>NW_006262339.1:50492341-50614871 GCF_000493195.1 Citrus x clementina
CTTTGAAGAATTTTTTTTTAAAAACAATTGTAAAGAACGCGGGAATCCCTGGTTAAGGAGGGGGAATATTCCGGATACATAACAATCCACTGTTATTATTATTATTTATAAAAAAATCCCGTAAGTGTTGAGGATCTTACCTCACATCCATTAAGAATAACTTCTAAGCTAATAAGAAAAATTTAAAGTAATACTTATATCTTAAGTTAGCGTTATGATATTAGAGTCAAACTTATACACAAGTGGGTGCATAATATTTTTTCAAGTGTCGAGGATAATATCTTATATAGATTGAGAGTAGTTACTGGACTAATAAATATAAACTTAAGGCAATAAATTAAATTTTGAGTATAAGTTAAACTCATAGGCTTTTAAACAATAAAATTTTACTTAGGCTGAAAAAAGCAGCTCTTGTAACTTGCACTCCATTTAAAAACATGCAAAAAAAAAGAAGGGAAAATGACATTCAACCCCCCAACGTTTAGGAAAATGGACAAAAAACTCATCAACGTTTCAAAAAAGACTTATAACCCCCTTTCCGTTAACAAACACCGTTTGTTTTAACAGTAAATTTATTTTTAATTTTTAATTACTATTATACCCTTATAATAAAAAAATTAATATATTAATTTGAGATATATGACAATTAATAATTTTTAAAAGCTTAAAATTGAGATACAATTATTTTTTTGCCAAAATTATTTACTATAAATTATACCTTTCTAACAATAATAATATCGTTTTGATTCCTCAAAGAAAAAGGGTTTAATCAAATTTCGTTTTATTAATAATAATCACATATGAAAGGTTTGATCATTAGAAAGGTATAATTTATAGCAAATAATTTGGGCAAAAATGTAATTGTAACTCAATTTTTAGTTTAAAAAAAATTATTAATTGTGACATGTCTCAAATCAATATATTAATTTATATTTATTATAAGGGTATAATAGTAATTAAAAATTAAAAATAAATTTACTATTAAAACAAACGGTGTTTATTAACGGAAATGGAGTTATAAGTCCTTTTTGAAACGTTGAGGGGTTTTTTGTCCCTTTTCCTAAACGTTGGGGGATTGAATGTCCTTTTTCTAAAAAAAAATAACAGGCAGTGGGGCCTATATGATTTTTGTATGGGGTGTAAGTTACAGCGGCTGTAACTTAACAAGACCTGTAGAAAAAATATGTTACATGTCAAATAATATTTTAAAGACCAATATTTTGTTTGCTGCGGAGATATAGTCTTTCTCTCTGGTGGGAAATTTGGCTTTTTATTTTTATTTTTCTCTTTTTTTTTTCTTTTTTGTTGAGTGAAGCTAGATTCTTTCTTAATGGGAATTTAATTTCGACCCATAAAAATCTTTCTCCGGTTCGTAAAGTTGTATAGACAAGCTGAAAATTGAAAATAAATAATTATAGAAACGCGACACGTGATTATCCATTGCATGGTTGCACTATGGGCCAGCGTTTCTGCAAAGCAATAGAACTTCAATGATTATTATTTTTCACTCGAAGCGTGACACTAAAAAAAAAAATAACTGTTAAGAAAAAGTGTATATAAGTTGTTTTATCAGAAAATAATTGAATCTAAAACGAATCGGCCAGCGTATGATGAATCCAAGTCTAGCTACATAGGCAATTTCGTGATTGATCAGTGATTTACAGCCCATCATGTTTTTCTTTCTTACATATATAACAGAGATTCTTACAATAATGTTACAATAATGAAGGCTTAATTATGACACATGATTAATATTTTTTTCTAGGGAGCCATGTGGACAACATAATCCGACCAAGTTGAGTACATTATACGTGGATCGTGAGTTCGCTTTTTGATGTTTTTGTATTGTTGATGTTGTCGATGATAACTCTTGCTGATCATCAGACTTAAAAAAACTTTTCTTTTATACCCAGAAGCAGCCAAGCAGGTCTTTATGTGAGCAAGCTTGAGAACGTGGTGAGGGCTGGGTTACGTTGGCTCATGATTCATCATACTGTAATATTAACTAACGACAATTGTCTATTAAATGATGGAGGAATTAATTTCAACTTTTATTCATAATGAATCTAACCATAAGTGCGTCTCGACTTGACTCGATTTGACTGAGTTATTTTAAAAAAGAATTTTTCAATTAGCCATTTGAATACAAATTTTAGGAAAGGTAGAGGTTAAACACATTTAGAAAATAAACACAAAATAACCCTGAAAAAGCATCATGAAATTTTTACTCTTCCTCGAAGTCATGAAAGCCTTCTCTCTATTAGAGACAAAATTCTGCTAAGAGGCAAACTCAAAAGGCTCAACGTTAATATTCTTTCATAACCGGGCCAGATAACAAACAGGAATCACCCAGAAATTCAAGCCCATGCATTAAGCCAAGGCCCATCATTACATGTTTCAAATCGGATAACGAAGATCCAGTTAAAACATTATTTATTATAATTTAGAAATTAATAGAATCATGATAAACATATATATTTCGTTTGTATATGTGTTATGATTATATTGGTTTGTTGTACATATATATACCTCAAATGTACGTAAGAATTTATAATTGTTTATAAATAAGATTGAAAACTCTCCAATCTTCTTGAAGATGATCTCGACAATAATCCAATTATGGTGTGTTTTCGTATTGGGAATGGGAATGAAAATTAAGGAATGAGAATGAATGATGTGTTTACTTGCTTAAATGAGAGGTGGAATGAGAATCAAAGTGGTAGGCCCCACCTAAAATTGAAAATGATTATTAGAGTTTCCATTCCTACGAAGGAGGTGAGAATGAGAATCTTATTCCCTACTAAAGCAACCATATTACCCCTACTTAAATTATGAAATTATTATTATTGTGAAAATTTTATTGTTAATAACAACAACAACAACTATTATTATTATTATTATTATTTATAATCATAATATAATGATTATAAATAATAATAATAATACTTATAATAATTATTAATCCCAATTTCTAAGTGATCTTATTACCCGCACTTAAATTTTGAAATTCTCATTTTATCCTTCCTTATATTATTATTATTATTATTATTATTATTATTATAAAATAATGACAATAATCAACTAAGGTCCGTTTAGTAACTTGTAGTAATTTATTTCGATTCCAAAATAAAGTAAACACATTAATGGTGTGTTTATTTATTGGAATAAGGAATGTGAATGGAGAAATGAGAATCAAAGGTATGTCTACTTAACAAAGGAATTTGAGAATGTCTCTAAAATTATGTCGATCCCCACACAATATGGGAATAAAGAATGGAAATCCCATTCCCATGGGGGGGTTGGGAATGGAAATGAAATATAAATTTACTTTTCTATCATTCTAATTTTTTCATATTTCCTAAATTACCTTTGTTCAAATCACAAATAATAATAATATTATTATTATTAAATTTTATTAACTTTATTATTTTAGTTATTATTAATTATTTTATTTTTATTTTTATTAATATTATCATTATTAACAATAAAAATAATGATTAAAATAATAATTAATAAAAATAATTAATTTATCATTATTAACAATATTACCATTATTATTATTGTTGTTGTTATTATTATTATATTTGCATTGGACTGATGGTGGAATTGATAAATGTGAGATTAATAAAGAAATTAATGAGTATGTGTGTTATTTAAAAAATTAAATTAAAATTATTATTTACGGGCTTGATTTTAGTTTTAAAAGCCCAGTTATTTTAATTTGTAGTTAAAATTCTTGAGGGTGAGAATTTAAGTGTAAATATATATTGGGGGCTGGAATATAATTTACTGGGGGCATGATGACAATGTATTGAAGACTTTTGGAAAAACACAATTAAATATTAAAGAAATTTTTTCATTTCAGTAGGGACTTGAGTCCACTCGTCCTTTAACAAATCAGCCCTATAAAGTTTAAAAACCCAAGTTTGCCCTTGTTATTATATTGAGTATACATTTATGAATGAAGATATAAATTTGTAGATATAAATGAAGATATAACATTTATTAATTATTTTCAAGAATTGGCCTCGTAGATTGTTGACTCGTTACATATTGATAAAAATTGAGTAACTCCATTAAGGTCGCATTTGATATTGAGATTGGACACTCTAACAGTTATAACCTGAAAGTCAAATTAATTTAATCAACTAATTTTATAATAAAAAAATTATAATATTTTATTTTTTTATCAAAATTATATTTACCATACACTGTTAATTTTTATTTAATAATTATAGATTTTTTTCCACGTACTGGCGCAAGCGCAGAGTCACCTTAACGGGTAGCGGTCGTACACCATTATTGACGACAATTGCCAATTGCCATGTTTGAGAAAGTCGAAAAAAAAAATAATATTCAAGTAAACAAATTATATTTTCTTAATTCATGGCTTTCAAAATTGGTGGCTGGCTTTTTAGTTCCTTCGTTGTCTATGGGCATGCAACATAATGAATGCATGAACTGCGGAGTCCGGTGATGACTTCTGTTCTTGAGTTGAAAGTAGACAAGAGTTTTCTAAACACCTGACGAACTCTTAAATTGTTGAGACTAGAATTAATGCGAGAGGACAGTCAAGTTATTTTGTATATGCTCCGCATTAACTGCAGATAATTAAGAATATAGAGTATTTGAGTAATGCTTTTGATAGGGATCCCTCAAGTCCGTCTAGTCTGAATTTGAATTTCATTGATGTAGTATAATTTTTCAAATCCACATTTACCCATAAAAAGTTGATGAAATGTTATTTTCAAAACAAAAAGAAAAAACTAAAAGGGTGGGACTCATTTTGAAAGGAAAACCCAGTCCCAGCCAGAGCTAATCCCTATTAAATTAATTCATCCTGATCCGTTTGGGTTTCGGAGATTCACTCTGGACAGTGGATGAGGATGATGAACGAGAAGCAGAAGAAGAAGAAGGAGGAGGAGGAGGAGAAGGAGAAGAAGGCTCCAGATGCCGACGCTTATTATTAGAGCCAATAAGATGAGGAAAATTAAGCTTGGCTTTGGTTCCATGAATCTTGAAAGCGGCTCTGTCATAAGCCAACGCAGCATCCTCAGGCGTGTTATGTGTCCCAAGCCAAATTCAAGCGCCATTCTTCTTACGATCCCTTATCTCCGCTGCAAACTTTCCCCACGGCCTCTTCCTCACACCTCGGTAATTATTTGTCTCCAGTGTCTGAGTTGGCGTAACTAGTACTGTTGCTTTTACATCTGTACTAATTTCATTAATCAAAGCCTTTGCCGTGTCATTGATATTAGGATTAGGTTTAGAGTTACCCTCTTGTGAATGAGAGTCATTCGAGACACAACAAAAGCTCGCATTAGTTGGGAAATAATATAAATTTTCATTAATATTGATGGTTGTTTCTGAAGGATAGTCGAATTCATCGCCGAGAAGATACTGGCGGATTGATTCTAAGAGAGCAAATTCTGAATCGGAGATATTTTCTCTGGACATTTTTTTTTTTTTTTTTTTTGGGTTCAAAGTAGAAGGGGAAATGGAAGATTTTAAAACGGTTTCTTGGATTCGTCAGTGATTTTGCGTTTGAAGATAGGAGAGCATCTCCATACAATTTATAAACCTACTGCAAGTGTTTATGCTTGGAGCTGCATACGCAAGATGGGGTTTACACTACTGTGCTAGTACCTCTTTTTCTATTCGTTTCTTAACACATGTATGCTTTATTTAATTAATTTTGAAAATATACATACACATGTGGCAACGATGACCAGATAAAGAGAAAGTATTTAAGAGAACCAAAGGCCTTCTCATTAATTATACTATATTATATATTAATTTATCAACATTTTTATTTTGATAAAAAAATGGGTTAAAAAGTTTCGGTGGAAGTTATAAGAAGAATTTATAAACAACTTACTTTTTATTAAAATATCTTAGTATTTTCATACTTTCTGTACAAATTTTATAATCTAATTTTTTAAAATAATATTTTCCTTTATGAAAATATCTATCGTTAATAAAAAAAAAACATGAAAGGTCAAATTTTATGCCCTGAGTAATGTTAAAGATTTAATTTTTTGAAGTAACATTTTCTTTTATCAAAATATCTATCGTTAATAACAAGAAAAATATGGAAGGTCGAATTCTATGCCTTTAGTAATTTTAAAAATCTCAACAATCAAGTCTCAGATAAAATAGTATTCACGCATTGGATGAAAGAATATTCATTTTAAAAATTAAAAAATTCACCATGCATACCTAAACAATACATAATAATTAAGATTTAAGTTATTAGTTAATAATTAGAAACCCTAATATTATTATATCTGATTAAGAATGACATTCAATTTGATACAGACGCTGTTGCCCATTTCTCGGAGAAACAATTGATCTGCTACGTAACATAACGTAACGCACAAAGACGGCTCTCAATCCGCGTGCTATAGGCGGCTCATCCTTAGCGTACTTTTGCGGTAGCCTAGGACCCACCGGCCCCCGCTAGGTCCTAATGTCTTATTACAGCTTAGTACCATGAAAAGTAATAAAAATTAGTCCAAATTAGTCCCCGGCTCCTCACTGACTCGTTGCAATTCCCAATTAGTCTTTATGTTTATAAAATTATCTAAAACATCTTTGTTGCATATTTGTTTTTAATAATTTGTGGTTTTTGTTCTGGGCTTCATTTATATTAATGATTTAATTTTTTTTTGTCTGATTGTAGTGACAATTCTTTCGCTTAAGTTCTGTTATCTTGTTGCTGTTGTTGTTAGTTTTCTTTTCTCTTTTTTATTGGGGTGTAAGGTGTATGCACGCATTGCACTTTATTTTATTTTTTAGACTTTTGATTATTTGAGAGGTACAGTTTCTTATGCTATCAGTTTGGTATTTTGGTACAGTTGCAACATTTAAAATAATTACTGTCAACTATACTGTAGAAATAACTTGTAAAGTATTGTGAATTTTATATATAATTATATGTTTAATAAATCTTATTGTTAAACTATTGTAAGAAATAATAATTAAATTAGACATAATGTTAAACAAATTTTATTTACACGTTTATAAAAATATATATATAGTTATTTTTTATTGTTTATATATGATAATTGACAAATAAATAAATAGTTATATCATTAATTTTTTTATTTTTTATCTCAAAATAATTGACAATAATAATAATAATAATCTCCTTAAATTTAATAAATTTATTTCTTACTTATTAAGGATAATTTTATATTTTATAATACATATGAGGATATATACGAAATTATATTAAGTATAACACTGAATTTTTAAACCAAATTATGTCTTCCTTGCCTTTAAAATTTATTATAGGATGGGATGATTTTTCAAAAATGATTTCTTAAAAACAGATAACTAGACAGCAAAATTAAATTTTAACTTTTTAAAACCACTTTTGAGCCTTTAAAAAACTATCCTAAATGGGCCCTAAATGAACCATTTGCTCCTGAATTAATAAAATACCCTCATAACCACTGATGTTTGAAAAAAAAAATTAATTGTTAGTTTTCATTTTCATTATTTTATTAATAAACCTCAAAGAGACAAATTTCAGGGAGCTATCTGATAATTGACGTGTAAAGCAAACAAAAATCCAATTGTTATAGTTAATTAGCTAAGCCCAGAAATTTTAGTACATAACCTGATTTCTGGGCTCAATTTACGCATCTCGTTTTATTTCAATTCGTTGTTAATTTCTCTAAGATTTGCTTCTTGGTTTAGCTTGACATTTCCTCTGTAATATTTGATGTTTTACCAAGTGTTTTCATCGATAGAAGTGTGCTTATTTTCCTTTAAAATCTGGTGTGATGTGAGTGCTTCAGTTTTGTTACAGTTGCTTATTATGTTTGTTTCATGAATTGATCTCAATCTTGGGTTCAAGATTAGGGCCGGTTTCATTGATATTTGAGGTCCTTGATATCTCTACATATATAAATGATATGATTAGGTATGGTTACCTTTTCTTTAATCAATTAAACACAAACTAACTCCATAAAATAATTTATTGTACCCAAACTTGTCTGATTTTCAAAATTGATCTCTTAAATTTTTTAAAGACTAATTACTTTAAAAGAAACTTTCAAAGATAATAAAATAAAGTCAAATTAAGTGGTCGAGAAATAACATGGAGGCGAATCTTAATTTTAAATTATAAGAAACACATGTTGTGCTACTCTGGTATGTATAAGAGGTAGTTGATAAGTAACATCTAATATACTTTACAGCAACCCAAAAGTAGTTATCCAATACGAAAAATGATAGTACGTGAAACAAGTGAAAGGTTATGGGGAACTATTTTTGAGTTTGATGTAAGTTACTTATGATGTAACTTAGCAAGACCCTATGTAAGAATGTATTTTAACTAAAGACATGACTTGTTTATTCGTATTTATATGTTCAAAGAATGTGCAAATAATTTAAGGATAAACTTTAACTTACCCTACTTTGAATAACAATCTTCAGTATATTTTAAAAGTGTAAAAATATCAATTTACCTTCATTTATTGCCAAGAAGATGATGATAACAACAACAATCAATGCGCCCTCCACTCACCTTCAACTTCTAAACGAAAATAAAGCTAAATTAAAGTTGCCACAATTTTAAAAATAAATTAAAAATTTTCCTCTTACCTGAGTTATGAATTAAAGTTTATCTTAATTTAATTTATCATTTCGGACAATTTTTATAGTTATAAAATGCTATCACCCACTACATCCATCAAATTGTGAAATCCAAATCCTAAAACCCCAAAATCAAATCTAATCCATGTGAAAAGGAATATATAAATGAAACAATTTGCATGCTAAACCTTGTGTCACCCATGCACACCATAGATTTGAAAAAAGAAAAAATCCTTTATAAAGAGAGGTTGGATACTTGGAGTTAGAGATGGCCAATGGTGGAGCGGCACAGTACGAGTACGTTTTGTTATGGCACACAATATGGTACACGTAGGCTAGATTTTAAGTTTTAGGCACACCAGCCTTAAAAGCAAGGGATAAAGCATGGTACGTGAAAAAATCTATAAAAAACACAATTCAAATTTTATAGCTAAATTTTATTTAGATTATAATGTTTCCTATTATTTAAAAAATAAAATTGAATTGAACAACATTAAATCTAATAGTTTTTTATTTAATTTAATTGAATTTTTATTATTAATTAATGTTGTATTATTTGAAGTTATAAATTAATTTTAAGTCATTAATTAAATTTGAATTGAATTTTTATTATCATTTAGTGTGGGTAACATTGTTTTATTAAGTTTTTTTTTATTATTGTTGGTTTATGTTAAGCAAATCTAATAAATTTTTTAACATATATATAATCAATTATTTTATGCAATTCTAAGAAAATTTACTGGAGATATAATTTATCTAATTAGTATTTTTTTTAAAGTAAAAGCAAAATAATTTTGAAAAACAAAAATGCGAGCCAGCACGGCTCGACGCAATCTATGTTCAGCTTAGGCTAACCTTTGAAACTTTGGGCAAGACAAAGGTACGATCAGCTAAACTCAGGGTGTCATTTCGTGCTGGCCCACATGTCCTTGTGAGCCTAGCCGCCACGGTCTTCTAGTAATCTCCAGTTGCAGTGAGACAAGGGCATAAGCGTAACTATGTTAAAACGCATTAGGTGTGAGAATATTTATGAAAAATTAGAGTTTTTACTGAAATTTATTCCTTTTATGTATTTTTTTCTTCTTCTTTTTTCTGTATTACAACCTTTGCCAAACCAAAATTTGGGTTTTGCGCTTTATCTAAGGAAAGTCAATCCCTTAACCGATTACTTTAATTAAATTAATTGAAGAAAACCAAACGAGTACTTAAAACTGTGTGTGTATAATTTTTCTTTAATAAGAACATCTTTATTTTCAAGTAAGGATGTTATTAAAATATAAAGAAATATAAATTTTAATAAAATTAGATATTATATTTTTTATTTGTTAGTGTAATAATTTTTTTTTTATTTCTAGTAACATCCTCATTTTATTAAAATAAAAAAATTTATTAGAGAATTATTATGTACATATATATATATATAAATCATGAGTTCGATATTAACTAGTACGACTTCGTTAATTTGCAGGAGAATAATTGTTTCTAAAACTGAAAAATGCAGAAATGTCCAGAAGACTTGCAAATAGGCTTCAAAAAGAAATAACACCTAATAAAAAATATTTTCATGGCTATTTTGGCCTTTGTACTAATATGCGCGCATGGTAAAATTTAGTTATTAAAAAGGAAATACCACCTAAGTTTTGACTTTTCATTCTTTCTTTTTTTGTGTTTCAAGGATAAAAGTAAAACCTCAACAACTTGTTATCTCTTAGATTTACTTTATCTTTTTCAAATAATTTTTCTTGGGCGGCGGTGATTGTTAGAAATAATAATTATAATAAACAACCTTACGATTATCACTTTTTTAAATTATTCTCACCTGCCCCATTTATGTTTGATGTAACATTTCTCGGCCTTATCAGTGTCATGGTCATTCTTTACAATAATATGGAAGCAAAATCAAAAGTTTTTTTTTTTGATATGAAACCGAATCTTTCATTTCTCAAAATCAGTGATTACAGACAAAATATTTTTTGGAATGTTTTCCAGCCATGAGAATACAGAATCTTGCTTTAAGGATAATTTGGCTAATGAGTGGGCTGCACTGTTACCACTTCTCAGAACATGCTGCAATTTGCTCTGCTGCATTCTCAATAAAATGGCTTGAATCTCGGAGATTAACCAAAATATCTCTTTCCGAGTGCCCTTTCTATTTAAAACCAAATCCACATCTCTTTCCAAAATTTTTTTATAATAAAATGAGAAAGGCAAGATATAATCATATAACTAATAAACAATGAAAGATAATCATGCCCCATTTTTTTTAACTAATAGATTTACACAGTTCCTTACACCTATTATTGAGCTTCAATAATCGAGGTTATTTGAACTTATTTAATTCTTTAAGTAATTCATTTAGGTTAATTTGATAATATTATAACTTTTAAAATAATTATTATTAGTTGTATTGTAAAAATAATCTGTTGTGAAGAGAATTAGTCAACTGTTTTAATAAAAAAAATTTAAAAGTGTTGTGATCTTTAAAAACAGTCGTATGTGTTTAGTAGATGCGACTCTTGAAATGATAAAAAAAATATAAATGATTGAATTAGAAATAATGTTGAATAAAATTATATTTATAAACATGTACTTAAAATATTTTTATTGTAAAGATATAATAATTGATAATTAAAAAATATTTTTATATTAATAATTATTATTTATTTTATTATCTCAATATATTTGGTAATGATAATAATCTCTTCAAATTTAATGATTTTCTTTTCTAACTAATAAGAATAATTTTTTATTTTTATACTATATATGAGAATATATAGAATTATATTAAGTATAAAACTGATTCTCTAAGCCAATTTTAAAAAGTTGCTCCTTCCCTTATTTTTCAAAATTTATCGGATGAGATAATTTTATCAAAAATAATTTCTTACAATAATCTAAGAAAAATTGAAACTAACTTTTAATTTTTCAAAAACACTTTTAAGCTTCCAAAAAATAATCTTAAACGGGCCCAATGCGCGTGTTATAAAAAATTAAAATCTGAACTTTTTATTTTATGAACCGACCAGAATCCTTATATTAACTTTTATACATATTAAATTTCTTTTCTTTTCTATCCTTCGATCCCCATCTTCCTCGCAACCATAAGACGTTTACTGCAGAAACCAAACTAAATCCTTCTCTTCTCTTTCATTATGCTTTTTACTTTTGTTAGTTCTTTTTGTAAATTCCATCTCTAATAAAATATTCAAGAACTTAAATATATTTAGTTGAGATGAGGAAACAGTGAAGATCCAGAACACCGATAGAAGAGATGAGGAGTGATTGTGGATGCAGAAAAAAAATTGCAGTGAAGGGATAAATAAATTATGACAAGGCTACAAATATTTAGCTGAGGTCATTTTGGATTATAGGGGATGTACAGGGTAAAAGTCAAAATTTTAAATTTTAACAAATAGGTATATTAGGGAAGTTAGTGTTTAGAGTTGGCGAAACGAGTCATTGTGTCGTGTTCGTATCGTATCAAATTTAGATTTATTAAAATACGATTTATTTAATAATTATATCAAAATATTGAGACCCCAACCCAACATAAAAAATAAATGCGTTACTTAATAATCTGCTTAATATCTATATATTTTATAAAATTTACATTAAACATTTATACTATTTAAGTTTTAATTTTATATATAATATTGATTTTATAAAATATACATGTCTACCAATATTTTACGCATTTATATTATTGAAGTTTTGAATCTAAATAAAATTTTATAAATGAAACATTGTGTATATGTTCCTCTTTACAAAAAAATAAATAAATAAAAAGAGAAAATCATGTCCAATATTTGAGTTTTGATGATAACAAATAAATTTAAAATAGAAAATATAATTGTGTCATTAATTGGGTAAATGAGTTAAGAACTTTAACTAGGGATGACAAATATCCAATTATGGATGGATATTATCCATCCAAATATAAATCCATAATTATCCTTAATGGATATATCCATATCCATATCCAATATTTAATATTGGACATGGATATAGATTTTATCCATATAGATATGGAGATCCATAGATATTATTATTTTTATTATATAAAAATAATAATATAAAATAGTTAAAATTCCAATATCAAATTTGGCTATTAAGCTATTTATATTAGTAATATATATATATATATAATAAAATGGCGGTCCGGTGACCGGTGGCGGAGGTCCGGAACTTTCCGGTGAAGTCGACGGTGGTCCAGCGGTGGTCCGGCGACTTTCCAATGGAGGTCCATTTATAATATTAAATCAATAAAATAAAATCATAATTATTAATGGCATTAAATAAGTTAAAAAATTGAAGGGTAATTTTGAAAATTTTAGTTTTTAATATAAGAGAAATTTAAATTCTTCACTAGTTAATATAAGAGGAAATTAAATTTTGTTGTTTTTTTTTTCATTTTAGTTTAACAATATAATTTTTTTTTAACTTTAAAAGGATAAATTAATTGGATTTTGGATATCCATTAAATATCCATACCCATCCAATATTTAATTGGATATTTTTAAAAATATCAATATCCATATCCAAGAAGATTTTGAATGGATATTATCCAATCCAATTAGATTGGATATATGTATATCCAATTTGGATGGACCAATTTGCCATCCTTAACTTTAACCCTAACATGATACAAAAAAAATCGTGTAAATCCGGACCCCGATCCATTTAACCATCATGTCAAATGTGACAGCTCATATCTATTTATTCCTATCATGTTCGTATTGGATAATCAGATTGTGTAAATTTTTGCCAGCTTTATTAGTGTTAAAAGAAAAAAATGCGGTATTAAAGAATAATTATGTTTTTACAAAGTTGGAATGTAAATAATCTGAGATGTCGTTCGGTTTTGTAATATATATACATATATATAAAAGAAATTCCGATAGTTTGACATAACATTTGTTCGAAAATGGAGTGCTACCAAAGACTGTTTTTGTTATTATTATTTAAATTTTATTATTATTACTGTTAAATAAGGAGAAAGGAATATATTAATTCTGTTGAGTATTTAACTAAATTTGTTGGCCTTAAGGTCCAGCAATCACTCTTAAGACCACAAGGAAGCGAAGTAAAATAATTTAATGTCTATTCTCTTATCATAAATTGGTTTGGTTCAACTTTTACTCTAAAATTCCTTACTATCACCAATTGGTTTTCATTTGAATAATATGATAACTTTTACTTCAAACTCCATAGTTAAGCATGTTAAACTCAGAGCATTCCAGTAATAGGTGACCTGTTGAAAAATTACGACAGACATTTTAATCCAATAAACCTAATCACATCACAATAACCACCTTGAATCCAACAAGAACGTTACAGTCATGGGTTTTAATATTGCTTGCCATTTACGACTACATGTAGTAATTTCAAGATTTTTTAGTACTGTCTACCAAATAGTCAAACACAGCAATATAATAATTCTGTGTCCTTTGAACGAAATATATCTAATTTTCACGCAAATCGTGCCAAGTTCATTCATAATCACGTCGCGTGATATGCAGCCTTCTTTGAAACATTTTTGCCTCGATTGCAAGAATATTTGCACTACGTAGGATTTTGGCATCTGGATTAATTTCTGATGATAAATAAATGAGCCAAC
Source organism: Citrus x clementina (assembly GCF_000493195.1). NCBI lineage: Eukaryota > Viridiplantae > Streptophyta > Magnoliopsida > Sapindales > Rutaceae > Citrus > Citrus x clementina. The sequence goes on from NW_006262339.1 coordinate 50,506,563, forward strand.
GTTAGTTATTAGATTGCAATAATGTAGATTCGAGATCGCACTGCCGGCCTTGGTAAGAATTAAACGGAAACAAAAAAATAAACCATGTGGATGTTGTATGTATGTTTATTATTGAGTAAGAAAGATTGATTAATTTAATCTTTGTTAATTAATTATTATTCTTAAATTATATTATTTGTATTATTTTCTTTTCATATTTCGAATATTTGTATATTTCTCTTAAAAAAATTTTATATTTCAAATTTTTGTATCCTTTGTACTCATGATTAATTAGAGTGAAATTTACCTTCTTTATATACTGCTCTTCAAAAAGATTTAGGCCTAATACCAACATATTATTAATGTGTGTCGATTATCAATATCTTTTGTCTATTTTTTTAATAAAAATTCATATTAAAAATATGCCCATTTATTTTATTAAATTATTATAAAAGAAGGCATTTACAATTATTAGTTATATATGCGGAACATCTTTTTAAATCTAAATGAGAATTAGTCATTCGTTGAAATTGAAAATCTCGAATAAATTAAATTAGAAGCAATTATGAATACATGTTTGAAGATTCTGACTTCATGAAAGCACTCTACCTTTACCCTGTTTTAGCTTTGAAATTGTTCATATTTTCAAATAGAAAGAAAGCCACGCCAAGTAATTTCTACAAAACCCAAATTTGGCAGTGTTTATACATTAAGAAAACTAATATTCTAAATGCATTTAACTAATTCAAGACAAACTTTTTTTCTTTTTTTTTTTGTTGTCTCATATAATTTTGTGCTAATTTGTTATACTCTCTTCTGCACAAACATCATTATTCGATATTGAGGATTAAAAAAAAACAGTCTAAAAATGAAAATCTTTCTTTTCAACTTCTCTGTGATGCTTAAGTACGTGCTACTTGGAATTGTTTGATTTGTAATGTTCACATGTGAGTTGAGTAAATATGATATCAGAAGCAACAATTTTTTAATTTTTTTTAATGGGACTTGTTGAGTTCGTTTCATGTGTATTCCCTTTTGTTCGTATCTAATCTTTGGAAAACTCGTTACTATCATGAAAATATTATCACAATAAGAGCTGCAAAAGAAGTGGTTTTTTACTTTTTAACAGAACCAGTATTAATTAAGGGATTCCTTATTCTCAGAAAAAAAAAATTGTCTTTATGCAAGCTTTTACATATACCGCACCACGCCATTTATATTGTGGTTCCAGTGATCACGTCAATCTTAAAATATATCACGCGACAAATAAATAAGTGAAACAAATTGTTTATAAATTTTAGAAATAAAGAGAAAGACACTCTGCATGATCACTTATGGTGCGTTTACTAATCAGTAATTATAATGGGCTGAAATCGAAATGAGGAATGAGAATCAGAATAAGTTATTTACTTGAGTTGTAGTCGGAATCGGAATGAGATTCATTCTCATTGATATGTTTACCTTATCTTGGAATCAGAATGAAATATCATAATTGACTAAAATACCCTTTGTTAATAATATCAATTGGTGGTAGTAGTAGTAACAAAAAATAAAAATAAAAATAAAATTATAGTAGTAGTCGTAGTAGTAGTAGTAGTAGTAGTAGTAGTAATAATAATAATAATAATAAATTGTATTATAATAATATTTTAATAAATAATAATAATGACGTTAATATTAAATATAATTTATAATTATTACTATTTATTACTTTCATTATTTTATTATATTATTATTTATGAAAATATTATTGTAATTAAATTTTATAATAATAATAAGTTATTATTATTTATTAAAATATTTTTATAGTTATAATTTATTAATTTTATTATTGTTATTATTAATTTCATTATTTTTAATTTTTAATTATTATTTAGATTAAGGATAAAATGAGTATTAGAAAGTTTAGTTGGGGGTAAAAAGTCATTTTCGAGAATGAAGTTATGATTCCCAAGCCCTCTTGTGCATAAGAACTCTGGTAATATTTTCCAAATTTATGGGCCCAACACTATTTCAGTTTCGATTTAATTTTGTAAGTAAATACGTTATTTATTCTGATTCTAGAATTTTCATTCTCACAGCCAGTAAGTAAACGCACCATTAATTCATTAGAAAATCAGACAGCAAGTGTTGATCTCTGGACATGACCATCACAATTTTAAAATTAAACGATCAATTTAATCCCTAGAATGAATGAACGAGATACGAGATTAGATCACGATGGATCTAATCTGCAAGGATCTATAAGTAGCAACTATCTTTACTATCGTTTTTCAATAGAAATATTTGATAGCCAAATTCTCATATAATTCATTCTCTAACTTCATTCAGTTCTTTCTTTAGTTCCTTCTTTCAACCTATAACTTGATTGTCAGAATACATTGCAAGTACTTCACCAACGCTTACTTGAATTGTTCCGGAGTTGAAGAGCGTAATTGGAAAGGATTCAATTATCAGTTTACAGTGAGTGGAAATGAAAATTAAAAAGTAAAGTTAAAAAGTAGTATTATGTTTATGTGTCCATCCATCCACCATTTAACTAAATGGATCCAATAAATAAAAATTAAGTCACCTTTTTAAATCAAAATTTTAAGTTAAAAGAAACCTTCCGTCATTTAAATTTCTGTTTATTTGGGTTAAGGAAGCTCACGTTTGCAGCGTTGACAGCAAAGCAGAGGATAGTGGCAGCTGTAGCATATAGTTAAGAGTTGATGACATGGCATGCCAGCTGGCACCCGGTGTTTATGTAATCGCTTGTGCATGTGATGATCAGCTGAAGTTATTATAGTTAGTTATAATTAGCAGTAATTATTTGTGTACATATTTATTAAGATTCGGATGTAAATAAGAAAGAACGAGCTAGAAGTTTCTATCTCTCAAATTTTCTCTCAACTTTCTTATCTTCCAAACAGTTTAGATTCATTCTTAACTATGAAATGGAAAAGAGATGCGACTCCAGTTCCTTCGGAAATGGTAAGATCTTTGGCGCAAGAAAGAGGGGTTGATCCGTATTATTTTAAAAGTTTTTAACGCCTTAAATCAGCACACCAAGTAAAACAAAGAAAAGAGAAGCCCATGTCAGCTAAGCAATAATGCATAAAAATAATTACATAATTATGGGAACCGAAAAAATGCAAAGAAGACAATTATGTTATTTATTAAGAATTAATGGACTTTATATATATAGATAAAATTATGGTGTAATTGTAGTACTGTGTCACAGTTGTACCCAATCGTTAAATTTTTACTTATTTAAATGAACCCCACTTATTTAAATAGATCCAATTACTGATGTAACTGTGACACGGTATCACAATTATACTGTAGTCTGACCCTCTATATATATATATATATATATATATATATATATATATATTGAAGTTTGAAGTTGGAGCTATTCAAGATTGTGAGCGCCGCCGTAATAGAATCACTTTCGAGCCAGAGCAGAGAGAAGAAAATCCATCCCATTCTCAGAAGTCACTTCGATAGCCTAGCCGACATAATTGACTTTTGAAACGAAGGGAGTGGAGAGCCATGAATGATGCATGTGCATGTGTCTATACCTGCGCCAACGACTATTTGCTCCGAATAATTTCAGATAAGGGAGAACGATCGATGAATGAATCATTTTCGTCGTTACTGATTAGTCAAATTATACCTCACTCAATAGTAAAAATTAGTGGACAATAAAAAAAAGATAAAAAATAAGAAAAGGCTTAAAACAAACAAAAATCCAAGCATATAAAACGCGAAATTGAGAAATTTAAAATCTAGCGCGGTAACCCCACATGGAAATGCAGCAATGAAACTTCTTGGAAATGCATGCTAAGAGAAATAATTATATAGTAAAACGTTTATAAAATCTTCAGGCGCTGCAATTAATTGAAACATACACAGTACAGATCACTCTCAAATCCAAGAAAACACAGCAAAATCATAACATCATATTCCCCGGCAAATTAAATTCAAGCTTAACTTTTCGTTTACAGATTAAAGTTTCAGCTTCAGTGATACACATAAACTCTTGAACTCAAGCCCTAACTCTGATTCAATCCATTGAAATATGGAGGATTGCGAAGCTTTACACGACACTGTTAAGGAGGGGTGGATTTCGTTTGATCAGCTTGATGGAAAGTCGACGCCTCATGCTCCGCCTCAGGCTCAGGCTAGTGGATTTCGTTTACAGAAGGCAGCCACGATGACACGTGAGATTCACGTGCGTGTAAATTATCGAGGTGTGAGGAAGAGGCCGTGGGGAAAGTTTGCTGCGGAGATAAGGGATCGTAAAAAGAATGGCTCACGACTTTGGCTGGGGACCTATGATACGCCTGAGGGTGCTGCGTTGGCTTATGATAGAGCCGCTTTCAAGATGCGCGGCTCAAAAGCCAAGCTTAATTTTCCAAGCCTCATTGCCTCAAACGTTGAGCCTCAGCCTCACGGAATTACGAAAAAGAATATGGCTTCTTCTTCGTCATCCTCATCCATCACTGCAGATTAAATCTCCGAATTTGGGTTTAATTAGCTGAGAAATAATATTTCTACTTATTTTTGAAGTAATTGACATTAATTCGCCTTTTATTAATATTAATGTTGTGTGTATATATATGTATGTATGTATGATGTATCTGCCCTGCTTCATGTATCGTTTGGGTGATTTGATGATCCGTAATTGTAACAACCGGTGCAATTCATAACTTGACCCCAGTCCATCGATCAATGTACGTAACGATTTTCTTATGTTCTGTCAATTATTTGTGGCCACCAAGTACAACTTTCGTAAAGCATGGAAAATTTTTCTAATCAAAGATCTTTCGGATAGACAAGTCATTAAAACATGCTACTGCGAAGATAACATATATGTTTTTATTTTAACTTTGTTTTCTTCTAAACTATTCTTTCTTTTTTTCCTCAATTTTTTCTTCTTTTTCTTTGAAGAGCTTCTTCTACACCATTCTAGTGGCTGCGTTGGAGCTTCAATCAATATAGACGATTTCTTTTCTTTTCTAAAAATTGATTTTTGGTTCTACTGTAAGATACTTCCGTAGTATTATTTGATTTATTAATTTTGAATGAAATATTATTTTATTGACAGTAATTTTTCTATATAATAATTTTCTCTTGATTTATTGTTTTTAGTCGTAACATTTGATTACTTTGAGCTTCAGTTTTCTTTTTATTTTTTTGAAGTTGTCGGGAAAGAATCAAAGTTGTTAAAGAACACAACACGATTTCCGTAAGGCATTAGAAAATATTAAAATCAAACATTTATAAATTACTCGCACACGGTTCTGTATAATACATATAAATATGTAAATCTTTATAAACAAAAATCAAGATTCGCCGCCACGATTTTTGGGCAACAAATATATTGTTAACTGACCTCTCTCGCTATTTTGTCAACTTGATTATGGAGCATTATTCGATTATTTTATTGCCCTCATATAAAGTTCAATTAAACTACAATAATTAGTTTTCAAACAAAATCTTAAGAGATCAAGTTTGGAATCAAACAAGATCTTTGGTTTGAACTCCCATCAGCTGAGAATCTGTGGAGGAAAAAAATAATCCAGGATCCCACTTGCCAAGTCTGTAAAATGGGAACAGAAAATGTCTTTCATGCTCTAGTAGCCTGCAAATCGGCTGAGAAGGTGTGGAAGCTAATCCATTTTGATGATGACATTCGTGCAGCTCACAGTCAAGATATTCTAAGCATACTGCATGCTATGAAAAGGATGAGAAACAGAGATGACCTGGAGCTGTTGGTAACAATTTTCTGGGTTAAATGGAATGCTAGAAATCAGATGATCTTCAAAGGGAAAAGGGAAACCCCCCAGATCATGGTAGCTAAAGCTGAAGCTTTGATTGCTGCTTATAAGAGGGTGCATTCTCCAGATGAGGCCTGCAGTGGAACAGAGCAGAAAGCCCCCCCCCCCCCCCCCAGAAATGGAATCCCCCTCAAGCTGGTTTTGTAAAAGTAAACACTGATGCAGCCATTTGCTTTGAAAAGAACATTGTAGGGCTGGGGGCAGTAATCAGAAATGTTTTGGGGCATGTTACAGCAGCTGCTATCAAGGTTGCTAAGTTTCATGGAGATGTTTCTTATGCAGAAGCAGAAGCCATGGAATGGGGTATGTTAGTGGCGAGAGAGGCCAACATGAAAGCTGTCATCATGGAATCAGATTCTCAAGGTGTGGTCAATTTAGTTAACAACAAGCAGGGCAGCATATCAGAGATCTATTGGGTTGTGTCAGAAATTCAGAATCTAATGGAAAGCTTCGAACGTGTTAGCTTTAAATACACGACTAGATCTTGTAATGTTATTGCCCACTCTTTAGCTAAACTAGCTTTAGAGAAGTGCGAGAATGTTGTGTGGAAAGGGTCATACCCTTCACAAGTGATGTATCTCTTTTCTTCTTTAGTTTAATGGAAATCTCTTTTCAAAAAAAAAAAAAAAAAACAAGATCTTTGGTTTGGGTTCGACAAATAATTTTTCAGAGTGCTTCGGAACTTTTGTCCCCATTTTCTATTTAATACGAGAGTAGCGACCGATTTTAAACACATTTAGGTAACCTAACTATGTAAAGCATTCTTTTTTTTGGGGGGGGGGTGAGGAAAAATAAAAAACAAGAAAAAATGTGTAGAGCATCGGCATAACTTCTAAAGATCCCTAAGGTAAATGAGTGATTTAAGTACCTAGTCCAATCATACTTATAAGTAGGTACTCTAGTTTAGTTACCAGCTAAATGTATAAAAATCCAACAACTGCACACTGAATATATGAAAATCAAGGGTCTATCACTCCCTATACAATTGGAGATGGGAAAATTCTGATTCGGATATGAATATAGATATATTCCTTATATGCAGAATTATTAACAAGATATGCGCGTTCGAATATGAGTGATACCCAAATGAATTTTTCAGATATTCGGATCCAGAAACTATTGATTGACTTGCTCCTCCTCAACCATGTTGCAATAGAACAATTGATCCCAAAACCTAAACCAGTAAATAACAGACAAAACTTATCAAATCAGTAGCACAAGTTGCTTTTGACAAAATCAAAGCTTACAAGCATTGCACCATAATCGCCATAAATACAAAGAAAATAATCTCATCACACTCGACGAAACATTTTATAAGATTGAAGAAGCTGTGAGGAATGCTGCGGCAAGAACAATGGTGTGGCCTGAAGAATTAGTTGGGAATTTCATTCTTTTGTGTGTGTTTCTCTCTCTCTCTCTCTCTATATATATAGTCTGATAATTTTCAATTACCTTAATTTGTGCTTACTAATTGAGAAGGAGAATGAAAATGAGGGAATGAAATTTGTTAACTTCCAATATAAGGAGAGAGGATGAGAACAAAATTTGAGTAGGTCCCACAGATGTGAGAATGTGGAATGAGAATCACATTTCCTCAGAGAGGTGAGAATGAGAATAGGGAATGAGAAATGAGAAGTAATTGATATTTTTACCTCTAGTAAAAATTAAAAATTCATTTTTACGCCATTTAATTCTAATAATAATAATAATAATAATAATAATAATAATAGCAGCAGCAATAGTATTTATTATTATCAAAATAATTATTAATATAATAATAATATTAATAATAACAATAATTAATAATGGCAATAATCAACTAAGATCAACATATTAACTTGTAACAATTTACTTCAGTTTCAAGATAAAGTAAACAAGTGTAATGCAGCTAATTCTGATTCTAATTCTTATAGATAAAGTAAATAATTTATTTTAATTCTCATTTCACATTCGCATTTTACCACATTATGATTATCGATCGGTAAATGTACCATTAAAATTTGGTAGGCAATGACATAAAATCGACAAAAGGACAAAAAGTAAGGACCATAAGAAAGAAATCATTGACTAAAGTAGGTTATAATATAAAAACTAAGCGTTGGGGGTCAACATTAAATGTGCATATAAGGGAAAAAGAGCGAAACCCTCTTTTGTTTAGTTACTAAACTAATTAAAACTTCCATGATATTTTAAAACAAATCCAAATTCTCTGAATTGTAATCATTTTTGCTAATCTTGTCATTTCACTCTCGTTGGTTGTTTGATTTGGGAATATGAATACTTTTAATTATTTAATTGATTGAATAATTTTTAATCATAATTAATTAAAAACATAAATGCAAGAGTATTGGAAAAAGTAAGAGATTTTTCATAATTTTCCAATTAATTTTAAAAAATTCAGATTAATAAAAAAAATGTAAAATAAACATAAATATATTATTTTTTTTGGAGAAAAATGATTTGAGGGTATCTGAAATAATAAAAATTATATATATTGTTTCAAATTTTTTATAGTAAAAAAAAAGTATGTATGTATACACACACATATTTAGTTTCTAATAAATTCTGAAAAAAAAATTCAGAATTAATTAAAAATTATGACGATTCACTTGATTTTTCTCATATTTTAAATTTAATTTTTAAATTAATTATGATTAAAATACTTTAAGTAATTAAGTTATTAAAGATATTCATATTCTCAATATCAAACAACCATCAATGATAAAATGGCAAGATCAATAAAAAAATTCCACACTTAGAGAATCTAGATGTCTTTTGAAATAACAGGGGAGTTTTGATCAATTTAGTCAAACAATAGGGAGATCTCACTCTTTTTTATTTGATAAAATTTCAACTCAATCAGCTTTTATATATATATATATAGTTTAAATCCGTGTGACATGATACTTAGCTTCGCCCCTGGTCATGCAGCCAACTTTTTTGTTTGAAAGAACAGTTTTTCTAATTTTTTTCCCAAAAGAAATATATTATGACACATAGAGAGAATAATATTTCTATATCTTTAAAGAAATATAAGTTGTCATCAATTTTTAAATTACTTTTAATTCAATTTGTTGGAACTAAAATGATCTCCAATCCCGCATCATGCATGCTAGGATATTCACTAAATAATCCCTCAATATGTGGCTAGAGAGTGATGGTCAATTTTTAGCCACCAAAACACATTGCACTAGCCTCAAGCGAACACAGTAATTACTATTCCTGTGGATTCTTGCGATCGAGGCAATGAAAGTAATTAAAATAATAATTATTATTATATGTACTTCATGTGATTCTAAAATTCAAAGAGATCATCGCAGAGGTATAGAAAAATGTAAAAGGCATGCATTGGATTTTGAGGCACCGTTCTATAGGTGATATCACATGATCATGCATGTGCTTACCAGAGACAAACAGATTTTCCTATTCGAAAATCTTTTCATAATCTGAAGTGATGATCATCTACATTTTTAAACTATTAAAAAAATTAATAATTATTAACATGTGTAATCTATACCTGCATCTATTATTTTCGTATTTTTGTATGTCAACTACCATTTATAAATGTCCTGGTAAAAATAATTTTAATCTCGTTTATTTATCTTTCAATGAAGACTTTTGACGTATTTCTCTCAAGCACTTCGGAAATGAGACAAATAGCCCTTCAAGTTTGAAAGAGTTACAAAAGAAAAGAATGATAGTGATGAAGTACATTTCAAATTGTAAATTTATTACACTACATACGTACATACATACATATATATATGTATGTATGTACGTATGTAGTGCAATAAATTCAGTTAAAACCTGATAGAACAAATCATAGAAAATTTTTTAGTGCTCTTAAAGCATTATTTTTTTTTCCCCATCCGTTCCTTATTAATTACCACTTTTACGCTTCTCAAAAGTAATCACACGATATCGTCATTAATTATTTAAGGGTCGCCATTAATTATCAATTTAATGGGGAAAAAAATATGACGCTAAGGTAATGCAAAAATCTTATTAATATCTGTGAAGTCATCATACGGAAACATGCATGTTAGATTACAGATGGCCGCAAATATTCTGAATAAGCAAGGACAGCAATGTATGAATCATGCGATTTAGTGATTACTAATCAATCAAATTAATTAGAACTCACCCAAGATTAAAGAAAAATTTGAAAGAAACAAACAAACAAAAAGAGTGAAAATAAGCAAAAGTCTATCCACACAAAACATGCAATTGATTTGAACCAGTAGCCCTAAACGCACCTGCATGGATGCCAGTGCAGATACAATAGACAGCAGCGAATTTTCACAGAAACTTGCGTTAAGAGAAATAATTAAATAACATATTGGGGTGTCTGTAAATAAATTAGCCAAGGACCTCTCGATTAAATTGTCCACGGCCATTCAATTCGTTGAATTATATATAATACTTACAAAACACTCACTAATCCAGCAAGGAATCATTCTCAAAACTTAACTTTCACACACGAACACTCACATACAAAAAAAAAAAAATGTACACAGAAAATAGTGTCTCCGACTCAGAATTTGCTATATTGGAGTCCATCCGCCAGTATCTTCTCAACGATGATTTTGACAATGTTCCTTCCGAAACAAGCATCAGTGTAAATGATGACCCTTTAATCAACTCCCCTACTAATTCGAGCTTCAGTAATTTCTCTAACGAGATGGAGCTGAAAGCTTACGAAGCTCTAAACGATGCCGTTAACGGGGAGTGGATTTCCTTTGGTCAACGGCGCCAACTTGATGATGAAAGTGAAGGAACAAGAGGGGCGACGACACATGAGAGTCATGTGCGAGTGTTTTACCGAGGTGTTAGGAGGAGGCCGTGGGGTAAGTTTACGGCGGAGATAAGGGACCCGAATAAGAAGAATGGCGCTCGCGTTTGGCTGGGCACCTATGATACCCCCGAGGGTGATGCTTTGGCTTATGACAGAGCCGCCTTCAATATGCGGGGCTCAAAAGCCAAGCTTAATTTTCCTCACCTCATCGGCTCCAATGTTGCTCCGCCACTCAGAGTTACCAAAAAGCGTGGATCTTCTTCTTCATCGAATTATACATTGCACTTGCAGAGTGAATCTCCCAATTCTAAGCGGAGAAAAGATATTGACAGTAGCTCGGCGGCCAATAATGAAGCCGGCTCTCTTTGTTTCGCATCTGACGACGACGATTTTTGTATATGCTTCTATCAATAACCATTTATTTTTCACCAAAGTCCATAAACTTAAAAAATCGGATACCTTCCTCTAGTACGATGTAAGACTTTTTTTGTTCTTAGGATTTAATTGTTTTAGAACTTTTTGATATTTTTTATTTTAATTTGTGTCTTATTAAGTACACGTTTTAATTTTTAATTTTTAATTTAATTTAGTTTCTTTGTTTGAGTTAACTTAGCGAAATAAGTTTATCATATTATAAGTAAGGAAATCTTGTATTGTTTTAATATATATTTTTTTATTAATAAAAATCTTTCTTTTATAATTTCATTTGTGAATAGCTATAAAAATCTCTTTAAGTCTTTTGAGTTAGAATATTGTCTAATCACACCATATGATATTTCAATATACTCTGCGCCATTCCTAAAATAATATCTAATTTCATAACCACCAAATCAAATTTAGACCCTTGATTTGCGTCTTTATGCTAAGTGAGTGGACTTTATTTTGCAGTTATTTTACTTTCACTACCGTACTGCATCAGTTGGTATTAGAGAGGGTTCTATGTCAATTGCCTACCTTTCCTAACTACCCACCCCATCCCTGTCGAATCCACTACTTCAAAAAAAAAAAGAGAGAAAGTATCAAAACCCCAAAATTGTACAACCCTAGCCACTGCAACCGCAATTGCTGCCACCGCCTTCACCACTATAAAATAAAAACCATTAGCACTAGAGGCAACCGCCACCATTAGCCGGGCACCGAAACCCTGCATCATACCCCAATTTCTGCAACCAAAATTGCCATAAAAACAACCCAAACTTGCAAACTCTACCACTCCACCCACCGCCGTTCAACAACCTTTATCGTCGACCGACACCGCTATCAAACTCCACTCTAGTTGCGCATCAAATCCTAACCATCACCATCACCAATCATCACAGTAATCTCTACTGCAAAACGCCACCTCACAAGTAATCGCTACTCTTAAGTTAGTCTTTTGACAAAACCACCATGATTCTGATAAATGTATGATCCTTACCACTCTATTGTTAGCGACATAAACCTTGAAACTTAGGTTATCTATAGTTTTGCCATTAGCTGTACTTTAAGTTGAGAAAAAAAAAATAAAGATAGAGTATCATGGATTATATTATCTACTTGAGTTTGAAGGTATCCCATATTTTGATGATAATCTTGATGATATTTGTTATTGGATTTGCATGTTAGTTGATTTTTTTCAAATTGCTTCATCAAAAGTTGTTGTGCCTTCAAGCCATTCTTTTATTTTTTATGAGATTTACAACAATCAAGGATTCATTTTATTTATTGTGATGATGTTGAACCATCTTGGTTCATTCCCCTGAAAGCAGAAGCTAATGATTATGATGAGAATATTAATTTGTTTGAGATTTTTAAAGAAGAGATATAACCTCTTTGTGATTTCAGTATTGAGTCTAATAGTATGATCAAGTTTGTGCAGCAAAATGAAGTTGAAGATATCACAGCAATGATTGATATGATTATGCCTATCCACGTTGAAGACGATAAGGTTGTTCTTTAAGAAGATCTGACTCCAAAGATAAAGTTGATTAGTGAGAAAATTAAGCGAGATTTGGCAAAAAACTTGAGAGGCTTGGAAGTCATTTATTCGTACAAGATTTCATCTTCTCCGAGAGTTACTCATAAGTACTAGAAAAGGATGAAACATATAGAATTTCGAATTTCAAGAAAGATTGATGACAAAGGCTACAAGTTCAAAATAAAAAGATGCATTGCTTCTCCACTTCAAGTTTCATCCTCGAGATAAACTCGAGAAGAAGTTATTTTTTGAAAGGGGGAGAATGATGTTATTTTTTTAGAAGGGGAGAATGATGTTGGACCTTTTTAGGAAATTTTGAGATTTAATTGTTTTAGAACATTTTGATATTTTTCTATTTTAATTCATGTCTCATTAGACATATGTTTTAGTCTTTTATTTTTCGTTTAATTTAGTTTTTCTATTTAAGCTAACTTGGGAAAGTACGGGTACCCTATTTTAAATAGGGAAATTTTGTCATTATTTTATTATAAGATATTTTGATTAATAAAAATCCGTCTTTTATAATTTTTTAAAATTATGTATCAAAATTTCTTTTATAGAGTCATTTGAGTTAGAGCGTCTCTAATCGTATTGTCTTTCAATATGTCATTGATCAGTCCTAAAGCGATATCTAATTTCACGAGCTACGCATCAAACTTAGACCCGTCAATTCACATCTTTGTATCGGGTGAGTGAAATTTATTTTACAATTATTTCACTTCTGTTTCCCCATTGCGTCTTGGTAATTCTTGGATAGCATCAATGAGTAGAACTATCCAGTATGCGTCAACTATAGCTTCCATAAAGCATGTGCATATCTTTCATGTTACTGTGTGTGTGTGTGTGTATCCTTTTCTTCAAAAACATACGAGTGGCATTTACTTTTTAGAGCTTGATTAAAAAAAATGATGATTGTTTTCTTCTTGTAAGAAATAGAGTTGTGGGTTCATTTTCATTAATAAGTTTGTTCTACAAATATTATTTGATTTCTGTAAATTTCACAATAAATCTGACTTTAATCTATTTGATTTATTGTAGCTTCCCATTCTTTCATTGCAATACTTTTTTCTTGGATTGTCGTGGTTGTTGAAAAATAATAATAAAACCTTTTGATTATCGGTAAACAATCACAAATTTATTATTGTTAATTAAGTGTCAACAATGACAAATTTAGAGGTGAACATCTCCCGATGTTCTAATCTTTTCATAGATGTTGTTGGTGGGAATAAAATTTCTCTTAATTAATTAGAAAGTAGGCATTATAAAATAATAATAACTATTTTAAATTAGACATGTAACTTGCATTCAGGTCATGTCTGAAACCCGTACACAAAAGTTAGACAATACATTTATGAAGTGATTCGAATCTGATTAAGACAATAGAGCGAGAAGAAGTAATTAGTAAGTTGCCAATAATTTAACCCAATAATAATTGAAGCTAGGACGAGGGTTCCAATCCCTCCAAAAGAATTATGGGTGGTCGGGATTAAAATTCGAACTCAACCAAATCTAGACTCATCAAAGTAAAACCGTTGATTGTGTAAAAAGTTTACACTTAAAGAAATATTTGTAACAGTAAAGGTTTTTCAGGGTAAAACTTAATTTGGATCTATATTGACATAATAGTAATGTTGGAGATAAAAAAATTTTGTACAAACTTATATGGTATAACACAATATTTTAGATGAAAACATCACATGATTTTATAATTTCATTTATTAATTATTTTTATTTTCTTTCATTAAATATTGTTACACTACATCATCTTGTACAATGAATTTGTGTAAGTAGCATTACTCTTCACATAAATAATAACTAGCCAATCAATAATGCTAAAACTACAATCTTCGTAAAAGTTAAGGTTGAATAACAGTATTGGTTGGATGAAAATATTATTTTCAGTACTCTATGTTTTCGCGTAACCAATGATAGAAGATCACATCAATTTGTATAAAAAGTCTGTAGCTCTAGCAAACTCAAATATAAGAACATTTTTTTGTTATATATATATATAGAGAGAGAGAGAGAATAATTTGAATGTCTAGGCTAAAAAAAAATCAGGAAGGTCAACATGCTTTCCTTTTAATCTGCAAGGTCCTTTTATGTGAATATGAATCTGGTGTTAATCTTTTGCCGTGTGTGCATATATAAAAGTATAAAGACTTAATTACATATTATTATTTTATCCAATAACTATGGATCATAATATTACAAATAATGTTAGATATACCAAAATTTTATCCCAAAATTTCATCTTAAATAGCATTGCATTCATTAGGTGGATGGTGAGATTATGTAATTAATTCTCTTGGAACTTGTGAAAAATCATTAATCAATTTTCGAATGGTGCATCTCATGCCACATTATTTAAGATAAAATTTATCACAAAATTTTGAAATAGCTATCATTACACTAATATTATAAAAAGCTCAAGAAAAATTAAGTTCATTAGCATAACGCTAAATCCAGATTCCTTTTATTTAGTCAGGGATTCAACCAACAACCGCTTGATTGGATTGATCGATACCTTCTTCTCTTAACTCCTGAATGAAAGTTTCAAATCTCTGCAATGGTTATGGGAATGACTTGTTTTGCTGAGCTTCAATTGTATACTTCAGGTTTGGACTTTCAATGTTGGACTTTGATGGTACGTTTATAAATAATATTAAAAAAAATCAATGGCTCACAAGAATGCAAGATACCTGGGCTCTTAGGGCGAAATCACCAACTTGACCTTGGCCACATTGTTGAATTCAATGAAATAGAAATTGCTGAGGCTAGATCATTGTCACATGGCACATGCGAAATATAATTTCGTTTTAATGTAAAAAATATATTTGTTTCGGTAAAGCAATCAATCATCACATGGGCCCCAAACTTTAGGTATATATTAATTTTTTCCATTAAAAAAAGCTTGATTGTAACAACAAATTAATTGACTTAAAATATTAATTAATCAACCATGCATATGGAATAATGGAAACGATAAAAATAGTTAGAAACAATCAAGTAAAATAGAACCCACACACCCACACACACACAATCAATTGCCAACTTTGTACAACTATGCAGTGCGAGGAAACTATTACTCATCTTTTTTTCAATTGCCATTTTGCTAAACAACTTTGGGATTAGCTTTTATTATTATTTAACACATGCTTCCCACCACATGGTAATGTTTGCGATATCAGATGTGGTTGATATCTTCCTTTGTGATTTTGTACCATATTTAAAAGGCTAGAAATAAGTTAAAATTGAGAATATTTGATCTTCAATTACACATATTAAGCATCAGTGTTTGGGTTATATATCTCTTTCTTGAGTAAGTTATGTCTAAATTTTATAATATTAAGCATCAATAGTTGGGTTATATATCTCTCTCTTGAGTAAGTTATGTCTAGACTTTATAATTTTTATTGACCATTTTCGTATTTAAAACCTCTTTATGGCATTCTTCGATCATTTCTTGGGTTAAGTTAATATTGACAATCTCTCTAAAGGAAATTCAAGTCTATCTTCTTGTAGTGCTATTTATAGAGGTCCTCGTGGAACTTTTTTGGGGTGCTTTGCTATGCTAATTGAGAATCAAACTTCCATTTATTTAGAACTTTATGCTACCATTTGTGCTATTCAATTTGCCTGCTATTCATTGTGGTTAGAATGTGATTTGACAACTGCTTATTCTTACCTAAAAATTTACATTCTTTCTCCTCCTTGGCAACTCTGCATTAAATTACTCAATTGCCTAATTACGATAAAGTCTATGAGATTTCATTATTCTCATATCTACCGAGAAGGTAACGGTGTTGCAGACACTTAGCTAATATTAGTTTGAGTTTTTCCCACTTGACATGGTGAGATTTTCCTCCATCAAAAACTAAAAAGTCTCTAATTGATAACTCTTGGGGAATGCCTAAGTAACAATTTTCTTAATCCCATTATTGTTAGTCCATTAGGATTTGATTTGGTTTAATCATTTTTAACTGAACTCCTGAATCTTTTTTTCTTCATTTAATATATTATACCTCGCTCAAGGTTTATTTTAAAAGATAAATAAATAAAGGAGAAAAAAATTACATATCCCACGCATACGAAACACGTGATTAAGTTGAGATAAATGAAATTTCAGGGAAGCACCGAGAGAAATAATAAAATAAAACCCTAATGGCATGTGCACTATAAATAACAAGAACCAATTCTCCAATCTCCACAACAATTTTGGTGATCAATAGAAATTAAACAAGAAGCGCTTCTAAAATCTTCCCAGCTTGAACTGAAAAAAAATGTACAAAAAAAATATTTCTCCATCTGAGTTAGCTCTCTTGGAGTCAATCAGCCAGTATCTTCTCGATGATGATGCTACGTCTTTTCAAATTCCCATTTCGTCTCCTTCAGAAACAACCATTAATAGCAATGAAACTTTATCGTTTACAGAAAATTCAGATGTCTCCAATGACATGGAAACTTACAGAGCTTTACACGATGCCATTAACGTGGGGTGGATTTCGTTTGATCAAATTGATGATGAAACCGATGGCACTAGCACCAGCACCACCAAGAGTACTCCTGATCGGACGGAGGTGGCACGAGACACTCTCGTGGGAGCGCGTTACCGGGGTGTAAGGAGAAGGCCTTGGGGAAAATTTGTTGCTGAGATAAGGGATCCAAAGAAGAATGGGACTCGAATTTGGCTGGGGACTTACAATACGCCTGAGGATGCTGCATTGGCTTATGATAGAGCCGCTTTCAATATGCGCGGCTCAAAAGCCAAGCTTAATTTTCCTCACCTCATTGGCTCTAATGTTGAGCCTGTGCCGCTCGGCAGAGTTACGAAGAAGCGTGCATCTCCGGAGCCCTCTTCTCCTTCTTCTTCTTCTTCTTCTTCGTCGTCGTCGTCGTCGTTCACAGTGCTCAGTTACGATTCTCCCAAGCCTAAGCGGAGAAATTATGGGATAAGTTTCTGTACATCTGATGTGAACTGGGAAAATGTTCAATAATGTCCGTGTTATTTTGCAAAATGTCACTTCTAGAAGCAGGTTTCTTGGATTCATCACTTTATGTCCTTGATAAATGATATATGACAATTACTAATGTATCCCTTATATTTATCTAAAACTTCTTAACCAGCGTCGCAATCAGAATATGTCCAGTGAGAACCATATAACTTTAACGTTTTCTTGTATGGTCGTAATTTTTTTGAAAATAATAATAATTAAACCCAATGATTAGAATTTCTCCTTAATAAACTCACTATTCTCATCACCTGCCACATTGTGGGTAGATTCTCTGTAGTCAAACATCGAACTGGCAAATTTATCATCATCATTATTATTGTTTATTTAATTAATTAATTTATTTATTTATGCCACGAGAAAGCTCGATTTTAACAACATTTTCGTCGTCATTTGAAAGTGTCGGCAAACTTTTTAGGATTAGAAAATTCTGTCCTTGCAACTTGGAACATGGCTTTGTCTGACACCCGTGCACAAAAATTAGACAGTGAGCATATCAAAGTGATTCGGATCTATTAAATAAAAGAGATGGAGAGAGAGAGAGAGAAGAGGCAATGAGTCAAGTTGTCAATAAAATTTAAGTAATTAATTTACTTAATATTTATAAAAAATTATCAAACACTTTACATATCATATTATTTAACATAAAATTTAAGATAATTATCATTGTTCAATAATAATAGACCAAATATTTTACTTAAAGAAATTACTTCTAATAACACCAATAATATATCAGATATACAAAAAAATATTGAATTTATATGAACAAGTTCAAGTATTTTCATCGTTTTATAAAATTAAGATGATGTTTTAAAGTGAAGGTGATTCATTTTTTTATTTAAAAGGTTTAACCAAAAAAGGTCTAAAAATTTATGAGCACTGGGAATGCGTTTTTAGGGACTTATATCAAACAGACTCCCTTGCTCTACTTAAAGACAAAAAAGTCAAATCATCGGGGGTTTAATTGACGTTTTATTAAGGGCTCAAATGATATTTTACAGGGACTCTAAGGACAATTTCCTTGCCACCGGGGACTGCCCTTAGGTCAGTTAATGTTACTTGATGATTATTCGAAACTCTGGAGGGCTCCTTTAAAGATTTTTTTCTTTTTTTTTTCAAATAAAGGAGGTATCAAATAATTTATCGAGTTAAACTATTGGCACCCTTTAAAACTATTATGAAACCCCTCACACTCACATTTACAATTTTAACCTTAATCGAACGAAGAGACATTAATTTCAATTTTTTATTTATTTATTGTTAATATCTTGATATGAGGCTTTCATTTACAGATAAACATTAAGATTAACGTACGTGGGACTAATTCCACAAAAGAACCATTTGAATGAAATAAAAAAGGCTAATATGATACAACTTGTTCTTGGCGAATAAATAAAAGGTATTCGTCATTATTTTGTGCATGGGTTATTCAAACTGGGTTTGGATATTAAATGAAAATTGATTGTGGAAGAAGATGGATTTTTCAGTTTTTTTTTTTTGCTTATGTACTTTTTTTTGTTTTTATTCTTATGAGCTATTTATGTATTGTGATTGCAAGATAATCTCTCTCTCTCTCTTAAAAAATACCAATGATCTACTTATTAATAAAATAATGATAAACTGACGTGTTTATTTATTTGAGTTATTTTTAATAACAAGAAAAATTCTAATGCTACTTAGAAATTGAAAGAATAATTTTAAATTAAACGTCAAAAGTTCAGTAGATGAAGAGAGATGATCAAAATCTTACTGTGGCTTATTGAGAGAGATGAGAGCAAGGTCATTTGCGGAATTAGAATAAGTGCTTTTAGAATGAAAAATTGTTTAAACTATTTTTAGTGGGGTTCCTTAGAATCGGGGTTTTACGAACATATTTGAGGGGTGTCAATATCACCACTCTAATTTATCTAGACCAAAGGTGGTTTTGAAAATATTAATAATGGGATTACATCAGTTTATTTGACCAATTTATATCACTTGAGATTATATGAGATTTGTTTATTTAGATAAGTTATAAAATATTATATAGTCGTAATGCATAGTGTGTATCGTCAATCATTATTTAGATAAGTTATATAACATCATACTAATGCGTTAATCTCAAGACACGTCAAATTGCAACATTATTACATAGACTTCTTGTTCTCTTATTAATACTGTTATGAACACCGTTTCATTTTATATTGATAATAAAATTAAAAAACATGTTGAACGCATTAGATAGTGTCAGAATTTATTCAATTACTACTTTATAATTTAATTACATGTGTTGATTGATCATTAATTGTCTTCATGTTTAATCAGCGTCACATTAGATTGATAAGTGATGAATATAAATATACATACATACATACATAGTTGTCACACCCATGTGCCTCCTCATTCAAACAGAAAAAATTAAAGGGATATTATCATTCATATACCTTATAGATATTCTATTATCAAAAATACTACAATACTTTGAGGGTGTATCAATTGTCCACCCTAAATTGACAAAAGCTATTTGCCGACCACCAAACCGTTAGCTGCCGTTTGAAAGTTAACGGAATAATAGTGAATTGACGATTTTACCCTTAAAAATTATCACTTGTATACCCTTAAATTATTACTTGTATCATATGAAAAGACCAAATTACCCCTCTGACGTTATCCTATTTAAACGGCAAGTAACAGTTTGGTGGACGACAGATACATTTTGTCAATTTAAGATGGACGATTGATACACCATCAAAGTGTTGTAGTATTTTTGATAACAGAGCATGTGTAGGTTATATGAATGATAATTTCCCAAAATTAAATAACGCGATAATAGTACAGCTACTGAATAAAGAAACAAAAATAATATTCACAAATGATAAAATAAACACGTGAAAAGTATGCAAAGTTGAAGTAATTAATCATAGAAATGACGAAACTGCATAATCGAAGTTACAATTATATGATAATAATAAATAATTAAGGTGTTCATTGAGAGAAGCTGCATTTTTCTAAACCTAGCTAGCTACATAAACAATCAGAGTTACGAATGCAGCGAAAAACGAACAAACTCAGGTCGAGCAATCAATACACCAATATCTATCTATTACGAAGATAGGAGGTTATTAGAGAAAGATTTGTCATTTGGGTCTTATAGAGTCGATTTGCCAGAATCTTTTTTCACATGATTTTGATTCATCAGTAATTGATTTCAGCATTAATAAATATAATCATGCATCTTCATCATCACCATATCTATACTATAATGACACCTTTTCAAGAGGCTTATTGAGTGATTTTCATGTTCACGATCAACAGATACAGATCAGGGATCAAGAAAAGGAGAATGTGGGGGAAGAGTGATGCAGTGGAAGTTTAATGTTCAAAATATTCTGTTGATTATAGAGAATACTGGAATAAAAAGAAACAAACTAAATTCATATTGATTCAAAAGAATACCAAGAATTTAAAGAATTTAACACTCGTCGATTCCGTAGAATACCAAGAGTTAGCTAAAATCAAATACTCACACAGGGATTTGAAATCTGAAAATATTACTGAACTCGAATCTCGAGTTTATTCCAAGAAATAATCAATAACAAGAGAGAAGTTTCAAGGTCAATGGGTTCTTAATGTGGTTGAACCTTTCGTATGTGTTCAAACAAATAATACCACACGTAAAGTAATTAGTATCGGTATTGTAAATGTTAAGATGTTTGATGCGGTAGTTAAAGAACTAACTCAAGTTAAGCATGTTTCTAATTTCAAGAGGAACTTGATTTCTTTAGGAATCCTATATCAAATAGTGTTTGCGGTTAAGGGTGAAAAAGGGACATTAAAGATCATTAAAAGTTTGATGGTGATTATGGAAAGTAGTAAGAATAATGGCTAGCATTTCTTACACGATAATACGTTGTTAGTGAAGTAAGAGTCATTAATCTTAAAGAAAGTAGGAATAAGTTAAGGCACTTAAGACTAGGTCATATGAGTGAAGGAGATTTAAAAGAACTACTAAAGCAGGGGGTGTTTGGTAATGAAAAGATAATGTCTTTGGAATTATGTGAGAATGTACCCTAAGTAAGGCTTTTAGGATAAAGTTTGAAATGTAGTTCAAACTACCAAAGATAACTAGATTACTTACATTCTCAAAAAAAAAAAAAAAAAAACTAGATTACTTACACTCAAATCTGTGCTAGTATGCACAAAAGAATTCTCTAGGTGGTGTTAAATACTTTATGTCTTTTGTTAATGATTTTTCTAGAATGGTTTAGGTTTATGTGAAAGCAAAGATAAAGTGTTTAAGTTTAAAAACTAGAAAACTCTCTTTGAAACTTAGACTAATAGAAATATCAAAGTGCTTAGAACTAATAATGGACTTGAGTATTGTAATAAGTTGTTTAAGGATTTCTGTGCAAAAAAATGGCATTGTGAAGCACAAGACTACTACATACACATCTCAACAAAGATGAACAATACATTAATGGACAAAGTTAGGTGTATGTTGATATGTATAAAACTGCCAAACAAACTTTGAGTTGAAATTTTAAACATTATATGTTATTTGGTCGACAAAAGTCCTTCAACTACCTTAAACTATAAAACTCAAATGGAGTTGTGGACAGGAAGATTGTTGATTACTAAAAACTCAAAATTTTTGGTTGTCTAGTCTATTCTCATGTGAAACAAGGAAAACTTGATCCTATAGCTCAAAGAAGTAATTTCTAGGCTACTCTGATGGTGTTAAAGGTTATTGTTTATTGTTACAGATGTCAATGTGCAAGTGTACACAACAAGTAATATATTGATGAGTATATAGATCGTCTCCATAGGAATTGATGTTATAGGATTTGGTACAACAATCTTAATAGTGCATTTCAATCTAAATTAAAATAAAATAATTAATTAAACTAATGAGCTAGCTAAATTAAAAAAAGCAAATAAAAAAATGCAACAAGAAAAATCTCTTACTTTAATAAAGTATGAGATTAGAAAATATAAAAAATACATACTCCAATGTAGTTTATTTTCTGTTATAGTGTATTGAAATTTGTGTTTTCTACCATTTAACTTACCGGTTACTTTATAAAGTAAGGAATTCCCTTACTAGAGGGACTACGTCACTAGTATTAGAAAGTCACACAATGATATAATGACAATTAAAAATATTTTCATAATTTTACTGTTTATTTATTTCACAATCATACTTATTATTTTTCTTTCATTAAATCAAATTGTTCAAATATATCGCATTCTCTATCGCTAAAATAAAGAATAATTTCATATTGTACAATTTTAATAATTTATATTATAAACTTATTTATTCTCATTCTTTTATTAAATACATGTATTTTTACTAAGCGATTTAATGCATCGTTGCTCTGTGTGTGTGTGTTTGCACGCGTGTGTGTTGTTTACTCTTTTATATGAACTGTCATTCACACAAATATTTTATATTTATCATAAATTCATAAACTAATCTAAGATAACATTAACAACCTGATTTATGTTTAAATTTTAATTGCTTATATTCTTTTTAAATCAATTATCTTTTTTAGATTATTCGATTAATGTCCCCGTGCTTCGATGTATAAGACATTAAAATTAGTTGCGATCACTTGGAGTGAAGGCAGAGGCGGCACATGGTCCAGGTCATCACTCACATAAAATAACACAATCCGATAGAAGTAAATGTTAACGTTATGCTTAGCTTGATAGATAGATAAACAAATAGTAAACGAGATCGACAAACACGTGAATAATAAATAACACCATTATTAATTAATTAGTGAACTATTTGGATACCCAGTGGTTGCGACGAAGCAGCTTCTCTCGAGCTAGCTGTATAAAAATGAAGAGAAAAGAAAATTAACCCTGATCAGGTAGTTGAATCATTAATTGCTGTATTATACTTTATCCATCATCTGCCTACCAAAAATGCAGAACAAAATTATTCCAGAGGCGAGTGGGAGTGGGCAGCAGATTCATACTCAGTCGGACGATGGTTATGAAAAAACAATGCTCTGCTTTATAAAGGAAGCTGGGCATCGCGAAGGTACGGCGTCGCAAGATCAAAACGTGGTGGAGGCGCCTGATACCCAACCGCCGCCGGCGAAGAAGGACAGGCATTACAGGGGCGTGAGGAGGAGACAGTGGGGAACGTATGCGGCAGAGATAAGAGACTCTAATCCTAAGAAAAAGGGCGCAAGAGTTTGGCTTGGGACATACAAGACCCCTGAGGGTGCAGCGTTGGCTTATGATAGGGCCGCTTTCAAAATGCGCGGCTCAAAAGCTAAGCTTAATTTTCCCCACCTCCTTGAATCTGTGTGTAATGATGAGTCTTCTTCTTCGACAGAACGGTCCCGAGACCAAGCGGAGAAAGAGCTACAACGACACGTACTGAACACGGATGCTCTCATCTGATCTAGTTCTAGCTTGCGAGATTAATCAGTCATATACCATTTATGAACGATGGACCCTCTTTTTGTCTTATTCTTCTTAATGCGAGGGAAAAAAATAATAAAGAAATAAATAAATGAAAATGAAGTAGAAGAACCCAGATTCCAAATGAACAAATTGAAACTTGAAAAGGATCTTTCTTATTCTCGAAAAATAAGGGGCAATTTTAATTTTGTTTTATTTGAATATTATAAGTATGAATTTTAGTCCATATTACTACTCTTCAGAAGAAAAGAGGCAATCCCATTTTTTTTAAAAAAAAAAAATTACCGAGTAGTCCCAGTCGGGAACAAATTACGTAAGTTGATGTCACTTGAAAATTTTGTAAATAATACGTACTGTTCACAGATTATAATTTTATACGTATGCTTAAGAGAATCAAATCAGAAATCGCGTTGGAGACTGGAGATCCAATAAATAAATGGAAATTGCTTTCTGAACCACATATAATTATAAATACAAATAACCAACGATTAGGGCTCACTACATCTCATCTTATTGATAAGAGGTAATTGATTTCCTCATTTATGATGTTAAATAAAGAGATTTTGTTTTTTTTTTTTTTTCATGTTACAAAATCAAAAACCTTGCTAAGTTCATCATATAACCATATGAATTATTAGTCTTTTTCAATTTGTTAATATCTACAAACTGCTGTATAAAATTTTTTGTACAGTCCAAAGTGGTGACTTACCTAATATTTAAGCATTGGTTTACGTGTAATATATTAAATATTAGTTAATAAGTGAAAGCAGTTAATGAAAATAATTATGTAAATTCTTTGATGCTCTAACCAACCAATCCATTGATGATATGTAAGCTCAAATTGTTAAAAAAAAAAAAAAAGGTCGTACGATAATTTGTAATATATCTTATTGTTCACTAAGAAATAGATGGTTACATATTTAATTTGTTCAATATGAAATCAACCGTTACATATTTAATTCCTTTTAGTTCAATAACTTACTCTTGTCTGTTGAATCTTCCCATGTTTCAGAATCATAAATCGATAAAACTCAACAGCCACTTAATTAAAAAGCAACACATTATTATGCTTTCATAATTTGGGTTTAGGCCATCTATTTATCTTTTTATTTGAGGGGGTGGGATGGGAGTATGCTTCGATGGATTTTAAGAAATAAAAGTTAAATAATAAAAATAAGAAATAATGCTTATACCGTGCACGGTCGAAGCATGTGCGGTATAATAATAAAAAGGAAAATGATCAATCACTAACCCTAAGTTTTCTCAATGCTCGATGAAATTCTTAAAACTTTGAATTTTTTCACGCAGTCCCAGTTGAGGCACAGTTGCAGCAATTTCTCAAGGACATAATGAGTCAAGAGGAGTAATTGCAAAAATCTAGTTTAAGCAAACAAGAATAAATAAAGACAACCAATTGCAAATCAATTTAAATTCGGAATAGAACATGCTGAGAAAAATGAGATGCATTAATGCCTATAATGTTATAAAAACCATTCTCATCACAGCATCCACATCGACCACTTTAATAAAGAAAATTACAAAGTCGAGTACCTAAATCTACTAATGAAAATTTTTTTAGCCGCATGACAATATCGGTTCTTACTCTTGCTAACTCAATAGAAATAAAAATGGGTTCTAGAAAGGTCATCGACTCTCAGATATCAGCGTCAACAATGAAATTCACTATCAAAGAGGATAGCCTTGTCCCAAGAGCATAAACCATCTAGTTGTTGGATTTTGCCATGAGCAAAAATGTAGCAAGTCACCTAATACAATAAGTCCCACATTCTACATTTGTCTTCAGGATAACGGATGTCGCCTCCTGCATCTTCCCATTTGACAAGTCAAAAGCAACTTAAAAGGCAATAATTGATGTCCAAATGACTAACTACTAACAAGCCCAACTCCGTAACCATATAATATTGACCTCCAAGTTCCAACTTTTTGAGTTGGAAGCTCTCGATAAAACATAATTCTTAGAGACAAATTTGTAAAGCAAAGGCACATTAAATTACCTCTTGGGCCGGCCACGATCTTCCTCATAATCCATCACTCCACCAGGTTCAGAGTAGATCTCCTCGTGCCCTCGGCAGTCAACGTCGGCCTGCTTACAGTGTGTAACTTCTGCCACAATGTAAGTAAGACACATCGACCAACAGATCTCGGCATTTGAATAGTTCTAAGCCCAAATTTGTGAGTAAAATGTTCAAAATAAAAAGCTCTCCATCTCCTCCTCTCATTTGACCGGCACACAGGAAAGAGCACCTAACTGCCCTTCCCCCAACCACCACCCACTAACCCCCCACCCCCCCCCCCCCCGCGGCCGCCCCCAAAAATTAAAAAAAAATTCGAGAGGCTGAGAAGAGGAAAATAAAAGTTACAGTTGCAAAAGTATCATTCAGTATGCATAAAGTTCCCATCTGGTTCTTTACAAAAGCATTCAAAGAGGATAACCCATTGGTAAAGAGAAGCAACATACTATGTGTAATAAATCCTTGGCATAATATAGAAAAATAACTAGTGAATCCATCACCCCAACCTTTGAAAAATGAAAACAAAAACAAAAAAAAATTCCCTCCAACTCTCATCGCCAGGCAACGAGTCCTTTCTCAGAATCAACATTCACAATGACCCCACATTGCATCAAAGAACTAAAAATTGCACAATATGGAATTCTGCTACTAAAAGCTCATGTAGGATTGACAGACAAAATATAAATAAATAAATTATGACATATTTTGTTTCTGTCTAGCCAATCAATTTATATATATGTTATCACTGTTCAATAAACTGAATTCAACAGACCTTGTGCGAGAGGGACTTCTTTGCTTCTTCCACCTTTTCCTCAAGATCCTTCCGGTGTTTCTTGTCCATTTCATTCATACTATCTGCCCATTTTATCTTTTCTTGGATTGATATTAGAAGATTGTCAGATGTAGTCAGCCTAGATTTACATTATACAGAGATGTTAGATACAAAGATCCATCAGATTGTTCAAAAAGATACTGTATGATAACATTTTTTACATTTTGCAGAAGGAAAGCTGAATAAAAGTTATGCCTCAAAATCAAATGGAACATCACTTGAGTTCAACTTGCCAGTCAAATTAAGCAAATACTAAGCAGTTGCCTCAGAAATCATTAAAAAAATAATCATCAACAGAAATAAATTAAAAGCAATATGATACAAAATTATAGCATTATCTTTACATGCTAATAATATCAAGGTCAGAGGTGTAACAGGATTTTCTGTAATTGTTCACATGGTAAAATTCTTGGATGCAAATCAATAGTCATTTTTTAACAAAATAAAGCCAAGAACACAGAATTATTTTAAAGGCATTTGAATCAGAAACTTTACCAATTTGATAGGGTTTGAATCATACTCCCAAGCTGTCCAGGCCTCAGATCTCTTCCAGCTGCAAATTGGACCTACATCCAACAACAAGCAGTAGAGACTAGTCGAATCTGATACCAATTAGAAGAAGTCAAAGCCTAACGAGGACAGTGCATACCTCAAAGCATCTTCGCAACTGATCCAGCTTTCCTCTCACTATGCCCTAGCAGAAAGAAAGAAAATAAAAACTGGTCAGACCATCAGACCATCTGCCCATTCCTCATTTCTTCCATATTTCCAGCAATAGTAACCCGACTTTCCTCCCCCTCAAGACAGAAAAGCAGTGTATATATTTCCAGAATGAAGAACTTACTGAAAACAAAGAGCTCTAAATAACCATAATGTGGTTGAAGTCATTAATTAAATTACTCAGGAAAAAAAAAAAAGATTTCAAAGAAAATGATACATGAAATTTGAAACACCATTTGGATCATGCATCAAACATAACAAAAAATAGGACAATTCTTCCACATGTAAACAGAATACAAATGGCAAACCCTCTTTTCGATCAATGAAGATGCTTTTAACAAAATGAAAAATATGCTAAGACAAAGCTAATTGGGGCACAAATGCTCACAACAGAAGAATACTTACTGTATACATGCACTCATTAATAAGAAAATCTTCAAGTTCTCGTACATTTGTAACATCTAACTCTTCCATCAATTCATCATAGGGTAGCACCTAAAAGAGGAAATCCCCACCCCAAAAAAAAGGCATGTCAGTTAAGATATAAGAAAGAATAACTGCAAAAGAGAGATCAATATAGAAGTTAAAAAAATATACAAAATAGGTCAGGATGTGCTCAAAAGAGATATCAATATTATGATTGTAAGATAGGAATACGGTTAAAATCAGATAAGGTTTGACCTTCAAGTAAACAACATTGCGTATGCATATACATAAAAGTCTAAAATAACAGGAATGTTAACTTTCAAACCTTTGTGAATAAATACAATACAAGGGCTTAGAAGTATGAGCCATAAAATTCCTTAACGTCATAACTCCAACTCTATGCCATATAAAATATCCAGTATATCAACATAATGCAAATAAAATGATCCAGTCACATCCAATTTTCATTTTCACTCCAACTAGGACAGGAATCTGTAAAAATTATCAGGCGACTCAAAGAGACACAATATTGATTGTCATTTTGACAGCAAATACTAGAAAAAGACAATCTAAGACAGCCCAGAAATTGACAGCTCAAGTCGTGCTCAAGTGCGGATGCCCACATTAATTTTCATGCGGACTCGGGAATCTACAATGTTGTAAAAGATTTTTTACTTGTGACCGTATCAATTTAGGAAAGTAGGCTTAAGCTTGAGAGCTTGACCATATCAATTTACTTGGAGGAACAGTACCTTGTTCGTCTCAGCCAGTGTAAGCACAGTAAGCTGCTTCAGCTTGAGGACTTGATCAGGAACCAATTGTGGAAGATGGCCAGCATTATCTATAAATCAAACAGATTCAACTGTCAAAATCTCACCATAAAATGCCTTACAGAGCATAAAGGAAAAACATAAAAGTAAGACCAAGGATGCGACGACAAAAGTAACCCCTAAATTTATTTTCTCAAAAAAGTTAGTTAGAAACAAATTCTTAAGTCCTGTTGACTCTCCACGTCACATCTGATAAACGAATAAGCATTATGAACATATAACCGAATAACTGAAAAGTGTTAAGTAACAAAGAGAAATATAGATTGAACGAATGAAAATTAGAACGCTTACTTTTGTAATCACTCCAAGTCCCATGTGCAAACAATCGAAGCATGTCAAGGTATTTAGAGTTTTCAGTTCCCTCAAACTGCACAAGTTATGTAGTCAAAACCATAAAAAAAAAAACACTAAAATCATATTGTAATTAGTACCGAGTATAAACCATATAACGAATATTAATTTCATTTCCTAATCATTTCCTCTACTTTCTCAAAGACCAAAACAGAAGGTAAACTTCTTATAAAACCACATAATTTAATCTCTAACTCAATCAACACAAAGTTTATGTATGTGTGCGTGTAACATAATAAAGAAATTAATGAATCTATAAAACCCTAAAAGAGTTGCACATTTCATTTACTTCGGCAATATTGGGAACGGCGAGAATCTCAGAGAAAGCAAAGAGCGAGGGTTGTGAAGTGGCTTCGACGATAACGGAGCCGAGAGCCGCGCCCTTCTGATTCGAAGCTTGCTTTACAAAGTGATCGATTAGCTCTGCTTGTCTTTGTTCGATGTCCATCTTAAAATATGATTAAATCTACAGCGAGAATGAGTTTTTAGGTCATAAAGAAAACGCAAAAAAGGAGAGTTAGGGTTTCGAGTTTCTTCTTTATTAAACTGAACGGATCTTTAAGGTTTCGAATCTGTTTGTTTGCAAAAGTGAGATTAGATGAGAGATGGATGATGCCTGTGGAAAAAGTTTAATTCTGGTTGGCACCATCGTTTGTAGAGGCTTTTTACAGGGTATCAAGGTGTCAGTGCTACCAAGCGCGGTAACAAATGATGTGGCAAGATCTCACATCATCACCATCGATACCGCTTTTTTAAAACAATCAAACTATTGCAATTAATTAAAAACAAAATACATATTTGAAAATTGTCTTTATTATTGACTAAAAAATCGTTTACATTCATTGAACAAATCAAAGAACAACTCATTTTAGCGGTTGAATTTAAAATAAAAAGAATTCAGAATTCTCAAATACAGCCACTATGTGTCTAAACTTTTACCACTACTAATTATTGCAATTAATTAAAAACAAAGCACATATTTGAAAATTGTTTTTATTATTGACTAAAAATCCGTTTAAATTCATTGAACAAATCAAAGAACAACTCATTTTAGCGGTTGAATTTAAAATAAAAAGAATTCAGAATTCTCAAATACAACAACTATGTGTCTAAACTTTTACTACTAGTAATTTGTCTCGCTCAGTTTGAGAAATGGACTCTAGGAACTGGGCAAGTTTTGCTGATTATGGGCCTAATACTGGAGCGACGCGAGCGCCTTTCGACCCAAATTTATAGGCGCCAGCGTGCTTGTGACTCACGTTACCTGAGCTAAAATTCACCAACAGAAATGTGCCACGTCGACAACACTGCCTATGAGTGGTTGCTTTTGTATACGAGCATGTTGGTGCAAATACCACTTAGACTCCGTTTGGTACAACTTATTAAATAGAACTTATAACAATAGAGTTTATAGAAGTAGAGCTTATATTAATATTACTTTTGGACAAAAAGTCATTAGGTGTTTGGCTGTCAATTAAAAAGCTTTTTTTAACCATAAAACTGTTTGATTGTGTAAAACTAAAAGCGTTTTTGTGTAATTAAATTACCAAAAAAGATATGTATTCATAATTATATAACATGTAACAAAATGCATTATCCAAGCTATCAATTAATAAGAAAAAATCAGTTCAATCATTTCTATAATTTTCAAAATTAAAAATTGCATCATTGATGTATTCTCCCAAATAAATAAAATTATCAAAATTACATGGCATACTCCTCACCAAAAACGTTGGCTATGACTATGATTGCTCTCTCAAGTGTTGGGTATGTGTAGGGATTGCAAAATTAAAGTGTTGCCTATTTTTTTTTTTTAAAGAGAGAAAA
The DNA here is from genome assembly GCF_000493195.1 of Citrus x clementina. Taxonomy (NCBI): domain Eukaryota; kingdom Viridiplantae; phylum Streptophyta; class Magnoliopsida; order Sapindales; family Rutaceae; genus Citrus; species Citrus x clementina. Next base: position 50,537,567 of record NW_006262339.1, read on the forward strand.
AGTGAAGTGGCGGCAATAATTTTCGTTGGGTATGTGTTATACAAAATAGGGTACTATCTAATTAGTGAAATATGTCAAGGATATTTTAGATATTATATATTTTTTTGAAAAACTCTCTAACCTCTACTCTCAAAAACTCAAATTTTGGGTTTTTGTTAGTAGAGGTAAATTAGCTTATTTAAGTTTTAAAAAAAACTCTATTTAAAAAATAACCAAACACAATAAAAAATTTTAAAAAATGCGTATAAAATTAAATAAGCACTTATACCTCTTAAATAAGTCATACCAAACAAACACTTAGTGTCTCGCATAAATGACGACTTTTGGAGAGAGATCCTCTCCGTATTTGAGTTCTTATAAGTTTTTAAAGGTTATATATCATTCGTTTTTAGTTATAATGTATAAATAGAACCATAAATTATTTATAGTGATTGAAAATGGTATGCGGTTTGTTGATTTTTAAATAATAAATTAAAAAAGTAATATTTTAATAAAAATAATAATATAATATATTATAATACGATTGGATATTAAATTTAATATATTTTAATACAATACCATCATGTGTGACACTGATATCGTGCTTTACACGAAAAGCACTTAAAGTGAGCGAAATAATTGATTAAAATTCTCTAATATTATATTGTGGAAAACTTCAATTGGTGATTAGTAGTTAATAAGTAAAGTATATCAAATTATTTATTTATCAATACAACTAGGGGATACGATATCCTCATCGTGATGGTTAGTTGCAATTCCACTGGTGGATTAGATCCAAAGATGATAATTCCAATTTAAAATGAAGAGAGTTTTGTGTGATACAAATCTAGACTCGAAACTCAAACGTTTTAGTCGTTAAAGTAATAAAGTAACATAGCATTTGTGTTTTTTTTTTAATCTAAAATTTGAATTTGGTTGGAATATGAATTTGTCTGAATGCATATATTTGAGTGACATGTTTATTTTTATTTTTTAACATCTGAATATAAGTGTTAAGTTATTTTTTTTCTAAAAAAGATAATTGTTTCCTAAAAAGATAATGTCTAAATATGATAATGTATACCTTAATAAATCATAAAAAAATATTTGACACATATATTTTTTTTGACATTAATATATGATACTTATACTATCATGTTTAGTATATTAGATTATATTTTCTTGCTAATTACATTAAAAAAATATTTTATCTTTTGAATCGAAATTAATGCATTAAATAAAATTCATAATCTATTATAAAAATTGTAATTACAAATACAAATAGATGAACATATTATAAAATACATTCACCTAAAGTCTTATTTTGTTTAAAATTCTCATTAACAAAAAAATAATAATAGTTAAACAGTAATTACAAAGGAAAGGGATAATTAAAAAAATGATAAAAAGATAATCTATATGATAAGAAATATATACCTTCAATAAAAGTATTAAAAAGAGAGAATATAAAAGTTTTATTCAAATATTTTCATTCAGATAAAAGTTAATGTTTAACGTTTTTATTTAGACTTAAAAATTTTATAACCAGATATAAGTTATAGAAAATAAATAAATTAAGAACTTTATATGTCTGAAAATATTTAAAATTTAGACTTAAGAAAAAAAAAACCTAAGAAAAGTTGAGAATTGAAAAGGCTGAAGGATTGTTTCTGTAAATTTCCCTAATAGTATAATATTGCGAGGTCGTTTGGCGCGGATGATGGTACTCAACAAGGGTCGAGACAAACACGCCCTAATAAAGCCAACGGCGCCGTTTCGCAGTCTTACGTTTGAGCCTCAAAAATTCGAAAGAAGAATTTTGATCGCTGTCCTCTGAACACCTCGAATCGCCTCTCGCAAACGGTTGTTTGAATATGGCCTATCCCGTTGCTGATTCACAAAGTAATAAAGCTGCCGTTCAAGCCACAAACGACGACGCTTCTGCAAGTAAACTGTGCGTGCTCCTCCTCTCCCTTTCTTTCTTTATTTTTCTTTTGTTCCTTAACTTATTTCTTGTTAAGTTTCTTTATCCGTTGTTTGCTTGTCAGTAAAAGATTAGAAATATAATCTTTCGTTCTTTCGTTATGGAGAAACGGTATTAGTTGTATACCGAGACTCAACAGACTCAATGAGTTGAATAAGCTTGGTTGCTTCGAGATTCAGTGCACAAGCATATTCAACCGATTCTATATTCGTTCATGTGAAAGAATGATTTGCAAACGATCTCTTCGTATTTCTTCTAGTTGTACGATATTAGTGCTATATATTTGGAGATATTACCTATTAATTTTGGCGTATTGTATGTTTTGAAGATCATGTGTGAAGAAGGGATATATGAAAGATGATTACATCCATTTATTTGTAAGAAGACCTGTGAGGAGATCTCCCATAATCAACCGAGGTATGAGTTAGTTACCTAGAAAAATATCAGAGTTGAACATTTCAGCTTGCAAGGTATTCTTGGATTTGATTGTTCTTTCCCATGTTTAAAGGTTACTTTGCTCGTTGGGCTGCTCTTAGAAGGCTTCTCTATCAGTTTCTTGATTGTGGAAGTGACGGTGATAAAAAATGTCATACAAAGAAGCAAATATTATCACTCGGAGCTGGCTTTGATACCACATATTTTCAATTGCAGGTGCTTGACCCCTACCTCCCTTCCATATTTGTGTGGTTCTTGTAACAGTTCTCTGAAATTCTGTGGGAAATATTTCTCCAGTCCATTTACTGACTTAAAAAAAAAAAAAAATTCTGATCTACAACTTTTATTTTGACAGGCTGAGGGAAAAGCGCCGCATTTATATGTAGAACTGGATTTCATAGAGGTGTGAGTTTGAATATTTAGAGACTTTATTTTGGGTTCAGTTGGAAATTTGCTTATGTTTATTGTATGGCTATGTGTTGTCTGTTGGGTCAAGTCTTAAAAGTTATAGAGTGGGACTGAAACTTCCAAGCATCACTAGCTATCCAACAGCAACTTTGTTTTGTCTGCATGATGGTGTTTCTTACTTTTATAGCACACAAGAAATTTAAGTAATGTGTTATTTTTATTATCATGTAACTAATATGAACAAATGTCTGCAGGTAACTAGTAAAAAGGCAGCACTTATTGAAACTCATGGCGAATTGAAGGACAAAGTTGGTGTTACAGCATCAATCTCGCAAGGTAATTACCCTCGTCAACTGATGTCATGACCCTGGGGGAGTACTCTTTAACATTCTGGTAATCACAGAGTATTTGCTTTGGTGCATCATATTGGATATAAGGGTTGCAAGCAGCTAATGTCTGCCATTTGCTGATAACTCGATGGAATACCTCCTTGGCAATGCTTTTCCAACTCATTTGTTTGAACAGTCAAGAACGTGATTATGATTGAAGTTCTAACTGTTCTGTTTGCACTATATCCTATCTGTGATTTTGCAGCTAAAGGAGAAGTGCTTGGTGATAATTACAAGCTACTCCCTGTGGATTTGAGGGACATACAAATGTTAAATGAAGTCATAAATTTGGCTAATATGGATCCAAGGTTAGTTAACAGAATTCTCTCAGAAGTTATGTAAATTTCCTTAGTGTGTTTTCTGTCACCTTTGCTTTTTAGTCAATTGATCCTGTAGGATTATTCAATTACTGAAAATATATGGTATTGATTAGGAGTTCCTTTTTGGATAATGATTAGGATGCTTTCCAGCTGTATTTAGTCAGTTCATCCATATGTACTTGTTAAGAGGATTCGAATTGGATCTGGAGTATTTAGGTTATATCATAGTTTATTTTCTGAGTAAAACTATAATACTTTGGACTTTACCAAATTCTGTTCCTTGCCAACTTGCGCAATTTGATTTGTGAGACTTGGAAACTTTTTGATTGAGAGATGTTATTTAATCTTTATTTGTTGTCATATTTGTTTATATTTATATACTAATTTGCATTTTCTATATGGGTTCTAGTCATTAGTTTTCCTTTAATCCTAATGGAGTGATTAAGCTGCTTCATTCTGATGTTTTATCAGCCTGCCGACATTTATAATTGCAGAATGTGTTTTAATATACTTGGATCCAGATTCAAGCCGTGCTATAGTTGGTTGGGCTTCAAAAACATTTTCAACAGCTGTATTTTTCTTATATGAGCAGGTTCTATGCCTTCTCAGTCCTAAGATTTTTATCTGTTCACTGCAATTTCAATGGTTGGTTAAAAGTTATTATTAATATTTTTTTAACAGATCCATCCAGATGATGCTTTTGGACAGCAAATGATCAGAAATTTGGAGGTTTATTTTTCTCAGTTATCTTCTTTTGTTTTCAGTGTGGCTTAAAATTATAGGTTTACTTAACTTTCTCTTGAATAATTTATTTGGTTATAAGTAAAATTTTAAAGATGATTTTGAAAACTGAGAATAATTGTGAGCAAATTGTAGAAGACCGGTAATAAGTAGGGCAATATTGCTTTGGGCGTTTCATCATTCTATTGTCTGCATAGCAAATTAAATCAGTGCTCACAATTCTCAGTGTTTATGTTGATATTTGTTTCTTTGAATTTGTTATTCTGTTTCACAAATCTTCTACAGTTTGTGTTCTGGGAAGTCATTTGTATCTGTGTATGTATACATATATATATAATACCTCTTATGCATTTCTGTTTCAGAGTCGTGGATGTGCACTCTTGGGTATTAACGCTACACCAACATTACTTGCAAAGGAAAAACTGTTTCTTGACCAGGGTTGGCAGGTATATCTTATATATTAATGGTCTTTTGTTATAATTGCTACTCTTTTGTTTTTTTATTATTTTTATTTTATTTTTCCACAGTAAAAGGAAGTGCATAGATTGTAGATGAATGATGCTTTACTCATTTTTAATGGAGAATGACCCAAATGATAGTAGAGGAGTCATCTAGGATGGCAGAAGACAGAAACTAGATATGCCAGGCTGACAGTTTAGCATTCTAATGGATTTATTTTTCAAAATTGCATTCTACTGGATTTATTTTTCAATCTTGATTATCTTAAGAACACTGTAGACGGTGGATTTGCCATCTAGTGTTTGGGCTGCTATTGAGATACTTTAAATTTCATGTATATAAGAAATTTGCATAGACAAAATTTTCTGATAGTTTGCTTCTCTTCTTTACTTTCTGTTATTAGTTTTTAATTTCTCATAGTCATCTTTGGTGATACTTGCTATTTGAGGTACCAGCAAGCTGTTGCCTGGGACATGCTGAGAGTTTATAGTACTTTTATCAACCCTCAAGAGAGACGCAGGTATCTACTTGAATTTATCTTTGAAAGTGTTTCAGACAATTTGATCCAGAAGTTTAGTATGCTTGATGGGCGTTATGAGTTAATCATTGATTGTTTGGCAGTACCATATGAATCCAAGCTTAAATCCATTTTTGTTTTGGATGTAATTGCAAACTTCCAAGAAAATGGTGTCCCTATATATTCTCTAAGTCTAGAATGTGTTTTCTTCTTTGGCTAGACTCGATACACAAGCTTAACACATTCAATAATAAAGTATATATTTGCATTTGAATGAACCTGTTTCCTGACGTTTTGCTTGCTTGATATCTAGTTCTGGAAATACAAGGGTTTCTATATTTTTTGTTTCATGGAAACTGGCACAAAAACAATTGAAAAGTTATTTGGATTTTTTTATTTATTTTCTAACTAATGTGATGGATTCATATAAACTTAAAAATAAAAATAAATTGCTTGAATGTTATTATCTTGAATTAGTTATATTATCGTAATTTACATATTGCACATCATGCTCTGGTGCTCCCTACTGTGGTTTTAATCTGGTAATATCACTTCTGAGCCTGCTGTTTTAATTATTATATATGCAAATCATGGGGATATTCTCTGAATAATGTAGAAGCACGTATGCAATTATACACTCAGAAGGTGCACGTGCTTGTCAGTTGTAGTCGTGCCAATGGATCACTTGTTATGAGTTCAGCCGTGCAAGGCAGGGTGGCTTCTTTTTTATAATTTGAGTCAAGTCTAAGATTTCACTACTTAGGTAAAGAGATGTAAGTAAAAATGAAAAACTAAAGTTTGGTATCTTTTCTTTTCCTTTTTGGCTGTACCTCTGTGTGTGTGTGTGTCTCTGCTGCCTTTGGAGATGCTTCCTTTGCTAGGGTGGAGAATCCCTGGTGGTGCCTTTAAGAAGTTTTCTTTTCACAATTCTACTTGAATCACTTGTAGGACGTAAAGTAAATGCCTTTCCTTGTTTCTGTCCATCTCTATGCCTCTTTCACATAAACTTTGCCTTAGGAAGCTTACCTTTTAAACTGTGATTTTCTGGTGATTAGGATTGAACGGCTGGAACTGTTTGATGAATTTGAAGAATGGCACATGATGCAGGCAAGTAACGCCCTAATCCCTGCCATGAAAGACAGCAAATTGTTGCTCTTAATTAATAAGATGATATGGTTCAGATCTGCACGCCTGTACCAAATAGTCATTTCCTCTCACACACACACAAATACAGTAACACTAGTGGTGTGAGGCCATTCTGATCCACTTGTGTGGGGCTGCTAGTAACTAAAGGTCCCAATGTCGGTAATTGGGAGGCTGACTTACTCCTCACATGGTCCTGTGAATTGTGATGGTTGCATAACTATCAGTTTGTGCTTAAGTAATTGCTATTGTCATCGCTATTCTGTGACTTACTATATCATTTCTGTTAGTATTAACTTTGTCTCAAACTGCTGATTTTCAGGAGCACTATTGTGTTGCTCATGCAATCAATGATGCCATGGTATGTCTATCACGAACCTCAATTCTAATCATCTTTGTTTATTCCTTCATGTGTGTATTTTTGATATTATGAAATTACATTTTTGAGTACTAGTGCACAAATAATTGAGTCTATTGGAGCTTGATTATTTGTATCAGAATGACTGGACTGTTTCACAGACTCATTAATCCCTGTTATGTTTTTCATGATTCAGGGGTTGTTTGGGGATTTTGGCTTTCCAAAAGACTAAGAGCGCCTCCTCAACTCCTCTCTCAGTTGGATCGCCATGAAAGCTCGAGGCCTACTGCAGTCAAGATCTTGGTTGCCAAGTTTGGTGAAACGATTAATAGTATAGAAGCACGTGTGAATGGCACGTGCCGTTTAGCAGGAACAGGTCAGGTTAAAAAGGGTCTCCCCACCCAGTAGCTGGTCTTTAGCTAAAAAGTCCCAGAACGATTGATGACTTTGTGTGGATTCGTCTCTCAGTTTATTTATTGTTGTTTGTTTGTTTGCTTGAATCTGGAAAACAGATTTTCTTTTTTCTCCCTTTTTTTTTTTTTAAATAATAATAATTATGATTATGATTATAATTTTTTTTCCTGCTTAGCTGTTTGGCATAGAAACGTGGTGGGACCTGACCGAAAACCAAAAGTGTCTTACATGATGCATACACTTAGCCTTTTTGTAGGGTCATTGTCATGTGAACGTAATATATTTGCACGGTTGGTTGCTTTTAATAAATTTCTTCCCTCTCAATTCTCATCCCCTCTTTCGTTAGCCTTTGTGTCTCTTTTCTCTTGATGGCCAAAATGCCCTCGCGAGATTATGAGTGCTGTCTAGCAAATTTAGTGGCCCCACACTACAACCATACCGTTCTAAAGGAAAGAATATCTTCTCATTGTTTTTTGGTGATTTTGCCACAGTATTTAGATCAGTGGACTGTGCCATAAAGAGGGAAAGGGAAAAAGATATCTGAGTGAAAGAAATACGATGGTTCATTGTTGCGTTGATAGAAGTAACCACTAACTAGAAGTTGAATTTGTCGTTTCGTATTTCTTTGCCAACGTACAGAAGTAACTCGTACCACCAGATGGTACTAATTTCCGCATTGAGGATTGTCTGAAATTTATATTGTTAAATTTGTACTTAAATTGCCCATTCATAATTCTTGGTTCATTTATATTTTAGGCCAACTTCTCAGACTCACAAGGTATTTGCAGAAATTAGAACTTTTCCCGCCACCTCCTAGGAGGAAGAAAAGAAGAGGGAAGGTGGTGGAGAGTGGCCTTGGGGTGGATGGGCGAGGGGGCAGTGGAGATAACCAATTTCTGGATGGGACCCACGTTGTTGACCTTTTTAGGAATTAAAACGGTTGCATCGTTTTCGTTTGATGACTTAATCATTTCTCCTCTTTATTTTATTTTATTTTATTTATTTTTCTATACTTTAAGCGTCTGCTTGGAATTGGATGCTTATAACAACAATCGGAGTCCGGACGAGAAAATTAATAATTTAATTTTGGCAACTCCTTTGTTTACAGTTGGGTCTGCTTCTTTGAACTGATTTTACGATTTCTGAATCTCGATTTGGTTAATTTAACACCTCTTTGTCCTTCTGTTCTTCTCTCCGGGAACAAGTAGTGGTACTATTGCCGCCGTTGTTTAATTTTCAGTCTCTGATATTTTATGACAGAACTGTTTTTAATTAAAATTTACTCCCAAATTATAGTTGGGCAATCTAAATCTGGCTGGCTATCTTCAACGGTATAGCAGAACTATAAACAAGTTTGAATCATTTCCACAAAAAAAAATGTCTTTAAGATATATCTCTTAATAATCTTACTAATAATTATTTTATAAAAAATTAAGACATACTAAAAGAAAAACAATTACATGAAATTTTATATTACTTTCTAAGGTTAATTTGACAAATTAATATTTCTAAAAATATTATAGTATGGGTATTATTATTATTATTAAAAAAAAGAATAAGAAGTGTAATATATTTAACAATAAGGTATTTGATGTTTTTTTTTTTTTTTAATATATGGATTAAGCACACATTTAATTAAAAATATAGGGACTAAAAAAAATATTTACCTATTTCCAAGAAAAGATTAAAATGATTTTTGTGCAATCGAGTATCCTCGGTTTATTACCTAAGATCAAGTTCCCAATCTCAGAACTGGACAACAGATTAAAGGCGAAGGTGAGGAATAATTTGATAGGAGCCCATACCCATTTGTATAATTCAAGAAGAATCAGATACCAAACGAACAAAAAATTGTGGGTACTACTACTAATAAGAAAGTTGTAAGCAAGAAAGTCTCTTTCACCTCGTTAATTTTAACGGCAAGGTGAAAAGGTCAAAACTTTCAAAGAAAAAGAAATGGGCATAGATAATTTACAAACAAAAGAGGAGAAAGGGCGGTGCATGTGGAGTAGATGCTTGGGTCCAGTGAGGATCAAATTTGAATGGAATAGAAAGTGAAGGAAAAAACTTCCTTTCACCGTTTTCAATCTTTGCCTTTCACCATCTCCCTTTTCTTTTCTTTTCTTTTCTTTTCTTTTTATTATTATTATTTTATTTCTTTAAAAGAAAATTTTGAAAAGAATCCATTCATTGTTTGTGGAATATCTAAGCGCCTCTAGCTTTCTATGCTACACTGACTTGGGCTCCTCGTGGAATAAGCCTTTCCAAAACCCGGAAAAAAAAATTTAAAAAAAAATGAAAATCGAGTCTAGCAAAAGAAAAATTAAAGGAGTGTGCATTTTTGCTAAATGAGTTGGTCACAAATATATGTTGGGGAAGAATGAGTGTGTCAGCGAGTGTGGGTGACGGATAATATTTTCGTTTTTTTTTTTTAATTTTATTTTTTTACTGTTTTATTATTAAATTACTGGTGGGTGTGGTCACAACAGAAATTTTATGATCATGTTTTTTTTTTTTTTTTTACTTGTATAAAACTTTAAATGCAGAAGCCTACAATAATAAGACTGCCGAGATCGGGAGTGTATCCATCGTCAAAGTTGCTTTCCTGCTTTCCAGATAAATTAGTAATAACATTTGCTTGGTTCAAGAGCAAAAATTCCAACTAACAAGAAAAACAAAATCCAAACAGTACATTTGCCTATGGCCCTACCTACCTATCACCTATGGGCCTTAAAGACTTTAAAATTAATTAATCAACATCTGATCCGGGACCACAATGCTTTTTCCCACTATACATTACGGTCATGCCCATTTCCTAACAAAAACAAAAGGCAGCCTTCTTCTGCATTATCCCCCCCCCCCCCCCCCGGTAACAAACAATATTCAATTATTAATCAACCAACCAACCTCCCTCATTCAATCTTAATCAAATCCTATACTTTTTAATTACCCACTAAACAAGCTACGAGTGCGCTGCCATCAGTGAGCCTTTTTTTTAAAAAAATAAATAAAAAATAAATAAAAAATTAAAGATGAAAATGAAAACTTATATAATATTATTTGAGAGAAGTAATATTAAAGCTCCAAATCCTGTCACTGCACTGATTGTTCACTTTCTATAAACACACACAGAGGTGAAATCCGGCGCGGCGCCGAGACACAATGGGTTGTACGGCATCGAAGCTGGACAACGAGGACACGGTCAGGCGGTGCAAAGAACGGCGTCGTTTAATGAAAGAAGCCGTCTACGCTCGTCACCACATGGCTGCAGCTCACGCCGATTACTCCCGAACCCTCCGCCTCACCGGCTCGGCTCTCTGCGACTTCGCAGCCGGCGAACATCTCTCCATCTCCGACCAAACCCCCGCCGTCTTCCTCCACCCACCAAACCCCTCACCAATAAAAGCACCAACGACCAATCACATACCTCCACGTGTCAAACCATCACCCGTTCCCAGCCCCGGTCCCGGCCGTGGCCCCAGCCCCAGCCCCAGCCCCAGCCCCAGTCTGCATCATACACCGGCGCCACCTTCTCGACCGTTTTCCCATACACCCAACGTGACAGCACCTCCCAAACGACGTCGCAAGCCAGCGCCGAAACTCCCTCACATTCTATCAGACTCAAGCTTGGCTTCGACTCCAAGAAGCCAGATGACAAATAACTTTTACCCAACAGCTTTCCAATCGAACTCCACTTACTCGAGCACGCCTTCACAAGCTTCCTCTGTTTGGAACTGGGAAAACTTTTACCCGCCCTCTCCTCCCGACTCCGAATTCTTCAATCAAAAAAGCCGGCAGCGTCCAGAGCCCGACCCGGAATCTGAGTCCGAGCCCGAAACAGAGGCCGAGAGATCCGAGTACGATTTTTTCCAGCCACACCAACAACAACAGAAAGAAAGAGAAAGCCGCCCCTTCCCAAACAATTTCAATTACAACGGCAGCGTTGCTGATGAGGAGACGGAGAGGGAAGAGGTTCAGTGCAGCGAGTGGGGGGATCATTACAGCACGACGACATCGTCTGACGACGAGGAAGAGGAAATGGACAAGGAGTCGAGATCCGAGATGGGTGCCCGGTCGGACTTCGGGTCTTCGGGGAAGCAGCAAGAGCCGATAAAAAAATTCGACGATGCGGCGTCGTCTTCGGCTAGTTTCAGGAACAGGGAGATCTCAGATATGAAGCTGGTTATCAGACACAAGGATTTGAAAGAGATCGTTGAAGCTCTTAAAGACTATTTCGATAAAGCTGCTTCTGCCGGCGACCAGCTTTTCGAGATATTAGAAATCGGCCGAGCTCAACTTGATCGTAGCTTTAAACAATTGAAGAGTGGGTCGTTAAAAAAAAAAATTTCAAAATCATTTAACAATTTTATCATTCAATTTTAGTTAAATCATTAAAAAGTTATTTTTGGATGCTGCAGAGACTGTGTATCATTCGAGTAGTTTGTTCAGTAACCTGAGCTCGAGCTGGACTTCAAAACCGCCGTTGGCAGTTAAGTACCGGCTCGACATTGATTCTCTCAACGAACCGGGCGGTCCGAAGAGTCTTTTTTCCATCTTAGACCGGCTCTTGGCGTGGGAGAAGAAGCTGTACGGGGAAGTCAAGGTAGAAAATTTTAAGCAATTATTTCCCCCGTTTTTGTTTCAATCCTTTCAAAAATTCATATATATGAACAGTTTTAAGTTAATTATTAATTAATATTTAATAGGAAAATGTGGCAGGTAAACATAAACTTACACATTATTAATTTGTGTAAAAAAAAATAATAATAAAAAACACTAGGCAAAAAGTGGAGAGAAAGTGATGACTAGGATTTCCATCGTTGTTGGTAGCGTAAGTCGACCGCAGTATTTGACTCGTGGTGGACGATGTTAATTTTAAGTAATTTACCGTCCTAGCTAGCTGTCTTTTCCTTACTAAAATGCCCCTGGAAATTGTAACCCCACGTGATCGACCACACTCACAACTTCTTTGCGGTGGGATTAGGCTGTAGGCTGCATCTTGGGGGTATTGTCGTGATTTGGGCGGCTGTCGTTTGTCAAACTTTTTACATCATTGCTTCTTTTCATAATCCGCATCTGTCGACGTGCTTGTGGCTGTTGTGGGTCTACTAGATATGCATGCATAAATAATTAATGCCCAATTATATCATTTTTCTTGATAACAAGCCCTATTAATATTAAATCTGAATATGGTCATCAAATTGAATGATGTAATGTAATGAACAAGTGATTTAATAAAATTGATTAAGAAGATGGGGTGTAGTTTTTATCGGTTTTGGTGCCAGATTTGTGGAATGCATTTGTGATGTAGCATTTGATTTACGATGAGTCGACAAAATGCTTTGAATTTAGGCTAGAGAAGGTGCAAAGATTGAGCATGACAGAAAGCTATCAGCTTTGCAAAGTCAAGAGTACAAGGGGGAGGATGATAGCAAGCTAGACAAGACCAAGGCTTCAATTCAAAAGCTACAGTCACTAATTGCTGTTGCATCTCAAGGTGTCGATACCACCTCATCTGCCATCATCAGTCTCAGAGACAGTGACCTTGTTCCACGGCTTGTTGATCTTTGCCATGGGTATGTCCCTTTCTTTTCAATCTTATTCATTCTCGATCAGAGCAATGGTTTATTAAACTCAAATTGAATGATTTCTTTTACCCCACGAAGAGTCATAACTTTTTTGGGTTGGCTCATGTTGTAGCAAAATTCAGAAGTGCCTGCTGGCCTTTTTTCCCTCTGTCCAAGTTTTTATTAGTAATGGATTAATATATTAGTGTGTTTTAGTCTTGATTTGGTACAAGTTGTTTTCTCTGTTGAAACATAATGCTGTGGATCTCTCACGTTTTGCTTGGTTGGTAAATCATTATGAGACACTGCTCTGCTTTTGCCACTTGCTTTGTTCTGTATGCCAGCACACTTGTTCTCAACTGGGCAACTGCTAGCTACCTCTTATGTAGTGGCCCAGCACCGCACCATGCCTAATTGCCTACATTTCATTTTCTCAGATTCCAAAGTATTTTGTGGCCAAAATCAAATCATAGAGTGGAGTTAGGTAGATCAAATTAACTGATATGGTCCACCACCATTATCTATTTCTTAGGGGGGAAAAAAATGTACTAAGCCCCACAAGAGGAAAATATTCAAGGACTGGTTGCAGAATGTGTCAATCTAAGTCATTTTGTTATTATATTGTGCCAGTCTTGAAGGCAAAGTTATGTTTCATTGTGTTCTCATCATTCAACCACAAATGACTTAATAGTCATGCATGATAAGCATTGCCTCACTAGAATATGATTATCATAATTTTAGCTAACTTTGTAGCTTAATTGTCATTTAATGTTGCTTGCTGGTTGCCAATGCTTTCTTCACAATTATATGCTTTTGGGAAATCAAACTTATGGCTCAAGAAGCCTTAAAAGCTGAAATTGTTCCTAGAAAGTGACTACACTGTATATACAAGATAGTGGTTGTCTATGGCAATAAATCTTGGACCTGACAATCACCATTTTTTATCTTGTAACTTGTTCAAAGAAGTGATTGTTGCGATACAGTGACTTCTTGTCTTTGTTACATGTTCAGTGGATTTATCATGCTGCTTAACTGATGTGAACTTAAACCATGTATTTTAATATCTGATATATTGAGTGCAGATTCATGTACATGTGGAAAGCAATGCATCAGTACCATGAAGTTCAAAACAACATTGTACAGCAAGTCCGTGGACTCGTTAACCAAGCAGCCAAGGGTGAATCAACTTCTGATATGCATCGACAGGCCACTCGTAACCTTGAGTCTGCTATTACTGCCTGGCACTCCAGCTTCTGTCGCTTAATAAAATTTCAACGTGATTTTGTCCGGTCCCTCCATGGCTGGTTCAAGCTCACCCTTATCCCTGTCAGCAATGACAACATGAGTGGTAAAAGGGAACCTTCTGAGGTGTATGGTTTCTTCGATGAGTGGAAGCTTGCTCTTGAGCGTGTTCCGGACACAGTTGCTTCCGAGGCCATCAAGAGCTTCATAAATGTTGTTCATGTGATATCTGTAAAACAAACTGAAGAGCTGAAGATTAAAAAGCGAACTGAAACTGCATCAAAGGAACTTGAGAAGAAGGCTTCATCTCTTCGTAACATAGAAAGGAAATTCTACCATTCATACTCCATGGTAGGTATTGGGCTTCCTGATCCTGGGCCTGATAATGGACATGTATTAGATGCTCGAGACCCACTTGCTGAGAAAAAATTGGAGCTTGCCGCCTGTCAAAGGCGGGTGGAAGATGAGTTGCTGAGGCATTCCAGGGCAGTAGAGGTGACCAGAGCAAATACACTGAACAATCTTCAGACAGGATTGCCAGGGGTTTTTCAGGCATTGACCAGCTTCTCTACCTTATTTACTGAAGCACTTGAGATGGTATGCACTCGTTCCTATGCTATCAAATAGATATACCATAATTTTTCCACTTGAATTTTTTAAAGTTGAATTTCATAAGAGTTGGAATTTTTGCCTGTAGGCTCCTATAATTATTGCAGTTTTTGTTCTCTTTTTGGTGGGAAAGGGGGAGTTGATATGTAAATATGTGGATTCTTTTTTTGTGGTTTTATGATATCCTGTTTTTGGTCAGTGGAAGAAAATGTCTTTGTACAGGAAATTGCTTGGATTGTTATTGGTCAATGGAAGAAAATATCCAGACAACCCATTTTTTTTTCTTTTTTCTTTGTTAATTTTTAATTTTAAAAATGGGGGAGGAGTTGTTTTTCGTTCAAAGAACACAAGACATTGTGACACAGCAGGAAAATGTATCTTAAATTCTTAATGCCATTTGCTCTTTTTATCAAATGCAAGTGCACCCTGTGATTAAAATAAATAGTCAAAGATTGGTTTTGTCTTTTACGGTTTTGCTAAAGTTAGGATCCATACCTACATTGCCTATTATGAACTGTCAGTGGTTGGCGATGTAATCATTTAATTAGGAAAGTATATGCTTATGAGTTTCACAATGTCCGCTTGTTCATTATGTTTGTGTTATCATCACATCTGATCTTGGTTGCAAAGCTTCTAACCAAATTTATAAATCAACAAAAAGGTTGTAAACAAAAGGATGCATTGATGTCATTTTCCGGGTCTCAACTCTGAAAGCAATCTGAGTTCTAACTTGTTCCCACATTCTGGTTTGAATTAATGGTACACAGAACTAAAATAGAGACAAAACAAATAGAGTAGTGACAGCAAACAGTTCTTCTCTTGGTTCAATAATTTTGTCTTTTATTCTCTTGCCCTCAATTTTGTGCATTGACATCTTTTTCGTCATTTACAATGTATATTTATCTATGTGTGTGTGTGTGTGTATGGCGCCTGTCATATGATCAGCCAATGGTGAATTCGTGATTACCTTCTAGAACCCGTTACGCTACAAAATAGAAATACAATAGAAAAGGGATGATGAGTGAGTGATTGTCAATTTGTCATGGCACGGCAATGAAGAATGCATGTGAAAGATACGGAGTCCACACTTCGAGAAAGCCAAACTGACACTGTTTTGAAAATTTAAAATGAAAATGAAAAAATTAAAAAAAAAAGGTCCAAACGGCGCCGTTCGGCTCATAGTCACTGTTTGAGCTAAGTATCAATCCTGTCACCTGTAATTTTCGGAGAGTGGAAGTGGGGACCACCGAGTAACTAAATGAAATACTTAAGTTAAAAATTAAAAATCAAAGTTGGTTGGCGTGAGTGGTTAAGTGTTCTCACTCTTTAAGAGAGGTCAGGATTCAAATTCCGTTCTCGTATGAAGTCACCACTTTGGCCAGTACTTTACTTTTTATGGACCGACTCAGTGCGAGCAGGAATTAGTCTGAATTGTGGTACAAACTTAAAGGTGCCTCATACAGTTGGGGTCCACTCAAGACTACCTCGTGGTTCAGACAAAAAAAAAGTTAAAAATTAAAAATAAATAAATAAGAGCAAAGAAATAATGGTTGGCCTCAGTAATCAACGCTTTACTTATACGTAGGAATAAGATAACAACGTAAAGGCTGTTAATTCATCGGACATATTTTTTTTTTTTTTGGTTGGTGGAATTTACATAACTACATAAAAAAAATTTGAATTCTTCAAATTTAGCCCTTCTAATTTTTTTCTGTCCTCTCTAGTTAAATATATAATTTTTAACCAAAAAAAAAATCCTCACTACTCTCAACAAATCATCAAATTAATATATCTTAATAAATTACCAAATTTCACCACTCTCAACAAATCTCTAAAATTCACAATTCTCAACAAATTGACATGGATGTTGTAAATTTTTTTTTTATAATATGGATATAAAATACTTAGTTTGAGTTAATAGGTTAAAAAAACCTCAAAATAAACAAATTTTGAATAAAAACGAAGTGGAAGACGAACAGCGTCCGTCGCGATAGGTGTTCATCGCATATGAGCTTGTCCAATAAATAGCTGTCGCACTTGGGTTTCCTGTCGCATCCCGGAGCTTTTGTATTTTAGTGCAACATCAAAGCAGTGCTTTTGGTAACAGGTGCCTATTGTACCAAAACACAAACACAAATGCCCAAATTTTTACATGCTTCTTCCCTTGTCGCATAAGTTGTAAAGCCAACTTGGTCTTTAGTTTGCGCGACGGGCCCCATCTGACAAAGGTCTTTGTAATTAGGCTTCAGTGGCACCAGCATCCGACCGTCACACATGCTCGCTATCTCCCATACGGTATGGTTTAGGAATATGACATGCCGTGAGTCATTTAATTTGGGCAGTGGCCGGTGATGGTGCTGCCGCCCAACCCTTGTGCGCTTTTTTTTTAAGCCATGACCATTCAAACACCTTAGTTGAAATTCATGTCATTGCTCCCTTTGCTCAAATATCCAACACAACATACACCCGTTAATTATTTCAGCACAAATTCATAGCTACCAATATTTAAGGTGTCAAAAATTCACCCCAAAAAAAAAAGTAAAAAAATGTGTAAGAAACATTTCATCAAACACGTAATGTGCCATCTTCGTAATTGATCGTTTTAAGAAAGAAAATTATTTATTTTTTCAGCTAATACAACCCTATGAACAGATACAATCATCTACAAGCAAAACCCATTCAAGATTAAGAAATCAACTCGCCAAGTTTTATAAATTTCTCTCGCTCTCTCTCTCTCTCGCGAACTCGCTAACTTTCTCCCACTCTTTTCTCCCGTGCAAAACCGCTATTTCTCTCTCTCTCACTTTTGCCGCCGTTACCATATGATGCATGTGAAAGAGATGATGAGAAATATGGCTGAGTGTGTGGTGAGTTGTTGGAGGGTAATGGAGTTCCGTAGATTTGGTAACTTGTTGAGAGTGGTGAGGGTATTGTGGTCTGAAAAGTGCGTGTTTGGTTAATTATGATATTAAAAGTTAGAGGTGTTTATTTTGAAAATTATAAAAATTTTATGGTTAATTTTGTAAATTTTTTTTTTGGGTTTTCCATTATTATTGCTCTGTTATAAAATTTATTATTATTATTATTATGATGGTAATAATATTCATAGTAAAAAATAAAAATATTTATTCTTTATTATGTTGATGAACAAATATATAATTTAGGACATTTTAATAACTTATAACAGTCCATTCTAGTTAAAGGACAAAATAAACACGTTAGTATTAATACAATTTATTTCAATAACAATTCTTGTAATTTAAATAAATAACTCATTTTGATTTTTATTTCTCATTTAGATTTTAATTCATTCAAATTACAGTTAGCTTAAAGTAGTTTTTCGACTCTGTAGTTATTTGACAAGTTACACTTGAGTCATAAAAAAATAAAAAATTAATTTTGGGTTGATATAAATTACATATGATATGATGTAACTTTTGTAACTTCCTTTTAAATTTTTTAATTGATTGGGTAGATATAAATTACATATTATTTTCTTTTACAAATTTTATGTCCGCTTGCTTTGACATCGGAAAGTTAATATGGTTCCGATAATTGGTTAATATACAGATGATCTTAGAGCCACTACGGCTCTGGCGCTCTGCTAGGGAAGAGCAGTTCAAGCCCATATGCAACTGTCAAGTGTCAAGTAGTATATGATTTATGAAAGAGAAGCACAAGGGTAATTTAGAAAATAAATTGAAAAGCAGGGGCTGGTTGAAATGAATAGAGGTTTTCAAATATCATTACTCTTTCACATTTAAATCTATAAGAGATTTCAAGGAAGTTGGGACGTTAATCCCATATTTAGTTTGAAGAAATTAGAGAAGATGAGAGGAATGAAAATGAGAGAGGAGAAGAGAAAATGATAGAACTACTGCTGGATCAATCTCAATTTCGTTATTGGATTTAATTTAGAAATCATCTCTTTTTCTCTTTTTCTTTTTTTTTTCCCCTCTCATCTCTGAATTTCATCTCCTTTTCTTTTAAAAATGAGAGGAGATAAGAGGAATGAAAATGAGAGAAAAAGAGAACCAACCTCAATTTCATTATTTGATTTAACCTAGAATTCATCTCGTTTTCTCTTATTCTTTCTCCTCTCCTTTCATTTATCTGAGCTGCTCTCGGCTTAGTTCGACGGTGTAGCTCAGTTTTAAAGCTACTGTTGGAATAGTCCTACTTGAAGGTGTAACTGGAGTGAGTGATCCTCAAATTAAACAAGTCAAAGCTGGGTTGATCAAAATTTCTCCTTCTGCATCCTGGGGATCTGATCTTCTTAGCATGTTCAAAGAAAAGAGTTTCTAAAAGTTGGGTTTAGTTGGAATTATTTTGCTATAATCAACACGATGAGCTTGTATAGCCCAAAAACATATTTACAACTTAATTGTTATCAACTAATAATGATTATGTGCCAATTTAATTTTAACTTTCATTTCCTAATTAGTTATTACTGTGATGGAATCTTTTGTCACATTCATTACAATTTACGATCAAGTATAAACAATTTAAGCCTGCAATATCCGCAAACTTTGGGCTGACAGGAAACTAAAGAAGCTATTAACTCAACTGAATCCGAATGATATTTAAGAATTAGATTTTGGGTTATACAATGTCTGTTTGTCATGTCCGACCCACCCAAGTGAGCAGGTGAAGCCCAACATGCTTCGTAAATAAGCTATTAATTTTCAGTAGCCGTGAATTTTTTTTTCCCTTTTTCCTCCAGGTGATAGTGAGCTTAACTAAATTGTCAGCAAAGGCACATTCATCGCAGGATTAACAATTGATGTTACACATTCAAAAGGGCACAGCAATCCTTTAGCTCCAACTAAAAGAACTCAAAGTCCAGATATTTACCTCCCGACTTCATGTCTGTCCCTACGATCTTTTTACTACTGCTACTGCTGACCCCAACCGGATCAACTGCCCCAAATTTTCCGGGAAGCTCAGCTTCCATTGGTCTGGGAACCTCTGGTGGTGTACTGCACCGGATTAGAGCCCAATTCACACCTTCAAAGAATGGGTGCTGCTTGATCTCGGTTGCTCCTCTCTTCACCCCTAGCCGGTGCTGTGGTTCCTTCACCAGCAAGCCTCTTATCAAATCACGACTAGCATAACTTGTTGCTGGTGAGTCTGGAAATCTCAGCTGCTGCCCAACTACATTGAACAATGTAGCACGATTTCCTGAACCTTTGAAAGGGGTTTTACCATACAGTAGTTCATGCAAGAAAATACCGAACGTCCACCAATCAACTGCACTACCGTGGCCCTCTCCCTTGATAATTTCAGGGGCTAGATACTCGTGGGTTCCAACAAAAGACATAGAACGGGCTGCAGTAGGCTCTGCAACAAGCTCTGGAAGTGTACTTGATGGTAACCCAAGCTCAGATCGAGGTTTTCGTGTTTTCTTCTTGTTCTTCTGAGGGAATATTCGAGGAATAAAGCAGGCGGGCTGTATGCATACAGATGAGGGCTCAATACAGGCAGGCTGAACACAGAAAGAACCCCCCGGTCCCCGTCTTGAAGGGTCAGAATCCAATGATGAGGTTTTTATCAAGGTTGGGGAAACTGCACATCTTAAAGAAAGGTCAAAATCTGAGAGCATTATGTGGCCATCGTCACGGACCAGAACATTTTCAGGTTTCAAGTCCCTGTAGACAACACCAAGCATGTGGAGGTACTCAAGTGCCAACAGTACCTCTGCAGCATAAAATCTGCATACAGAAAGACAACACAACTTAGACAACAGTTCACAACTTGTCTGATAAAAATTAATTCAGTTTGAGTATAAACTTGTTTCAGCACATTGAGATGATAACACAACAGTATTGAGCCAGAAACAATGAATTGAAGACAAAAATGGTATCTCAGAAATCACAAAAACCATTACACCTAGATAAGATAAATCCATGGGTTTCTTAATATATGTAGCTCCAAAAACACAAGGGAACCCCAACCTAGAATTCTGTACAGGATTCCAGAAGTACTGCCATACCATGAAGTGGGAAAACGCATATAACATGCCTATTGTTCAATAATTGAGAAACAACAAAATCAGGGAAGGAAGAGGATTTTACTTCACCGAGCCCAGTAAGGTGCTTGTACTTTTGTCCGTCTCCCATTGGCATTCCTAAATTGTATCCAAATGCACTATCATCCTAAATCAAGAGAGAAATAGAAAAGGAAATAACAGCTAGCACTGTTTAAACACTTGTCTTTATTTTCTCCTCAGAATTTCCTAATCACTAAATGCATGCTGGCATTTTAAAGTCAAACCATCGCATTAACATATAATAAAATCCAACAAGTTACCAAAGCTCCATAGCCTCTCTCATTTTTTTTACTAATTATTATAACGTGCCTAGTTCGTAATGTGGACCTTAGCGAGATTAAAACCCAACAAGGATTTTATACAGCAAATATATATATATATATATATATATATATATATATATATAAAAGAGAGAACACCGAAGATTCCAGTCCAGACATGGTTCTTTCTCAAGAAGAAGCATTGGTTAGTGGCAGTAGGAATACCGAAGGCAATCCTTTCTGGTTAATGAGAACAAAGATTTGTTATATGTACATATCCGAACACACACAATGAATGGGTATGAGAACTCTCACAGGAAAATAAATCATACCTTGCAGCATATTCGGAGAAATGTTTCCCAGGTTGCCTTTGCCTTAAGGTATGCAAATCACCCCCTGGGCAATATTCCATGACCAAACAGGAGAATCTATCAGTCTCAAAATGGGTGTACAGAGTTGGCAGAAATGGATGGTCCAACAGCTGCAAAATCTCCCTTTCTGTCTGAGCCCTAGTCAATTTCTTCCGACTTGCAAGGGACGCCTTGTCCATTACTTTCATTGCAAAATAACAACGAGTACTGCTCAGCTCTGAGAGATACACACTGCCAATGTCACCACAACCAAGTCGTTTGAGTAATCTAAAATGACTCATGCCCAAGATTCCATCCCGAGCTCGAATGGCTAGAATAGCCTTCCACCGAGGATCATTTCCTTTGTGAGGTTTATTAGCACTCCCAGTAATATTGCTCCAATTACTATCATCACTAAGGCCACTACTATCACTTGCTCTGCTGATACTAGTCTTTGCACTCTCTAGTGAATCTCCTCTAACACTTCCTTTTGTACTCTCACAATTCCTCTCCATACTAAGCATGCCATCACTTGTTATCACATCACTTCGATATGTACTGGCACAACTATTGACAATGCTCATAGCAGTGACAACACCAGTACTGTCAATGCTACTATGTGGGCTTACATTGCCACTTGGAGGCAGAGAAGCATCCCACACACACTCTTTCTCCTCAGAATCTGGTGGAAGAAGCGAATTCTCTGTATTTTGAGATGCCCGAGGAACTGAAAATGGAGAAGACAATGCACCTAATTCACTAGGTTCTTCAACCAAACTTTCCGCTGGTGAAAGAACAGCCGAGATTTGTTTCTTTGGAGGAACCCTGATTGAAAGGTCTTCAAGGAAAGGTCCCTTCATAGACAAGCTCTTCATTAGACAGGCAGCATCAGATTTGTTTTGACTGATTGGTACGTAAACAGTTTTCATTAGATCTGTATCAATAGGTTCTGCAGGATGACTAACCCCAGAGAAAGAACTAGGGCCAGCCTCCTCAAAAAAATCATCACTACCTTTTAATATCAAAGTATCAGCCACAATTTCCTCTCTTTCAGGCAGAGAATCTTTTCCCTTCCATGTCCTCACAGATGCAGGGGTGTTTGAGACTTTGAAGTCTCTTACATTGTTCAATCGAACCACTTCTTCTCTCACCAAACCTCCATGCATATTTGATACCTGACCTACCTCTATCACTGAGCTGGCACATAAATGAGATACCTGGACCGCAGCAGGCAATTTTCCAGAAAGTGCCTTCGATTCTGGAACCTTTTCCATGTGTGATGACCTCATAACTTACATGGAAAAATCAATCAGACAAAAGCCCTGCAGAAGGAAAAGAGATAAGAGTTTAATGACTACTTTAATTTTGCTGGTTAGATCTTAATGGTATTCTAACTAGAAGCCTTATAAACCAGTCATTTAGAGAAATCATTCAATGAAATTATCCTTCTCAATCATCAACAGAAAATCAGCATATGAATTTCCCTTGTTGTATCACTTAAAGCAGAAGCGTCATCAATCAAATCAGAAATGATCAATCAGGGAGAAAAGGAAATGATAATTGTAGAACATCATCAAAGTTCAGGCACTCACAAACCCAGAAACTGACAAGCCTGCTTCAACTGGCATATAAAAAAAAAAAAAAAAAAATCATCACTAACCCTTTGCTATAGCCTCTGAGAGCTTGCAAAAGCATTAGCAAGTAGAAAAGGCGCTAATCTGAGTCAATGCTTAGAAAGCTCAGCAGATCAAGCAAATGAGTTGTCAAATCCTTATCTTCACTAACAATCAAGTAATAAACAAGGAAAAAAAAATACTCTTATTAAATCGAAGCCCATATTTAAGAAAATTGATAAAAAGCGGCAAAAGACTTGAAGTTCAAAAAAAGCGAAAAATACGATCTTCCCTTTTTAATTGAAAGCACATTCTCTACATACGCACTTGAATTCTACGCAAATCTTCAACAAAAGAAGAATAAAACAAGAAGAATCCGACGAATTCAAAGTCGGTAAATGTACAGAGAATGATCTTGAAGCCACAAAAAAGCTACACACACACACACAGAGCCATTTCATTTCACCCTAGCAGTAGCAGAGATTAAAAAGAACAGAAAACAAAACGCACCGGTTTATCAGTAACAAGAATCTGTACGGGCAAGTTCAAGAATCAAGCAAGCATTTCATTTAGGGTTTGTCCTCAGCTGAAATTGAAAATGGGAACCTTCACGTCCTCTCTCTCCCTCTCTCTCTACAATTTTCTTTCTCTCACTGAAATCTTTGAAAATAAAATTAAAGTGAAAATTATAAAGTTGTAGAGCCCGAGCGTTTAGAGCTCGAGCTCCTACTTTCTCTCTCTTCTTTTCTTTCACTAGACCGTGAACAGACTCTGCTACTGCAGCTAAAGCTCTTGTTGAAGGTTACTGTAATGTAGCTTTTGCTTTTCTTCTCTTTTCTTTTCTTTCAATTTTTTTTTTTAATTTAGTTGTTGAGTGAGACGAGAATCGGACAGAGGATATGTGATTGTGGAGGAGTTGGTGGGGCCCGTGGAGTGGGGCCGATGGCCCACATGTGTTTCTTCTTTAAGCTACACTTATTTTCAGGAGTGGGGACGAGCGCTCCTCCTCCCTCCGTGTCACAACCGCGATTCCATTTCACAGTATTTCGGGTTTGGATTCAGTTTAATGATGAATTGAACTGCAATTAACATCCGCTTCAACGGCGCGTGTAAATCATGACCAGGCTGTGATACTGCTGCTGTGACGTCGTCCGTGTGATAAATTCTTCAATTCACCGCCACCCACCATAACCATTCCATCTACTGGTAGGCTTGGCTGCTAATTGATTGGATCCTTTAATCTACCATTAGACCTTTTATTGATTCGTTCATCGACATTATAATTCTGTCGTGGGTTAGGTTATCTTCTTAGTGTTATTCACATGTTGATTTTCACTTCGTTACCTGTGACTGTGAGGGAAAAATAAATCAAAAAATATCAAAAAGAGAAATAATAAATATACAAGCTTATAAAAATATACGACAGATGGTATTTTTTGGAATTGGACATTATTTTATAAGTAGTTATTTGTTCGAAATGATGAGATTTAGATTTAATTTTAACCCTCTTTTAGTTATAAAAGATCAAGATTTATTTGTTGATTTAACTAGTACATGTATCCTTTTGGGGAGGTACATTGTTTTTGTTTTGTTAACAATCTTTAACTCCATCATTTAGTTTAATTGTTTATTTTGTTTTGATAAAGAATATTTGAACTCTTTGGCAAATTCTTAATTTGGCAGCAATGTGTAGTTTACAGTAATTCAAAAATATCAACCAACTTTTTCTTAGAAAAAAAAAAGAAAAAGAATGGTGATGTCAAATGTACTATGAATTTGACATTGGTATCATTATCATTGGTGAGATTATTGAATTTCGTAACATTTAGTTTAATAATTTTTTTTCAAAACTATATAATTTGAATATTGCAATTTTCTAACATTTATTACTCAGTGAATTGTATATGTACTGTGCTGCAAACAGTTTAGACGAAACTAGTGATTACCCAAATGCTAAGGATGCAAGTGCTCCGGTCGGGTTCTGCCGAAACAACAAATATAAATTTGGCTCATACTCAAGAATGTGTCTACTACGATTTACGCAGCATAGAAAAAGCGTTAAAAGGGCGGCTCTCCGTTAGAATTGACTTGACCCTCAGTATATGAAACTACCAAATTAAGATTAACAGTGCTAGAAAAGAAAACCGTTTGTAATAATGGAAAAAAGGTTTTTGGCGTTTTAGGAGTATTATTATTTTTATTTATTTACTGTTTATTATATTTGTGTATACTGTTAAAATTAATTAGAACATACGCGTAAAACAAAAAAAAAAAAAAAGCATAAACAAAATTTTTATTGATAATTTGATATAATATAAAATCTGGTCCACCACAGTCGGTCCCAAACTTGAATGCGCCCCACCGCATGCATGTCCCCATCTAATACTATTTACCTTGCACCTTTGCCGCCACCGAATCGTAATTTTCTATTTTGCCACAAAAAAGAAAATCAGCTTGAGGAGAAATGTTTGACCAATCAAATCTTCAAAAACCCATTATTAGCATAAGCAATTGGTCGCTTAATTTATGGCTAATTTATTAATAAACCTTTATTATTCAAAGCGACATTTGTTCTGGTAATAATTAACTACGGTCGTCTCATTGTTTGTTTGCACAGGACCCCAGTTACGTTGCCACTCAGAAAGACGAAGGTCCAGTCCCAGTCCAAATGTCCAAATTATGAACAGCGTTGATGAGTTGGCGCTAAGGATTAAAAGCGACGTGGTGTTGGGAGTACACTAGCACTTGGATATACTGCAGGAATTTTGGCTGAAGTTGAAAGGGCGTGCGCGTGCATGGTCAATCGATGTCTTTGCTTGCAATTGCATGGCAGTGCCGGTCAACAATAGACAAAAGAAAAATGTTACGCCCTGTTTGTGTTTGGGATTTTTTAACCAATGAAAACGAGTGAGCATTTAGCCAGGACAGCGATATGTCAGCTTCCTTGTAGTCGCTTCGGACAATTTTCACTCACACATCTTAATCTTATTATTTTTAATCTTTTTTTCTTTTCTTTTAAATTTCTGTCATTGGAAAAAAAAAAAAATTGGAGGTGATGTGGCAAGATGGTGGGCGGATCATGATTGGGGGACTCTTTTTTTTTTTTTTTTTTTTAATATTGAGTTAATAATAATGGTCCCGATGAGTTGGTGAAGATGTCATGTGAGAGACTCAAATCCCATGAAAGGTATAGTTAGTGATTAAAATGATTGGATCAAATATTTTACCACTCGTATATGCTAAAAACTCATACCCACATTTCCGAAAAAGAAGTGTTTTGTAATCTTTAGTGGGCCTTGTAAGTCTTAGTTGTTCCCCTTGCTTTTTGAAAAGAGGAAATTAGAGGTTTGAAAGTGTGGGCTTTGAGTATTGGAATTAGAAAAAGGGAAGCAATTCAAAGGTGGCTTCTTTCATAGTTCCTTTCTCACTTCGAGTTTGGCCCGCCATAAGCTTTTTCAGTGGCTATTCTTAGTGATTACCTGTAAATCCTGCACCAAATGAGGATCATAGGTGTCACTTTATCGATTCTTCTTGATGTAAGAGACAAAACTATATATATATATATATATATATATAGTTAGTGTCACTAGTAATTTTTAATCATGCATTATTACATGTAATTCTACAGATTCTAGAAGCCTCTGAGTTTCGGGCTTTGCTAATTAATCATAGTATTTGGGATCCAGATTTCTCGAAATGCATGTCAAATTGTTTTCAAGATTTCAGTCTTAATAAACTGTAAAGGCGGAATATGATGCTAGACTTAAAAAAAAAAAACAATTTTTTTGGGTTAGGCAGAATGGGTTGGGCCTAAAACCCTCTGCTGACGAACATTTAACGTGTCCAGGGCTGTACAAAGATTTTCTTTTGTCACCAGCATGGTCGCATTGTAATTTGGGTCACTTTATTTGCACATAGATAAAGCAGCACTGTGCGAGTTTTAACCAAGACAAAACACTAGGCAAAATTGTGCCCTTCTAGTCACTTCCCCTAACGGTGCACATTTTAAGATTTTGTTCTAAATAATGAGGTATAAATATTTCTTAATATTTTTTTTACAAATTTTAAATAATAATACTCAATTGATGAATGTCTAGTAATATTCTAAACATTTGCTACCTCTAGGTTATCTTTATATATATAGTCTCTAATTCATTAACACAAAATCCTATTTACGCAATAATGGTGCGCGGGAGACGAATAATTACAGTCTGTAATATTAACTTCTATTCTTCTATTTCACTTCTTCTTTAATGTCTGCGTAAAATACTCGGTAAATTGTGGTGCCATTGCCCATAATGAAATCAAATTCAATCTCTTTATTGGAATCTTAGGTAGCGTTTACTTTTTGGATTGGAGTGGGAAGCATGAGGAGTGGGAATCTTAGGATTGGGAGTGTGAAGTGGGAGTGGGAGTAGGTTGTTTACTTACACTGGAATGGAAGCATGGAATGGAGATCAGAATCCAATTTATGTGTTTACTTTATCTTGGATTGGGAGTAAATAGTTTCAAATTATAATTTTATCCTTATTTAAATAATTATAGTTTTTAATCACAAAGTTAATAAAAATATATATTTAATGAATAAAAATTTATTTTATTATATTTGTAAAATTATAATAATTATTAATATTCTTAATTATGTACATCACAAATTTTTATTAATTTTAATTTTAATTATTTAAATTAAAAATTATTGATAAGGGCAATATAAATGAAACAGTTTTACTATTAATATAGTACGAAATTAATATTTTCTTAAAATAAACTATTTATTAGTATTAATTATTGATATTAAATAAATATATTACTATTATTTTTAAATAAATATAATAATATTATATTTTCAAATAAAGATGGTATATAGTAATCTTATTAATTCTCTATTAATATAATAATATTATTTTTAAGTAATTTAAACTTAGAATCAAACCAAATTATTATTTAGGTAAATATAATAATATTATTTAAATAAATATAATATTATTTAAATATTTATTAAATATAATTATAGTAAATTTAATAAAAGGAGGGTAAAAAAGAAGGGTAAATATAAAATGAAAAATTATTTTATTTAATATAATATTATTTAGTACAAAATTAATATTTTCTTAGAATAAATTATTTATTATTAATAATTATTAATAAATAAATATAATACTATTAATTTTCAAATGAAGATAGCATATAGTAATATTTATTAATTCTCTATTAATATAATAATATTATTTTTAAGTAATTTTAACTTAGAATCAATGCAAATTATTATTTAGTTAAATATAATAATATTATTCAAATAAATATAATATTATTTATTTTATTTTATTAAATATAGAATATTAAATTAAATAAGAAAAATGGTAGAAATGGGAGAGGTGGGAGAGATGGGAGTGGATTCCCACTCCCACTCCTCACTCCAAAAATGAGTGGGGACTACGGAGTGAGATTCCTAATCCTTCTCCAAATTGATGAAGTAAACACTGGAGTGGGAGGAATCCACACTCCTCACTCCCACTCCAGCAAGTAAATGCAGCCTTAAGTCATGCAGACACTTTCCATCTTCGCCAATTCATTTGCTTATTTACCTCCCACGTAGATGTGGTTACCATAGACACCAATTTTGTCTTCTGTAAATTCTCGTCAAACTAAGCAAAAAGGGTCTTAATTCTTGCTTTAGAAATTTTGCGTTACAATGATGTCATTATTTCTGACATAGTGGGGATTCAAATAAATTATTATAATTATTTTATATTTTTATTGATTCATATGTAACTCATTTCGAATACTAAAATGTAATTTTAATAGACTTATTTATTAAACACATGTTGTCATATAACTTTGATATAAAGATTGTTTACCAGTATATATACTTGAAGGTCAGTAGGAGCAAGCGTATTATTTTAATGCTTTATTATATGGATGATATATTCCTCACAGCTAATGATAGTGAATTCTTATTTTAGACAAAATACATGCTATCATATAACTTCAATATGAAGAATCTTGGTGAAACCCATTGCATATTATGAATTGAGATTCTTGGTGACAAATCTATAGGTATTTTAGGATTGTCTTTAGAAGGCCTATGATCGTGTTTTAAAAAGATTTAATTTTCAGTCTTGTGCTCTTCGAAAGCGCCAATTATGAAAGACAATAAAATTTCTAAGTCTCAATATCTAAATAATGATGTAGATAAAGTTAAAAAACAAACAGTCCCATATGCTTCAGTTATGGATAGCTTGATGTATGCTCAATTTTGTACATGCCTTATTGCTTTTTGAATGCGTAAGAGATACTTGAGCAATCCGAGTTTTGAATACCGAGAGACTGTAAAGAAAGTGCTTAGATATTTAGTTACTTTTTTATGATAGAAAGAGAAGTTATGTTATGGAGAAGTGCCAAGCATACAATTACAACTTCTTCAACAATAAAGGCAAAATGCATAGCATGTTTTGAAGCTAAACGTCAAGCATTAAAGATGAAAAATTTTATTGCGAGGCTGGACTTTGTGATGTTTGTACTAAGGTTACTGAATATATATTATGATATTTCTACGACAATTTCTTTGTCTCATAATATTAGGAGTTCCTCATGCTCCAAGCACATTGATATTACATATTTATTTATAGGAGAGAAAATTACTCAATCTTACGTATCAGTTTGATATATACCTACTGAACTCATATTGGATGATCCACTTATTAAAGCCTACTCTAAAAGTTTCTTAGGAACATGTGACTTATATGGGATTTTAGAGTCCTCTTTTATATGCTAAGTTAGTGGAGTTCTTGATTTTATTATAAGTTGCAACATAAATGAGATGATGTATTATTAATATTTTATTAATATGCATGCATATTGTTATATGATATTGGATAAAAGAGCAGCAAGTGCTATACGATTATATCTAGCAAAGAATGTTATAGTGAATGTATGAAAAATTTCGTCGGCAAAAGAACTTTGGGAGAGGCTAGAAATTTATATCAGACAAAGAACATCTCTAATTGTTTGTACCTTAAGGAGCAATTTCCCTTTTGAAATTTGATTTATTCAAGGAGAAATACATTTAATAGAAGAAAATAAATATTTCTCTTACAAGAAATAATCACTATATATAAGGAGGTTAGGTTCACTTATTTGTATAATACATCTATTATCTTTAAGTAGACAATTTCTAGTGTGAGAGAAACGGTAAGTTTATTGAGAGATTGCGTGTTATTGGAATTTTAGGTGAGAGAAAAAATAATGGAATGATTATAATGACTTTTATATAATGAATTTTCTCTTGTTGTCCTTGACAGCCGTGGTTTTTCTCTAGTATATGAGTTTTTCACTTAAATTCTTGTATTGTGTGATTAGTTTTATTTTCCATCTGTTTTTTATTTATTATTTATTTGATATTTTTACTTACAAGATATTGGGTTTTAAAATTTCTTGACAAGTGGTTCTTGATTTACAAGGATATTTTAGTTTATTTAAATTTAAATTTATCTTTTATATAATTTCAGTGATAATAAAATTATAATTAAGAAAAAAGGGTGTTATATGAATATTAAAGGAGTGTGAAAAGCATTATTCAGTGAACTAAACCATTAGAATAATAGTGATTAGCGGAAACGATGAAAAAAATAAATAAATACTTGCACAGGCCATGGTCCAAAAGAGGGAAGTATGACCGTCGCCGAGAATCTAAAGATTCAATTGAAAATCTTTGGAATAGTCCGAGGCGTTCATGAACATAACCCAAGATCGGCCCAAAGTCGGACCTTGTTAGGTTCTGGAAAATCTGGGCCGTCCGTTTGGGAAAACCGACTTGACTTCACAACCAGAGCCAGACTAAGGTTGGGTCCCACACTCACACCAACAAACGCAGCGCAATGCGAAGGAAATACGCAAAAGTGACCCGTCGACCGTTGATAGTTTTATCCGCTCAGCAAAAAGGCCACGTGTAAAAAAGTCAACATTTCAGTTCCTTGGCAATGAATTGACTGAAACTGGACTCAAACCGACGGTGCCTCTATTTTGTCCGTTGCCGAAACCAACCAGTTCGTTTGTTCACGGCGTGTTGCTTTCTTCGGAGATCCCTTCCTGTCTCTTTCAACAAATCGTCCAAAATTCTGTATTCGGAAAGAAAAAAAGAGGGTCTAGATCTTTTTTCTCTCTCTGTTAAATTGCCGCCATGGCACTGGTGTCTGCGAGCACAGAGAGGATCAACTTATGTGGACCTACGGACCCGTCTTCCTCACGATCAACCTCTGAAGCGACGTCGTCTGCCAATGTCTCGTGCGCTGCCGACCCACCCGATCGCAATGTCCAGTTCAGTACTTCTCCAATCCCTAACGGGGACGTTGAAGTTCAGGTATAGTTAGCTTTGTGATTTAATTTGTTTGAATTATATTCTGTGTTACCTGCTGATATTCAAGAAAATGAAATTATCAACTCAGTTAAACTAGATGGTAGATCTCTCTCTTTCTTGAACAAGCCCTCTTTATTATCCTGAAAGTATTTTGATTATTCACTGACATTATGCATATCTTATATGCTGTTTTATTTTACAGTCTTCGGTGACGCTAAGAAGTGAAGAGTATCGGCAACTGTTTCGTCTCCCATCTGAGGAAGTGAGTGATAGTTTTTCCTGTCAACAGAAAAACATGCTCTCCTTACAGTTTAATTTCCTAAAACATGTTTAAATTTTTAACTTCTTTTTTTAAAATTTAGGTGCTTGTTCAAGATTTTAATTGTGCATTCCAGGAGAGTATCCTTCTTCAGGTAATGTTGTTATTTAAAATAGCTTCTGCGTCTGAATTTTTTTACATTTCTTCATAGTTACTTTACAGTGCTGTGATTTTTTAGGTGGTCATGCCACCTTCCTCCTCTTGTACAGAGATGGCATTTGGAATTCTTTCCCATCATTTTTGGCCTGTCACACTCTTTCATTTTTTTTTTTTTTTTAACTTGGTTGTAATGTCTAATTGGCCATCTTTCCTGATTCTTACAAATTATTATCTTTTTGTAGGGCCATATGTACCTGTTTGTCCATTTTATTTGCTTTTATTCCAACATATTTGGATTTGAGACAAAGGTAACTTCAAAGTTTCAGTGTTATGTTGCTAGTTGCAATTCAACGTTGCAGTATCAATCGTGTTTTGCAATTTCTAATGAGTTTATGCTTCAGAAAATTATCCCATTCTATGAAGTTACAGCCGTACGAAGAGCGAAGACAGCTGGCATCTTCCCTAATGCAATAGAAATTTTTGCTGCAGGGAAGAAGGTACTCTTACCATTACCTTTTGTGCTATATTGATTTCTTTCGGAAATGTCTTATAAGTTTCTGTCCTCAATATTGCTTGCTTACCTCCAAATTTCGCTAACAGCTGCAAAATCTAAACCCACTTATTGATCTGGCAGTACTTCTTTGCATCATTTCTGTCCCGGGATGAAGCATTCAAGCTCATTACTGATGGATGGTTACAGCATGGCAGTGGTTCCCTAGCAAGTGCAGAACAGCAGGTAGTTGACGGAATATAATTGGCTGTGTGAGTTTTGAAATTATTGGAGGTGTTCTTTGAGAGAAATCCTACCCCACACCAGCCTGTTGGTGATTCATACCATTTCCTTTTGTTATTGCTATAGTTTTCTGGCTGTTTTATGGTACACAATATGATGATAGGCAGTGAATAATGTATGTCACATCTAAAATGACATGCTCTGTTAAGTAAATCTTAGTATAGAAATTATATTGTGCAACTATATTAATGATCTTTGAAAATTCTGAGTTTGTGTTGTAATAAAGGAATAAGTATATATTTAATGTACTTCATGATTGATTCCAGGCAATGGATACATTTTGCACAGCACTTTTTGTTATATCATGTGCTGTAGAACATTGAGAATCACTATTCACTAAGTTGAATTTTCTTTTCTTGGTGATCATATTTCAGGATTCATCATCTGAAACTAGCAGCCCACAGAATGGACCTGTTGTAATTGAAAAGGTCAATTGCTGCTCTGCAGATCCCATCGCCAAATCAGATTCCATTATAAGGTACTTTTATAAGCTGAAATAAAGTTATTTATTTTGGTTTTGATGATCCTGTTAAATCTCCTCCTTATTGTATTGGAATTCTGATACAGGGAAGAGGATCTCTCAAGTGACTCTAAGCTTCCTGCTAATGTTGAAATGACGCCTGTGGAAATGCAAGATGATAATGTGGAACAGGATTTTGAACCGGTTTTAGATACTGACTCTTTGCATCCAATAAAGACTTCGTCATGGAACATAGAGAATTCTGATGCGCCTAAGAGTTAGTCAACTAACACTGCTATATCTTGTTTTGGTACCTTTGTTTTATTTTTAATTTTCAAAGTTTGTTTGTTTTATTTTTAATTTTCGAAGTTTGTGTTGCACCAT
Source organism: Citrus x clementina (assembly GCF_000493195.1). Lineage (NCBI taxonomy): Eukaryota > Viridiplantae > Streptophyta > Magnoliopsida > Sapindales > Rutaceae > Citrus > Citrus x clementina. The sequence goes on from NW_006262339.1 coordinate 50,570,815, forward strand.
GGTGTTAGCCAACTCTAGATTAAGTGGTGCAGGGTGTTAATATTAGGTCTTTTGGGTGTTGAAGTTTTAGTTGTAGTGGCTTCTGGAAACTTGTTGATGTACGCTAGAATTGACAAACTAGATGATGGGTGCAGGGTCCATTTTGATGGTTGTTTGGTAATTGGGGGTAGGCTAAATTGTTGGGATTTTAAGATGATCTTTTCTGTGAGAGCCTGTGTATTATTTGATTCAAACCTTGTTCACTACTGTTTAGCAGCTAATGTAGGAGCTTTGTTAGAAGATGGGTCATGTGAAGATCTTCATCGCTTTTTAGTTCCTATGTGATTGCCTATTGACATTGGACCATTACTGATCAGTTATCCAGCCTGCTTTTGGTTGAAATTATGAGAACTTATGAACTTTTAAGTCTTTAGAATTTTGAGCAAGACTTTTTAAGGTTTGTAAACTGATCACCATTCAATGGACTAAAATTGAATTAATAGAAGTTGTTTAGTACTTGAGATGAATTGCGGGAATCTGTTGATGAAGAAACTAGTAATGGGTGGTTAAAGGTGACACCTACACATGGAGTTTTTGAGTCTTCATAGATGCCAAAGTGAGATGTTTGATAACCCTTTACCCAAAATGGAGAAAAAAGGGCTCTTTATCATGGTTTCTCTGTGTTATGATTGACATTCTAATGTAGGAAAGGATTGGACATTGAAGGTGGCATTAACAAATTTGTAAAGCATACTGAAGTAGTTTCTGTTATGGGCTTGGAAATAATTGTATATATCATGCCATATGGTATAGGGTTTGGGTCCTGTTGAGTGTACTCATTGTATTGTATTGAATTAGCCGTATTGCATTATATTGTATTAAGCTGTAATGCAATACTATGTTTGGTGTAATATGGATTGTATTATATATATTTTTATTTTAATATTTATATTAAACTAATACTTTAAGATATATTTGAGTTTTTAATATTATATATTTGTATTTATATTCATTATTTTAATTAAAGAAATTTTTTTTTAAAAAAAAAAGCAAATGTAAACAGTGCCTATTACACAAATCCCACTCCCTCCCCCGGGTTTATTTAATGCGGAACTATTCACACTATGGTGTATCTTAATACACCATAATGTGAACAGGAAAACATGGGACTGCATTGCTAATGCAATGTAGTCCCATGTAATATGATGTGCCAAACAAACCCTCAAACATGCCAGTTTTAGTTGTTTTATCTTTCTTGCATTTATCACTCTGCACAAATTGCTTTAAGATGGCAGGCACTTCTATTACATCTTATTAATCTGAACTGGCTCTGTTTGACATGCAGTACCAGAATGTTACACAAAGGTTGCAGAAACCAATTTTCAGGTAGTGTCATGTTTTCCTATTATCATGCATGTAGCCATGTACTAAGTTTTACAGTATCCTATAATTTTAAATTAATATTGGAAGGTGGAGACTTGATTTTCTTTTCTTGAATGGACTGCAGATGAAGGTAGAGGATTTTTACAGTTTGTTTTTCTCAGATGACACTGTTAATTTTATCGAATCGTTTCATAGAAAATGTGGAGATAAAGGTAATCTGCTCTGAATTATTAAATTATTATTTCCTAAGGGCATATTTTAGGTTCGATCTTCATTGAATTTTTATATTAATTAAGGTTAATTTTATACTTTGCAATTCTTTTGCTCGCCTGTTTTTATCTCAGAATTTAAGTGCACCTCGTGGCACCGACATTATGAATTTGGGTATTCCCGTGACTTGTCATTTCAACATCCAATAAAAGTATATTTTGGTATGGATTTATATTTTCTTTAATTTTATCTCTTTATATTTTTATTATGAATGAAGGATTGGTAGATGGTCTATAGAGGTTACACTCTTTTTGCTTCCAGTATTGATTAGTACAGAGTTTTTGTGTTTCAATAAGGTGCTAAATTTGGTAGCTGCAAGGAGACTCAGAAATTTCGAGTCTACAGAAACAGGTATATTCATATGTGTGTTCTGACATTATTTTGCCTCAGCTATTTAAAACAATATTAATAATAAACTTTATATACTTGAAAGACATCAATTTTATGTCATTTTTGTATATTCGTATAGGGTGATGTTGTTTTTTTCCCTGTAGAGTACACTGAGGACTTGTCTCTCTCTGTGAAAAGCTTTTTTTCATAGTTGTTATTGTTTTCTATTTCCACTGGGAATCGCAATGAGATTCAACTCCCTTCTTTTGGGACGTAGAATCTCTTCCTGGTGTTCCCAAAATTGAAGACATGTTTCCTCATTATTGTATTGTTATCTGAATAAAGATAAACATAAATTGCTTCAGGATTGAAGAAATTATAATACACGGTCTTTGAACTCTCTGAAGCCTTGCTAAGTTTAAAGCTAAAGTTTCATACTCTCTCTTTCTCTTTCCACCAATTTTTCTTTTTCTGATCTGTTTGTTATTGTTTGTTGTGACCCCCTAATTATCTCTGATTTTCTTAAAATTTTCAAGAATAATTGATCCTAGATACTTTTTGTCATATACGATGGTGATTTGTTACTGGTTTTTTATTCTTTTGACATTCTGACTTTTTTCCCCAGTCATTTGGTTATTGAGACATCTCAAGAAGTCCATGACGTACCTTATGGAGATTATTTTCGCGTAGAGGTAATGTCTCAAATGAAACTTCAATTATTTCCATCATGCTTAAAATACATCGCAAGAAATCAATGTCGCACCATATGGAGATTATTTTCTCATAGAGGCATATCTAAAATGAACTTTAATTATTTCCAGCATGCTTAGAATATAATTTTGATGTTTATTTTGTAGATTATAGAACCAATGTCTCAAGAAATCAAAAGTATATTTGGGACTGAACATATCCACTAAGTTGAAGTTTGGTGTCAAACATCCGTGCATTTTTTGTATTGTTAGACTTTTTTGAATAGTTATTTTTTGTATTCAATTAATATATAATTATGCAAATAAAAATTATATATGGATTTCAGGGAAAGAAAGCTTGTGCTTTTTCAAATGGTATGCAGCATAAACGATATTTTATGCAGCTTAAATTTCTGACTAGCATCGTCTTTGTGACTCTCTGAAAGTGCCATCGTGATTGTTTTGTTTTGAAAATTCTCCTTTCAAGTTTAAGATCTCTGAATTCGACTAGATTTTGTCAATGAATGTGGCCTCATCTTCCATGTATTAGGGTCTTTGGGACGTAATGAGAGATGATGGTGGATCTAAAGAAGGTTGCATTCTGCGGGTATATGTAAATGTGGCATTTTCTAAGAAAACTGTCTGGAAAGGTTTGCCACTGCTTATTCATTTGTTAATATCACCTACTTGTCGTGTTCTGTTGCACGTGTGATGCTGTGCTCATCTGAATTACGTTGGAATGTTATGCTTCCTCCTTTTCTCACAGTGCACTGTGATTTGACTTGCAACTCTTGACACAGTGTACTTCCATAGAATTGCTTCCGTCTGATGAGTTAGATTCATTACAAGAAAGGCAACAGCTACTTTCATATCTGAAAGTAATGATTGTGAAATAGTTATGTTGATTTGTTTATTTTTCTAATGTGTATGACATAGTGTAAATAATTGAGCAAATTATTTAATAACTTGTTGAGATTTGCAATCAGGGAAATGTACTTTAGATTTTTTTTTTTTTTTTTTTTTTTTGGGGCGCCGGGAGGTAGCTGTGGCTTGCTGAATATTGGTTTGCCTGCTTGCTAAAATAGATGGTTCAGTGCATTTCCTTGAAGCTTGAAACTAGGATTTACTTCTAGTTGGTATTTGTGGTTACAGGAAAAATAGTGCAGTCTACTCTGGAAGAATGTCGAGATGTTTATGCAATGTGGATAGGCATGGTATTACTATCTTCTTCTTCTTCTTTTTTTTTTTTTTTGAATTTGCAGTTCATCTTTACTTGGACATTGTTAAACAATATCAATATTACCTCTTCTTTCAGGCCCATGATGTGTTGAAGCAGAAGAACCTTGAAAAGCCGGAAGGTTGGATTGTGGTAGATAGTGGTATTTAGACACTTTTTTTTTTTTGGGCGAACGAAATTTGTTACATGGGTAGTGTAGCGTATTTGTATTAAGGACTTTAATTAATTGTATTTCCACTGGCTTGAAGCAGAGGGAGGTCCTGCTTATAGTACAGTTCAGAACGATGATGTCCATTCTGAAAGGGTAGTGAATACTGGGGAAACTTCAGAAAGGTTATGCAATGCAGATCACCGAATAAGGACATTACCAATTACAGATTCATTGGATGCCAGCCAAAGTGTTGGCAATCTCTTGCAAGGAAATTTGGTCGACAGTGCAGCCATAGCATCTTTGCTAAGAGAATCCATGACAAAATGCTGTTCATTTGTGAAACGCCAGAGCGGGGTTTCATTGATCCTAGTAATTGCTTTTGCCGTGATCTTCCTGATGCAGGTATGTAATTTTGAATAAGAAAATTCCAAAAATGTTAATTATGAAAAATGAAATGGCAGTGAGATGAATGATGTCAATGATTGGCTTCCTTTTGTCGTGTAAGGCAGGAATTATACAGTAGAATTTGTTGTTTATTTATTTTATTTTTCAGGTGAGCATACTTGTGCTATTAAATAGACCCCAACATGTTCACATGGCTTCTCCACCGGATTACATGGGTGCTGGGGTAGGAGTAGGACTAGGACAAAGATCGGCTGAATCCATTCCTTGGTTGGAGAGGCGGATGCATTACCTTAAAGATGAGATGCTTATGGTTGAAGCTCGGCTGGAGAGGATGTGGCATGAGCATGCAGTGTTGAGAGCTCAACTGAAAGACATAGAGCAACTTCATAAGCGTGAATAATCTTTCCCCCTTTTATCCTTTGTGTAGATTGTATACCGATATAGTTTCTGATTGTAAATCTCTCTCTCACATTCTTCGTTTCCTTCTGTTTAGGGGTGAAGCTGTGTTTCATTTAGTGATATGTAATTAAAAGTTTGACTGAAAAAAAAAGGAATGAACAATAATAATAGTGATAATTAGCCGCAAGGTTAATTTGGTTATCGGTAGTTTTATGAATAATTTTAATGGGGATCTCAACTTGACATTCGAGAATGGTTAGTTACATTGCTTTAATTTTGAGTGAGATGGGAGAGCTTCAATTTCTTCAATCCAATTTTCAAAAATGAAAGGTAAAATTTCAAAGCCAACGAGTCAAATGGGTGCAAAAATCTTATCCATAGGCACGAGAATCAGTGGGCTTGAGTGGCTTCACGTAACCCAAACTTTTATGCTTCATTTATTTGTTAGTAATTGGAATAAGTTGGAATGGAAAATAAGAAATGAGAATAAGAATAAGTGGTTTTCTTGACTTAAAGGAATCGAAATTGAAATGGATTGGAATTCCATTGGTGTATTTATTTTATTTTGGAATCAGAATCGAAATGCGTTAGATTATAACAAATTACTAAAAAGTAATTAATGAATTATTATCATAATTATTATTTTATATTTTAATTATAGTAAATATTTATTTAAAATTTATTATTATTATTAATTATTGTCAATAATATATTAATTGTTAAAATTTTAATTAATTAATTATAATATACTAATTAATTATATTATTTATTATTGTAAAAATATATTAATTATTGTGATTATTTATTCAAAAACTATAATTATTGATATATTTTTAACAAATATATTAATTAATAGTAATGATTATATTAATAGTTATTATAATAGTATATTAACTAATTAATTATAATAATAATATATGAATTAATTAAAATAATATATTAAATAAATGAGGACAATATGGGTATTTTAATTTTTATGGAGGGTAAAATAGTTATTTTAGAAATTCCTTATTCCTAAATTGTGGTGGACCTACAATTTTGATTCTGATTTCCGGTTCTATTTTGCGAAGTAAACATTGTCAATGATTTCGATTCTGGATTTCGATTTCTTAATCCAGAAAGTAAACGCAACATTACAGTTTTCCTTGAATAATTGGCAGAATCCCGGTGTCCTAACGGAAACGGCAATTCGATGCAGTGTGTGTTCTAAGACCTATCGGCTATCGTTTTGATCAATTTGGGCTTTAATGCAGCGGCATTTTTTGGCACTTTGAAATGATTCTGAAAATGATTGAAGCAAAGAAGTGATAGTGGGACGGAGGGTCGTTTAAAGGTGCATTGACGAATTCGTAACCACGTTCTTCAAAATTCAAACAGGAGAGGTTACAGACTCACCGTCGCAGGACCATGTTATTATTTATTGTTGCATGTTTCACATTGTTTTAAATTCTGCATACTAAGACTTTAAGAGCCGCCTTCCGGTTTGTACTTGTGGTCGTAGTGGGCTGCGTGATCCATCAAAAGTGCTCTTTCTGCTCAACCTTAAAGAAGATCACGCACGTGCCTACGCGCTCCGAGTCCGAGGTCCTAGCCACGCCGTATGTCAGTCAAACAATTCCCTCTGTTTCTGCCGACTTTTATTAGCAAACTGCTCCGCACTACAAAGTCAAAAATTGAAGTATCATATTTTTATTGGATTATTTTTTCGCCTGCCCCCATATATTTCAACTTTCAAGAAACTTTGGCCCCAATCTTAATGTTTCAACAACTATCACTGCATACCCTAATTAGTAAATTTTATTGTTAACTTTGACGGAATTATCAGTTATTTGAGTAAAAGATTTATTTGTCTTTATTTCAATGTTGTTACTGAAATATGAAGGTACAGCTGAGAAGTGTGTGTCTGTTACAAGTTTTTCTTCTTTACTTGCAGCAAGTGAAAAGAAATTTTATTGGATTATTTGATTGGATTGGCCGCGTGTCTTTTATCTTCCAAGCCTTATGCACCAAACTAATTGTCCAATTTTCCAAACGAAATAGCTAATCAAATTCACCAAATCATTTTATCCATTATGCTGGAATGCCCAAAAACTAGCAAATCAGCTAATCAATTTTAAAATTAATTTATATTTCGCCATCAATTCCAATTACAACATTGACCAAGTAAAATTATACTCAAATCAATCAATCGGCTTTGTGTTGTGGTTGTTGCATGAGCAACTAGCGGTGTGGTGATGCTTTATGGCATGGGGGCATAGATGTTAGTAGTTGTACTCGGCGGTCACGAACTGACGATGGTGATGGTGGATGAAACTGAAACAAAAATAAATTTGATGAGGCATGGAATATGAGTTTTGGTAGATCTGGTGAGGTGAGTGTACTTGTCTGCATTTTGATTTGGATGAGCATAAAATGATAGCATTTCGTTATAAAATTGAAATTCTATTGTGGGCTTCAGGTTTCAGTTAGGGATCATGTGAGCAAACCATCATTTTCATTTTTACCCTTGTTCTGTCAAATTTAACTGCGAACTTTGTTGATTAGGATGTGCGCTGATAGTTGTTGAAATATTAGGGTATGAGCAAAAATTTGTTGAAACATACGAGGACAGGCAAAATATAACCCTGTTTTTTTATATATGTGGACATGCTGTTAACCATTTAATTATATAGTCATTTTAATCAATTACTAAACCATATAGTTTAAGACAATGTCCACACGAAATAAATGAGGGTGCTCGCTTCATAATAGGTGAAGCCAGAGGTTCCTTCTCAGCAGCTGCGATGTAAAACATTCCACTTCTTTGTTCTCTTTTCCTTCCTTTGATTCATTCTCCAAATCCGTCCATTAAAACACTATTGTGTTCCGGCACAAAAAAGAAAATGTGTTATTTAGGAACCAGCAAAACAAATGGAGCTAGTCCAATCAACTCTCTCTCTCTCTCTCTCTCTCTCTCTCTCTCTCTATATATATATATATATATGAAATAATTCTATTTAAAATTATTGTGATTATTATTATTTTTTCTTTATCATCTTACTATCCTATAGTCAGTGGCGGAACTATCATTTTAGTTTTGGAACTGACAAAATACATCATAAATTAGAAGTTTTGGTTACTTTTTTTTTTGAAAGAAGAATTTTTTGTAACTTAAAATTTGAAGTTCAAGTAAAAAATTATGAACATTAGAAGAAAAGAAATACAACAATATACTCTGAAAAGTTCCCCAAAACTGAAATTCTACATTAGAATAGGGTTGTCAAAGCTTCAAAAAGTTCAATGTTCATTTGAAAACATTTTACTTTTTTTACCTTTCTTTTTAAAAAGTTACAAAGCATTGTTCCGTCCCTACACATAACGTACAATATGAGAAGAGTGTGAATGTCTCATTAAACATAATTTCGTATATAATATTCCCGTCCAAGGGATTGCCTGAAATTTTAATGCATCGTTTCCTAAACACGTGTTGTTGAAAGAATCGAGATCCCAAATGATGAAAAATTTTCCAGAAAAATTAATCATGTTGATTTTGAGGGCGTATTAATGGAGATGCTAAAGTAACTAAAAGCCATTACTCTGCGGACCAACAGCCACTGAATGTTATATTAACTTTGAATGAGCCTTGTGCTGAGCATGTAAGGACACAAAAGCCCCATTATAAATAGATAAAAGTGTTATTATTGTTTCACTGGTTTAAAAATTATAAAATATTAAATAGGTATAAGAAATATTGTTTTTTATTATTTTTCTATTATAACTTAGTAAAAAACTTCAATTTTATATTTTTTAGTTAAAACAGTTAGTTGACTAGTAAAATATTAATTTTATGATCCGAATTAATCTGAACTATTCATCCGATCGAATATGTTTGGATTGGATTCCGATTGGTTTTGAGTTTGGATTGCATTTGGATAACTTTTTTACTAATTCGAACAATTCGAAGTCCAATTGGATTGATCCGAATCTTATATGTATCTGAATTTGTTCATCCCTAATTTTACCCTTTATAGTAAAATACACAAATAGAGATGTCAATAATAGAAAAAATTTTATATTACGCCTTAGCACTGGGTAAAAAAACCGAGGTATAGGAAAAACCGAACCGAACTAGTGGTTCCGTTCGGGTTTGGACTAGTTTTAAATCTTATAAATATATGAATATCTAATTTATAAGAAAAAAAACCAAAATATCAGTTCGATTTTCGGTTCACTCAATTGAACCGAATAACCAAGCTGAATAATCGAGATGTTTTTGTAATTTTACTAAAACATGAAATGCATTATATGTTCATTGGTTATGCAAAATGATTACAATGGACATGCTCACACACGGTTGTTATTTTTATTTGTCTTTACAACTTTATGTTTATTTAGATGGAGCATTGGAGTCTACATTTGTATTCTTAAATTTTAATATTTCATATTTTGTTAGTAGTAGTTAGTAAGATAGTAGTAATAAATGTGTTTTGAATACTTTATGTTTATTGTTAGTACTTATAATGAAATTATGATAAACTAATTGCTAAGAAAAATTATTCAATTAATGGGCCCAATGAGCTAAAAATTTAAAAATTCAAAATAAGCTTAATATACCCAAAACAGGAAAAAAAGAACGGAATTGAACGGATCGGTTCATGTTTGGTTATTTATTGTATTTGGTTCTTATTCGATTCTTTCTATAAAATAACCGATTTTAATAGATTCTGCTCAATCTCTATCTGAATCGAATCGAATCAAATCGTGCCCATCCTTATTATGCCCTTAAATTGTTAAATAATAGTTTCAATCATAAATTTAAGAATAACCCTGAATTTATTGTAACTACAAAAGTAACGAATTACAAAAATACTCCTGATTATTTTGTTAAAAAAACACAATTTATTTATAAAAAAAATTAAAGTTCATCTATAAAATCATCATTATTTAAGAGCAGAATAATAATTTTTATTTCTATTATTTGATACTTCTATTTGTTTATTTTACCAATTAACTAACTAGTCAACCAACAATATTAACGAAAAAGTAATTAAATGAAAGATTTTACAAAGTTATAGTAGCAAAATGATGGCAGTTATTTGATATTTTATAATTCTTAAAGTAGTTAAATGATCATAATTAATATTTTTTTATTGTAAAATGTAAAGATTTAAATCATAGTTATTTTTATAAAGTATTTTTTTAATGAAATATAATAATGTAATTCTTTTATCAGTTATAATTTAATAAATAATTATTTAAATTTCTTATAAAATAATTTATTTTATTATACCATTTTATAATATATTTTCTAATTAATTATTGTTATTATTATCAAACCAATAAAAATTAATTATTTGAGTTATCGTAAATCATTTACCCCATGGCCCTTCATGTGATCATTTGTTCATTTACTTTGAGACTAAATGGTGAGTCTCATGTGAGAACCAGGCTCTTTCTGTTCCAATCTTAAAGTGATCAAAACATGGGAATGGACTGAAAATAATCCAATATTATGTATTTATCCAGCCACTAAGCACTCATTGTGGAGAAATTTTAGAATATATCATAAGTACCATGTTAGTTATACAATAAGTAAATAATATTATAATATGTGTATATTTATTTTAAAAAATCATCATACATGTGGTGGTTATATTAAATTCAACTACACATATCATACATACATCAATTGGTTGTATATATCGTAGGTGTTGTAGAATTTCTCTTCCTTGTGATATTTACAATCCCAAAAGAAAAATAAAAAGGAAAATTCAGATGCTGCCCAGCTTCCTTGCGGTGGCTTTAAACGGACAGGTGGAACTCACAAAACCTTTAACCAAGTGGAGATACGTACTGAGATCGTGACACGTGGCGACATTCACCTTGCTGAGGAACGGGGAATCTCTACTGCTAAGTCTCAGCTCTTTTCCAACGTCAGCATAGACCCAATGCGTGTTCTGCACGCGCTTTTGCAGCCAGCTTGGAAGAGCTGCCACGTTAACTGCCTGCTTGTTCGCCACGTCATAGTCGTCGATCACGAAGCCAGGTACCTTAGTGATGAGGTCATCTGAGTTTACTATACGTAGAATTTTGGTCCCACTTTTCTCCAGCTGGCATCTAAAGCTTCTGTTTCCTACACGTGGCCCACCGAAGGAAATGACAGTCACCATTGGTGCATTGTTAAAGGTTGAGTTAATATCGTAAGCTGTTAAGGTAGCGAGAGCAGCCCCGAGGCTGTGACCTGTGATCGTAATACTGAGTGGCTCATCACCGTACAAATCGAGAACTCTCTTGATCTCCTCTCTCACCATTTCTTGTAGACTAGGACACGTGTCGGTGCTGGAAGTGTAGAGGCTGAAGAACCCAGTCTGCACCATGGGAGTACTGGGACGAAGATGGACACTCGTAGCAACGTCATCGGGAGGCCAACAAGCTGTCAAGGTAGCACGTAAATTCTCAAGCCACTCAAGGCAAGTAGCAGTCCCCCTGTAAGCAATGACCACGTCACGTCTCCCGAGTCTTGCAATCTCTTTCTTGTCCTGACAGACAGCCACGTAACCAATCCAGCTAGACTGAGTCGACATCCAGCTTGGGGCCCTATCAAGCCAACGTGGCAGGTGAACCCCGCAAGTGGCACGCAAATGCTTGGTCATCCGGTAACCAGTTTCCGCTATACCCGACCTCGTTAGGAAAGAGTTTCTGGGGTATTTACACGTGGCATAAGTTGGAGAAGATGGATCAAAATCGAAACAACGATAAGTCGCTTCAACGAACTGACCGTAACGTAGAAGCTCACTTCGTAAGTTTTGATCAAGCGGATCAAGTAAACCTTCCCAGTTGTTACTTCCTTGAATTTCCATCCAATTATTGCCGAGTTTCGCAGCTGAGTCATATGCGAGCGAGTTCCACGACAACTTAGAGTTGAGCTTCACAGAAGCACTGGTGGTGGCACTGGCACGGTACATTTGAGTGACTACAATTTCATTTTGCTTTAAACGATCAGTAGGTGAAGTGCAGAACCTAGCAAGCTTCATATTGATTATTGGAGAGCTAATTAGTGTTTGATAGTTTTATTTATTATGTGTGTAGAGTATAAATAAATAAATAAATACTAGGGGGTTTTTCTTTTTTCACTTCACTCGAATGAGACTGACTGCGACAACTAGCTGTGTGCATATTATTTATTTTATAGAGGAAGAGTGGACGGCAGCTCATGCAAAAAGATTATACGGCGGGGCGGGGGTGGGGTGGGTAAATATAACTAATGATGTGATGAATGATGATAGATACGGGTGAAAGAATAGAGAAACGGCTAGCGGACCCACAATGATTTTCCTTTTATGTATGATGATTAAATGAGTCAAAGCAAAATGACACTCAAATCAAAACTAGGTTGAGGAAAATTTTGAAAACATTCATCTTGTGAAAATGACAAACTTGTCTTTCCGACCAAGCAGCAACGCGTTTCTAGCACGTGAATTTCATGAGTTGGGTGGTACTGATTTCTAGTACTTTTTCGCAATTCGATCGTGGCCCAAGCCAAAAAGTTCACTTTCGAGAGGAGTCTCCGCTGCAAAGCCCTACTTCTCTGTCAGGAACTCGAAAAACAAATTAAGATTTATATATACGTACAGAATAATTTTTCAATCAAGATCTTGGAACCACATTGAAGTGGGAGACTGTTAATTTTCATCATACTCAATAATTTTTTTGCCAAAAGTTATTAGATATTATAAAAACAATAAAGGGTAAGTGGTCTATGATAATTCAAATAGTGAGAAATTAACTATCAATTTTTCTATTAAAATCAAGGACAAGTTAAAAATAAAAGGACGTAAATTTTAATATAAAATTTACAATCTTTTAACTTGTGTCTAATTTTAATATGATTAAATATTGCTAATTGAAAGCTCGCTCTATATATTAGTAGTTTTCTAGTATGAGATCTTAAAGTGAGGGAAAAATTAGGAAAAATTTTAAAACTGTGGGGTTTTAAAGGTTTAAAACTTAAAGCGCTTAAACTTAAAACTTTTAATTTATAGTGTAATAGTTTTTCTGATCTGGGATCTTAAAAGGCGGAAAAAGTCCGAGAAAACTTTAAAACTGTGGGGTTTTAAAGGTTTAAAACTTAAAACGCTTAAACTTAAAGCTTTTAAATCTATATATTAGTAGTTTTCTAGTCTGAGATCTTAAAGTGCGGGAAAAGTTCGAAAAAACTTTAAAAATGTAGGGTTTTAAATGGTTTAAACTTAAAGCGCTTAAATCGCACGGTTTATGCGTTTTTTCGTACTTTAAAATTTGGAATTTATAAATGTTTATTGCCTGTCACAGTGTTAATGATTAAGAACATAACGGATTAAGAATATAACAAGATAAGAAAATAAGCTATCAAGATTACATTGTTAATGATTAATCTAGGCGGGCGCTCTCATCACTGTGTTTTGGCGTATTCTTTTTTTCTATTTTTTTTCCATTAACAGTTTACATATCACTGCCCCAAGTTTTTCCTTTATTGGTTAATCGTTTTGTGGATATGGAATGTTCTTTTAAAAAAAAAATCTGAAGTTCTTAACCTCTCGGTGTTTACTATCTTATATGCAGAACTTTCCAAGTGTTCTTGATTAGTCAATGACTTTTAAAATCTTCTCAAGGGAGAATCTTGTATTCATATTTTCATCACACTCAAAAGTGTGTGGCAGAAAGGATTGGAGAAAAAGGCGTTTAGATAAAGTGTTAATTAAGATAAGAATTAACTAAACGTAATATGCCAAAGTAGAGATAACAGCATAAAGTGGATTTTAGTAGAAAGTCATATCCTGTCAATCGAATCGGATAAAGAAGATTGTAATTATTTATTAGTACTCTCATTTCAAGGCTTTGATAAGGATCCTTTCTTACTCAATACCAAATTCACTTTGCATATTCCGCAGCCATAAACCCAAATAGTTGATAAATGATAAGGATAATGATTAATATTTTATATTCCACACCCAGATCATCTGATAGGATGGGATTTGAGGGAATATTACTCGTATATGGTGTTCTTCTTTGGCCGAGAATTAAAATAGAATATACAGTCCTATTTTGTGACTGAATACAATATTAATTGAAATTCTTTCTCTAGAAATATTATTATTTTGAAGTTTGATTTTGCTATACCTAAATTAAGTTAGTTAAAATGTGTCATAATTGAGCTTCCAATTACTAAGAATGATATTATTATTCTTAGTAATTACTATTTAATAAATTAGTGATACACTTATGAAAGTTTGTTTTTAATTAATATATCGAACAATTAGGTTTTACCGGTATCAGTCATGTTGATGATATCGAAATAAAATGATTATTTATTTTATTTATTTTTATCTATTTGAATGGGTTTGGACTTCATATCTCATATAATCTCAATTACTTCTTGAAAAAAGCAACTGCAAACAAGGCACAAATCACCAATTTTCTAATACAATATTTGAAGTTTTTTGTATTTGTACCTAGGGATTTGGCCTAGAGATTTTCCTTTTTCACCACCTTCTTTGGCCGACTATCCATTTTCAAATTTTGAGAGTAAATAGAAACTGAAAAAAAATTAAATTTTGAGCTCGACCCACCCCGTTTCTTTTAAAGAAAAAATAATAATAAAGCTTTTGTCTAAATAAAACATACCATGGAGCTATTGTTGGATAAAAGCACAAAAGAAAATAATAAATATCCGAGGTCATTAATTTTGTGCCCAACTTAGGGGCTGAGGCCTCAACATGTGAGAAACATGGATACCAATATAGCCCCCACAATTAATATCACAAGACTGTCTTTACATGGTTGTTTTTGTGCTTTTGAGAGCCAAATATGTCTAGAGGTATAAGTACAATGTCTCTAATTTGTGAGGCTCTGTAATGTGTGACATTTGCAATATAACCATAATTCACAAACATCATATGAATTTGTGAGCAAAACTTTTTCCTTTCTTTCTCTTTTGTTTTTCGTCTTTTTTTTTCCCATCCCAAGAGAAGTCTCAACAAGATATAAGAATTATAGTCAATACAGCGTATAATTTTTTATTTAATTTTACAGATGTTAATTTGCACTTGAAAAAATGCGGATTTGAGGAAAAACTACATCATATTGTTAAAATTAATTCATACATTTAAGCTGCGAATGTTCATAAATGATCAATTAGGTATCCATAGACTTAATGGGGACTTTTTTCAGCCAATATTTTGAAAAGTTTAGTTCCTGTTGTTTTTGGGGGTTTGTCATCTTGGAAACTACATGAAGGCTAGCTCGTCATTTACTTTTGCCTAAAATTTTCAAGTACGTAAAAAGTAACCAATAGTTTCAGCTTTTTTGTATAGGTTTTATCAACGTTGTAATCGGACCCATTATGACATGTATCATTATAAGCTTCAAGTCTAAAGAGCAATCAATTGATCTGATCGTAAAAAACGGTTGCTTTCAATGAGGTGGAGAAAAAAAAAACATGCAAATATTTAAGATTCCGCACCAAATAGTTATGAGAAATTTGTGAGATCTATAATTAATTTATTGTATAAATCTTTATGGGACCTTGCGAAAAACAATTCAATCATCAGCAACACATTCCAATTTCTTTTTTTCTCTTTTTTTTCGGTGGGGGATTCTGGAAATAAAAATTTTTGATCGGGTCCATATTGACATCCATGTGGATCAAAGATCACTTTTCTTGGAGAGCTAAATGAAAGAAATCATTACTAGGCCTAAAGCTTTTGACAAAAATACTTTTTATCCTATGACTATTTGTTGGAGTGGGAGTAGAGAGTGATAATTCCTCTCATTTTAATGTTTATTTGCTCATTTAAGGAGAGTAGTGAGAATACTACTTTACGAGTCTCATTTTTTATTGGAATGAAGAGAAAGATTCCCAATTCTATGAAAAAAAAAAAAAGAGTGGGAATCCACTCTTATCTCTTCGTTTTTTTATCATTTATTTATTAAATATAACATAATTATATTTATTAAAATTAAATAATATTACATTATTAAATAATAATAATATCATTTTTATTTTAATAATATTATTATATTATTTAATAATATTGTATTCATTAAAATAATAATATTAAACATACCTAAATATAATATAACTATATTCATAAAGAATTGGTAATATTACGATGTGCTATATAATATTATTATATTTATTTGAAAATATAATATTATTATATTTATTTAATAATAATAGATAATTTGTTCTAAGAAAATATTAATTCTATACTACATTATTAATAATAATGTTTCATTTGTATTGCTCTTATCAATAATTTTTACTTTACATAATTAAAATTAAAATTAATAGAAAAATTATGATTTACATAATTAAGAATATTAATAGTTATTATTAATTTATATAATTAAAATTAATAATAAGATAAATAGTTTATTTTACAAATATATTCTTTTATTCACTTTGTAATTAAAAACTAAGATTCTTTATATAAGGTTAAAACTGTAATTTAAAAAAAAATGACTCACAATCCAAGATAAAATAAACACACAAATGAGATTTTGGGTGTATTTAGAGATAAAGTAAACACAAAAATGAGATTTTGGGTGTGTTTGTGAGTGAGGTGTTGTAACTTTTAAGTTGTAGCTGCTGTGGAGTAAAAGCTATAGCTATGGGTAAAAGTTGGGAAAAAAAAAATTGCTAAGATGCCAAAGTCTAGCTACAAGTGTTACCAAACACCTTAGTAGCTAGGCTTTGACAGCCCAGTTACCTCACCACACTCATAAACGGGCTCTTTAATTCTTATTTCATACTCTTATTTTAGTGTAAATAAACAATCTACTCATACTTCACACTCTTAATCCCGAGATCCTTACTCTTCAGGATTCCCACACTAATTCTAAAAGGAAGCACTACCTTATTTGCTATTGTTAAGATGCAATGGGAACGAGTGATCTTTTTATTTATTAAGTTAAGAATAACATCAATATGGTTTATTTAGTTATTGTGTTATCAAGGAAGTTAGACTAATTGAAAGTTAAAATTATTATGATTTAATTATTTAATTAATATAATTAAGGTTAAAATAATTAAAGATTAAATTGGATCGCCTCCAGTATAGTTCCCAGCCCAAGTTAAGTACCCAAGTCTATAAGGACCCGTCAATTTTACTCGTCGCCATCCGCGTTACTTAAAAAGCGTTGCACAAAATTGGAATCTTCACTGATGAAGCTAGCCTGAAAATGAAAATGAAGTTGGCGAAATCGGAGACGAAGCAATGCTATATTGGTTTTATTTGAGATTGAGGTGTTAGTAATTTTTTAAGATATAACTGTTATAAAAAAATTATAATTATATAATAAAAGTTAAAAATGTGTAGTAAATATGACTTTTAAATAATAATTTTAATAAAATAATAAAAATATTATAAGTTATTTCATCATACAAGTAATGGATCAAGTCAACTTTGATTAAAAGCAACAGTAAGTGTGTTTACCGAATACTCTAGTGTTGTAATTTTTAAGGTAATTCTTCATTAATGTCCGTCTTGTTTCGTCTTAATTTTCTCGTAATTCTTCATTGATGTCCCACCTGATCTATAAAGGGAATTAAATCTAATCTTTCTTGTTGAAGTACATTTTCATGATTTCATCATCAGAGAGAAGCAAATTATAATGATAAAAATGCACACGACTCTGTCATGTGCATATTATTCTAATTTTTACTTGAGAAATTAGTTAGAGTTTACTGAAAATTATACATGTATAAGTAAAGTTTGAGATGGGAAGATTAGGTCTTACAGCAACTGTGAACGCAGAAAGCCTGATTTCGTTCGGCTGGTCCTTTCAATTATATTTTTGTGCAATATTTAATCAATTTCTGCTTCTGACTTCTGTAGTGTTATCTAGTATTAGATTAGATTTGACTTAACCCCACAAGCCTCCAACTTCGCAGTCAAAATGAAGTTTGGTAACGATTCTAAAGATCGATTCAAAAGATCAAACAGAGATTTCAGAAGAACACCGCCATGACTAGGAATTCCCTCAATGTCTTTTCTCCGAGATTTCTTGAAGTTTTGCTTCATATTTAAGCGTAATCAGGGGCCACGAAGACAATCACAAGCATGCGTTAAATTTTCTCGTGATTGATGACTTTGATGGTGCTATTAGCGACTGATGAGTGGAAAAGCTGTTCACATATTACAACTGTTTAATCAAGTCAATTATTCCAAAAGTTTGCTTATAAAAACTTTTGACGAACAACTAAATAAGTAGTGCAAGTTCATGGTAAAGTAGCTAGAAAGGGAAAAAAAAAGCAAAATTAATTTAAAGAGCAATGAATCAATCTTTTCATCTTTGCCTTTGAAATTTTCTCACATTTTCTTATATAGTTGTAATAATTGCGCTATAAGTTGTTAGTTGATCTATTTAATAATGCAAACGAGGAAAAAAAGCGTGTGAGATTATTTTAATTAACATTATTATCTTATGTATACTCAAGATTTATGATTTAAATAAATTTTGTAATTATTACCAATTACCAATTTGAGTTTATTCGAGATGAAATATATTTCCATATCCTAACTGTAAATCATACATGGAATTGAACATGACTCAAAGCAAATCTATCTATGTTCACACACGCATGAAAGAAACTGAAAGGGGGATTGGAAAAATGAACTCCCATGCATTAATGTCTCTTTGACTAACAATCTAGATGATGAACTATTTTGTGATGCTTAAGAGAAGAAAAGAAGTGTAAAGAGTCATCCTGAGCTTCAAAATACAACGACCTATAATTTACCGCCGTCTTTGTGTCAGCTGCACATGTATGCCGATTGTCTTTTGTTCCATGTTGCGAGCTAGATAATACTCTTCCGTGTTCAATTTTTCATACATTTGTTAAACGTTTGTCTGGGACTATTATTTGAGCACACTTTATTTTCTCTATGTGATTTGCAGATGCATGAATCTCTGTTGGGATATATTTAGCTTACTCTAACCATTTCCAGAGAAGGCAAAGAAACAAACTACGCTTGAATTTATTTAAACTTTTTCTTCTGATATCTTGTGCTTTAGTGAGCTAAAGTTTTTCTAATATTAAATTAGTCTTCTAATTTTTTTATTCAATTCTCAATAATTCAGAAGGAAGATGAAGTGGCGTTCATTCTGTGTATTTATACCAAAGGAGAGATCATCTCATTGTAATGCAGTATCCTTACTCAACGGTCAACATCTAGGCCATTTGCTTGGTGGCAGCAGATCACACTTTCCTCCATCTTGGAAGGCAAGAGTTTGAATTCTCCTCGAGACTCATTCTTAATTTGTACATATTATTAGATGCGGGTTGGTCTTTCCTTTATTTTGCGAAGATTTTTTCCTAAGTAAACCCCTGGATTAAGCTATAATTTTACGGATTTAGACTACTAATAAATTTCTGTTTAAAGTATCTAGTGTAATATTAATGACTACATATCACTAATTAATAAATTGTCACATAATGTGCTGTTCATTAAAGAAACTCTTAATTTTGTTATCCTAATTTTTATTGCACTATTCTAGCTAGCTCTTACATGGTAAGCGTCGCTTCATTTAATGTGTAGCATATGGGATAATTTTCTTGACATGTGTACCTGCAGCTAGCACTACTCTTAATTCTAGTACTCGTTGAAAAGCACATCCGCAATATAATAAACATATGAACAATGAGTAACACCCTCGGCAAATTGTGTACGCCCAGCTTGGTGTTGCAAGATAGTAAACACATGGGGCTTTCTCCTGGTTTATTCTGTAGCATCAAGTTCAAGTCAAATTAATATGCATGCTTTTGTTTCTCCTACTAATCTTGCATATTTTTGGCTTTATTGCAGTTGGATTATATAGACAATTATATGAAAAGAACAATAAACTAAATAATTACAAATAATGAAGAACACTACTAAATAGGTATTATGTTCAAATTGTGTCATTCTTTTATATATCAACGAGTGTTTTTCAATTCAATGAATATTAACAAGTGAAATATAAAGGTATTTTTAGGAGACTGTTGATATGCCCTTATCTATATATAAGAAATTGTTAAGTTACATTTAATTTAAGGGCTCCCAAATATATATATATATATATATTGACATTTTAATAGGTCATGCTTAAAATTGACTTATTGTGAAATTACTGTTTTGTGAGTTATAATAATTCCATCAGAAGCTGTGAGAGAGTTTTAGGAAGTCTCGGCGTATCACACTCTTATCACTAGAATTTTATTATATGTTTCGTTTGTTGTGATTTAAAAATTATGGGATTGGAATGCAAAATGTTGTTACATGAAAAAAAAAAAAAAAAAAGGCCCGGGGTCCGGGGAGAATTAGGCAGCAGTGTGAACGCGGGAACGCCTCCGATTTGATGTCTCTTTTAATGGAGCCATCACCATCTCCTTGTCTACTTTCAGCTTTGATACTTACTTAACCCAATAAGACTTCAGGCTCCAGCTTAAGGTCCAAGTTTGGTAAATGATTAATTTTGAAGATTTAGACAGTAACCTGATATCTTTGAGGCCGCAATGTTTTCTTCCAGGAGGCAGATTTGGCTGCAAATAAAAAATATTAGCTTAGCCATCTGGTGGTCTGTGGATCCACCATAAGGAGCTGGGTAGATAGCAAAATTTTCACCTTCACACTATACCTCTGCGGATCCGATTTCCGCTTCGTATTTTATTGTACAATTATATACGAGACGATTTCACAATTAATTAAATTGGTGCTCAAATTTGACCCTTTTGTGCATTTTGCATTTTAAATGTAACAATGTAATCATAAATCACCATTGGTGTCAAGAACATTAGCAACACAAATTAAATAATTCTCTCACTTATTTTTGGTAGGATAGAGTTTCCTTATTATCTCAAGTAGGGATAGTAAATATATTGTTGTGCATGGATATTATCCATTTATAAATCTATAATTATTCAGGATGGATATGTATATATTTATATCCAAATTCTAAAAAGTTTTAGATGGATATTTTGTAGTTTAATTAGACTAGATGTATGAATATCCAACTTAAATAAATTAATTTACTATCCATATTTAGGCGTGGGAGCATATTAATTTTAAATATTAGATGAGATTGTATATTGCCTATTTTAATTGGGTAAATGTTTACTTCCCAAGGACAAAGATTTGGGTTTCTGTGTATGTAGTTAACCAACCCACTTGGTTTGTCTTCTAGACTGCTTTAAAAAAATATGTCCTAATGTTTCATTGTGAACGCAAGAGCGCCGGTTATTTGATGTCTTTTTCAATTGTGCCATCACTATCCTCCTATTGGATTAATGAAATTTGAATTAATCTTCATGGTCCACGTTTGGTGATGATTAAATTATGTGAAGATTTTGAAAATTACTTGATATCTTTGAAGCCGCAACTCACGTATGTTTTGGTCCAGGAGGCAGATTTAGCAGCATATCAAGCCTTAGCGATGTCGTGGAATGTGGCTTCTCCAAATGTAGCTTCCTAATTTGCGATATTTTCGCCCACGCGCTAGATCAGGTCAGTGCAAATGAACCTGTACAATTTTTCTAGCTATTTCAAAAGCTTTTGAATATATGTTACTATTACTTATTTAACGATAATAAATGCTTATATAATTCTATAATTTTTCAAAAAATCTTTTTGTTATTGTTTGTTATTTTTTTAATAAAATTTTTAAAAATTAAATGAGTTATTTTGTCTCAACTAATAAAAACTTAAAATTTGAGATTTTGAGAGGAGAGATTGAATTTTTTTTTAAAAAAATTAAAATATCTAAAATATTGTTTACTTATTTGACAATGTTATTTCATTGTTTCATAACATAATTTTAAAAAAATTTATAATTTTAAATAAAACCTCTCATTAATAACCAAATAACTAAGATTTTTTTTAATAGAAGCTTCATTTATAAAAATTCTAATAATAAAAAAAGCTAACTCTATTTAAGAAGTTATGCCAAAAATAAAAAAATAAAAAATCTTAAAGTTAGTCTAAGAAGCTTTTAGATGAACATTTGACCCAAATAGTTTTACAAATTTCAGCTATAATTCTGTTTGAATTTCATTGTCACACCGTCTTCTTTAGGCTTATGACTTTCATCAAGTTTTAAGAGGACCAAAGTCTGTTTAATTTCTGTTTAAGTGTCCACCGACTTAGGACCATTAGGATTAAGGACATGTATGACGACCAATTGAACACGTCGTAGAAGTAGAACAACACAACAAGTTACTGTCACCGTCATTGCCATAAACAAGATACCCGCAAAAGGCCGCCGCCGTACGTGGCCTCCTCTCGAATTATGTTGACAGTAGTAATGCAATTATGGAGCAGATCCCCAATTTAAGATGATTTATTATTATTATTATTATTATTATTTATATGTTATCAGTGTTCTTGGCCGTTGAGTCAAATTGAATAATAGTAAGGAGGGCGAATTTACGAATTCTATGATGTTGGTAATAATTATTTTTTTATTGTCAATTTACAATTATTTTTAAGAGGCTCAAAAGTAATTTTAAAAATTTTAAAAACTAACTTTTGGTGCTTGGCAAAAAATTTTTTAGAAATTATTTTTAACAAAATTATTCTATCTTACAATAAATTTTGAAAAGTAGAAAGAAGTAACTTTTTAAAATCTAATTTTGAAAATCAATTATGTTCAAATATATTATAAAAATCTAAATTTATCCTTATTAGTTAGGAAACAAAATCATTAACTTTAAGGAGATTATTATTTTTTTATTACTAAGTATATTAAGATAAAAATAAAAATATTTATTTTTTATAAATTATTATGAATACACAATAAAAAATATTTAACAAAATTATGTATAAATAAATTTTATTCAATATTACATCTAATTTATTATTTATATTCTTACAACAATTTAATAGTAAGATTTAGCAAACATATATGACTGTTTTTAAAATTCACAATATTTTTAGAAATAAATTTTACTAAACGTCTAACTAATTTTTCTCACAGCTGATTATTTCTACCACACGGCTAATAACAATTATTTTAAAAGTTACAATATTACCAAACTGGCACTTAGTACAATTTAGATCGGTGTTGTTTTGTTAGTGCTTAGTTGGAGTATGACCATTCACATATTGAGTTTTTCTAAGTTATATGTAATGAAACTTACAATTAAGTCTCCATTTAAAATACGTAACAATAAATGAATAGCAGCAGGTTTTAGGTACATTATCTTAAAATATGTAACAATAAATAAATAGCAGTAGGTTTTAGGTACATTAACTATAAATTAGTAAGATCCTGTGTATTTATTTTTAAAGGAAGACATTTTAGTTTCCTGTTACTCACTTCCACATTTTTCAGTGCATGATCGTCATTTGTCCGTACAATTTACCCAAAAAAGATCTCTACATTTAACAAAAATCACGCCAGTTTACAAGAAGCTAAATGCTCCTTTTGTGATGGTGGCGCCCTATAAAATGGAAGCCCCTGAATGTCGAGTGAATGCATAGAAATGTTTGGTGATAATATTTTTTAAAGAGCGATGATACAACCATAAATTTTTTTATAAATCTATTTTGCATAAATTAATTTGGCATCAATTCATTAGTTGAATGAAAATACATAATAATGAAAATAAATCGTGTGGGTTAAGAGATATTTAATTTAATCAATTTTATCATGGCACATCAGTTTGTACAAAATTTTGTGGCTGTATCATTACTTATTTTTTAAATTATTGGGTGGAGTAACTCTGTAAAGCCTTGCAAGAAGGAGGTGATGGATATCGAGGGATTGTAATTTGTGATTTTTTTTTGTCAAAAAAAATTATCGGGTGAAAATAACTTTGTTTTCAAAACAAAGCTGGGAGCGCGGCTTTACTTTTGATGCAATGGTGTCGGACAGCAATAACAAGCATAGCAATGCACATCTACTTTTCAGCATCACCGAGAGTGAGCAGAACATATTGACTAAAAATTCCCTTTTGCATGAAGTCAGCAGTTACGGCTAAGAATCGCAGAAGAATTTGATGAATAATCGTGATTATAATATATGCAATCTAAATAAATCATGTATAGTAGTAATTCTTATGTTATATTTTGGGTGCTGCAGTCGCCAGAATTTGAAAAAATATATATATATATATATATATATATATATATATATATAAAATTCAATTTAATTCATTGATAATCCGTCACCATTCAATACTACCTGTAATTAGATTATTAATTTGTCAACGGGTTTGTTCTTAAAACATGGAAAAAAAATAGTCATTCTCGTTCATCAGCTGCCTAGCTCATTTGTATGATGCATACGTTCTTCTTATCTCTTGGAGAGAAAAACCAATTGACATGTCTAGACACCATGAGATGAATCGCGTATTCTCGATCCTCAATTAGTAATTAAGTAGCTTTTCTCTTCTCATCATCCCAATGATCAGGGCAAACACACAGATAAAAAAAAAAAAAACAAATGTTGAGATTGACAAAAATAGAGAAATAATTTTTTTTGAAAAGTCTGAAATTTATTAGTAAGTCTGTCTAAGTAATAAAATTAGGATTTTGAGATTTTTTTAATGCTAATTTTAGATAATTAAAGCAAATTTACCAAAATAGATAAACTTGAATTATTATTATACAGAAAATTTCTACCAAGTGAAAGTAGAAAAAAAATAGGAAGAATAAATTAAAACATGTAAAATGAGATTCAAAGAAATGGAATTTTTATCAAAACCACGAGTCAATACGACATATTTTACTAGTTTATATTCGTCTCTTCATAAGTTTCGAACTTAAGTTATGAATCCATAAGTTTCGTACATATCCTGCTCATTCTACTTACGCACCCATTCTACATCACAAGTTTGTATGCATCTTGTACTACTTGCATACATATATTATCAAGTATTTGCAATTACAATGTGATAGTCCAACGAACAATAGAAAAAAAAAAGGTCATAAATAGTTTACTTCAAGATAAAAGGCAAAGAATTGGGTAGAAAATAAGAACTCGACGAAGAATACAAATTAATAGACAAACTCTGGCTTACGCGTGAAAACTGAAAAAGCTTGGTCAGAGAAAACATATTGCGGCACTTTTTGGCCTATACGCTTCTTGAAAAATGAAGAGGCAGCTGGGGTGCAGGGAGATGGTAGCTTTACCAATTTGTACCGTACTAATTAACGTGTCTCAAATTGACCCAAGAAATCGAAGTTCAGTACAACTAAAGACAGTGTGATATCTTCAGCATCCATATCAACAAGCAGATAGTCTTTGTTTGGTGTGGACGGCGCTTGATTAGTTAGGCATCATCATCAATCAGTGCACACAAAAGAGTTTCATTT
The DNA here is from genome assembly GCF_000493195.1 of Citrus x clementina. NCBI lineage: Eukaryota > Viridiplantae > Streptophyta > Magnoliopsida > Sapindales > Rutaceae > Citrus > Citrus x clementina. Next base: position 50,595,973 of record NW_006262339.1, read on the forward strand.
CCCCAGTCGGTGCCACAACGCGTGCGATGGCACAATTGGCGAAGGTGCGGTCGGTACAGAGGGTGCTTTAGTATTTTTAACCCCCATGTCAAGTGATAGCGTTGATCCCCATACGTCCACATAAAACAATTCTGGCCTTTTTGAAGTATTTATTTATTATAATTTATTATATTACGAAAGTTGCCAAGTAATGGGTATGTACAGTTAACGTTAACACAGCTTCTGCCACAAAAGCAAACTAATATAATATATTCGGGTTTCGATTGCGGCGCATGATAGCGTCTGGTTAAAAAATTCAATGTGAATCGAATTTTTTCTTCCTCTCTTTCTAATTTGGTTACAAGTTAGTTTCAAAACTTGCTCCACTACACCACTTACTATTTATATGACAGGATTATAAGTTATATAATCATTCATTATTTATATAAAAAAATTATAAATTATATGAATGTAACTTAGCATTAGCTTTTATATATATATATATATATATATATATATATATAATTTACAAGGTTGATTAATTTTATCTTTTTCTGTGGTTTGGAAATTTTATGTCTTTTTAGCGTACTTTGTCTCTTTCTCTCTCTCTCTGGGTAGTTTCATTTTTAAGGACTCTCCTAGTCCTAGCAGAGGCAGTAGCTTTAAACGGGCATGTGGAGCTCACAAATCCTTCAACCAAGTGGAGATACGTCTTCAGGTCGTGACAGGTGGCCACGTTGGTACTGCTAAGGTGAGGGGAGTCCTTTGAGCTAAGTCTTAGCTCTCTCCCAACCTCAGCGTAAGCCCATTGTGCATCTTCAACGCACTTTTGGATCCACCCGGGCAAGCGATGAGCTGCCAAGTGGGCATCTGCCACGTCGTTGCCTTGATCCATCACGAAACCGGGCACTTTGGTTATAAGATCATCTGAGTTGACGATACGTAACACTTTTGTTCCTTGTACTTCCAGTTGTTGTCGGAAGCACTTGTTGCCTACACGTGGACCCCCGAAGGAGAAAACAGTCGCCATTGGGGAGCCGTTGAAGTGGGTTTTGATATCGTAAGCTGCGAGCGTAGCCAGAGCAGCGCCAAGGCTGTGTCCCGTGATCGTTAAACTGAGAGGCTCGTCGCCGTAAGTTTGGAGTAATCGTTTGATTTCTTCACGAAGCATTTCTTGTAAGCTCGGGCACGAAGCAGTCTTAGAAGTGTACAAGCTCAAAAACCCACTTTCAACCATGGGTCCAAACACTGACCCATCAGTTCCAGGTCCAGGAAGTCGAGTCAGTGTGGCACGGAGATTCTCGAGCCACTCGAGACACGTGGCCGTGCCTCTTAAAGCGATCACGACGTCTCGTCTTCCCAGCCGTGAGATCACTTCTTGATCTTGACAGACTGCCACGTAACCAATCCAGCTGGACTGTGTTGCGACCCAACTTGGTGCCTTTTCAATCCACCAGCGTGGAAGATTGGTACCTGACGTGGCACGTAAATTCTTCGTCAAACGGTAACCGGTTTGAGGAAGACCGGACCGGTCAAGCAATGTGTTTTTGGGGAAGCGGCATGTCGCGTATGAAGGAGACGAAGGGTCAAAGTCAAATGACTTATAAGCAGCTTCTACGAAATCACCATATCGAAGAATCTCGCCGCGCAAATTATCATCCAATGGATCAAGAAGCCCTTCCCAGTTTTGCATGCCCTGATACTCCATCCATCGGTCACCGAGTTTAACTGGCACTCTACTGCTAAACCGGAAGCAGTCCGAGTAGTTATAGTTAACTGGGTCAAGCAAGCGTTCCAAATCCCAGCAGTTCTTCATTACTGCAGGTTGGTTCTGCGTTAAGGGTTGGGTGATGGTGCAGCAACGAAAACGAAACGTTGCGCGCTTTGAAGGTGTAAGTGGAGATGAGAGTGTGCATGGGAGCACAGATTTCAAAGAGAGCTTCATTTTAATTTTGTGTTAGAGGAAATGCTGCTGCTGAAGCTGAAGCTACTGAATGAATGATGCTAGCTTTATAGATCGATGGGAATTGGCTGGACAGGGGGCTTTTTTTAATTTAGTACCACTAAAAAAAAAAATGAAAAAGGTGGGACGGAGAGAAAAGGTGATCAATGGATGTTGATGAAAAGAGCCGAAAAAATATAAATATTTTTATTAATATTATGCATTTTTTTGTGACTCTAGATTTGAAATAATTAATTATGTGTGTGTGTGAGAAACTGGAAAAGGTGGTGGTGGTATACGAATCGAGTTAGTAGAGAGTAGAGAGAGGGAGTGAAGATGAAAAAGAGAAAGGTGGGTACATACGGTTGGTGGGGAGAAGGATCGGGTTATATAACTGGAAAAACCGCAAAATGGGAATCCACCAATTTACTGATTGAGGATCAGATGATGAGAGAGAGAAGCAAATGGGATTTGTAGGGTAAAAGTCACATCGAACAGTCCACATTCAATCAAGCTGGATGCTTTGACTCTTGCCAAAATTTTCAAACAAAAAAAATAATGGCAAATTTTTTCACTTTCGGGAAGTATCGGGCATTATAGCATGCTAACTGTAGAGCCTTGAGACGGATTTCTCGATCGGCTTAGCTGGCAGACACACACACACACACAGAGACTAAAGTGTTAATTTTAATGCACACATATATATGCGAACTAGCTAGTTTGAGATTGAGAGAGTTTAGGTTATGTTTGCGGTTAAGTGGTTGTAGATTCAGTCTTATTGTAACCACATGTCTTGTTAGGACAAACGAGGTAGCCAGCAATAATACACGTTCTCTTATATGATCTTGTTTGTTAATTTACGTGATGAGGCATCGAGACTTCACAGTTTTACATGTTAATCTCACGTTTCAATTTTTGCATGTGCCTAGCTACAGCTCGATCTATCACGTTTGAATAATTTCCCCAAGTTTCTTTTCTTTTAAGAGTTAATTCGGCAGTAAGCTTCCTTTGTGAATGTGTTTTCATTCCCTTCTTTTGGTTGTTTCAATTCATACACATCTTTATCCATTTTGTCACATTGTGTTTTCATATTTCTTTTTACCTGTTTTTTCCCTCTTTTTCTTATCCTTTTTTTAATCTATGTAATCGATAAATGTCGTGTATTCGTTATTTCCGTATACGTTTAAGTATTTCCGCTCAACTCAGAAGCTCAAAATGATGTGGAATTTTCCTTACAAGAAGATTTCTTGGTAGCTTGCCAATAAATTGATGCATCAGTTTGTATGGTATAATTTAGAAGATGGTTTAACTTATACGTGTTGAGACCAAACACTTTGCATATTATATGCTTAGAAGTTGACACCATGTCAAAACTTCCCAATTTCTTATGGTCATAAAACTGCGATCTTGGAAGGAGCAAAATGAAAATAAATTTGTGCGAAATAATCTTGGCTTGTTTAACTAGTTTAGAATTTCTATAAGACATTTTAACTTGTCTGAGTCTCTTTGTTTCAATCTCTTTATTAGAGTCAAATAAGACCAAGCTAGCAGATCCCGATCTGCTTATAGATTCTATAATACTAATCTGTCATATAAGTGCTTAGATCTTCGCGCGAACATCTACGATTTGGATTTCAAGCTAGCAGCATCATAATGACTCAGGTCTCTTGTTTATTTGCAAACTTTATGACTTAATTAATTAGTTAGCTGCTACAAGATTTTTCTTGCATAAATTTTGATTAATACTTCATTCAAAAAAATTGGAAAGATCATATTATTTATTTCTTCCATGCATTCTGTCAACTTATTACATATATAGTGAATATATACTATTTCTCAAAATCTGATGTGATGTCATATAAATTAAAATATTGAAATAAGAATTGGAGAAATTAATTTTTCTTCAAAATTTTCTTGGCTGCAATGAAAGGGAAAAGGAGCCACAAGTTTATAAGATTGTGAGAGTGAAGGAGTCCACACACATACATGCAAGAAAACCTATTAATGGTTTGTCAAATATTTCCTTTTCGAATGCAATTTTTATGTTAATTTTTTGTTCTTGGAGAGAATTAAGCTATATTTAGGTACAAATATCTCCTGCGAAATTGATGAAGAAAGTTCACAAGAAGGCCCGTTATTTCTTACTCTTGGTTTGGTAGCATCAGAAACCGTTAAGGCTTGTGATTATTGAACTGTTACTATATAAAAATGTAGGTCATGTACTATAAATAAATTGTTTCTATTCTCAGGAGCAGATCCAAATTCCTATTTTCATGTCCCCTAAGAATAGCAAATAGCAATTGGCGAAGGGACGATGTAGTTACGGGATAGGTGAATTCAATAATTACAAGATGGGCAAAGTGGACCAATTCATGCTATAAATATTGGTTTGTGTTAAGCAATAATTTCATGGCCATGGAAGTAATGGAAAATTAATTAACTACATGAGACTTCAGAATATCTCCTAATATTTGTATGAGCATCCTCGATCTCTTAACTAATCCGAAGTCTCTACTTCTTAGCTTTTAGTTAAGGATCTTAATCTTCCTTAATAGAAAAATAAACTGAATTAAGAGCCTGGTGATGAGTAATATGAAGAATTTGAAAAAGGGATAAATGTGAAAGTTGTAAAGCACATTGGTAGAGATCGGCAGTGCCAGCTGGTCGCAAGAGTAATAACTGCTCAAGTTGATACTTCAAATTAAATATGTAGTTAGCAGGTCTTATTGTACCCTTATACTGTATTTATTGCACTGAGAAGTCCTATGTATAGTTTTTTTAGTGAGAATATTTACTTCGTTAAAATATGGAGCCACCAAAATATAATATATATATATATAAATATAATGGAGACTGTATTTTTTGTATGTTCATATATTGAAATTTGTGTTTTTTTAAATTTGTTAGTAACATCTTCACTTTGTTAAAATGAAAATGTTTTCTTTAAAAAATTATTAATTAAGCTATATGGTTTAATATAGTCGGTGCAGATAAACTATTAAATCATATGTCTTTATAACGTATCCATCAAAATTCTTTAGACCATTCTAATCTAAATAATTTGCAAAGGAAAAAAAAATTGAACTGTTGCAATTATTATTTACTTTCTTGTGCCTACCATACTACACAACTGCTTTATCCTGTTTTAGTTTCAGGGGTAAGGTTTATTACTTCCTCTCTCCTACTAAATGAACTTCTTTTTAGGGTTATTATATTTAATTACTTCAGAAATTAAAAAATTATAAATGGTTGAAATAAGTATTGGTGATATACTTTACTATTATGTCTTTATAGAATCATACATTCTATTATGTTTTTGTTACCACCATTAGTTGACTTGTTATACGCAAAAAAGTTTTTCTTTTTATAAATCAATTTATAATGGGTTAAAAACAATAATAGATTAATATTTGAAGTTAAAAAGAAGTTTTCTTGTTCAAATTCATCTTGTATTATAAGTTTTGATATATTTGAAAGTAAAGTCATTTTTTCCTTTGTGACGTCAGTATGACATCATAATTTCAATAACGATATTAAATAAAATATAACATTTTATATGTTACGCTTCAATATTTCTTGCGCCAGTTAATTGTTTTACGAATCTTGAAATAATCAAATAATTACAACTCTTATTTTTATATGATTCCAGCCTTTTTTTTTTTTTTTCCCTCCCTCTATCGTCAGTGCACTGTCAAAAAAAGATACGGAATATACAAAGTCCGAACAGTGCAAGAAGTCTTATTGGCAATTCCATGCACCCCTCGCTAGGTAACATTCCAAAGCCAATTCGTCTCCATTGTCTAATAGCCTCCACAATTTTAGCAAATATCAATAACAATAGAACATCAAGCCAACAATACATACCAAGCTAAGATTTTTTCATATTTACCTTATAAATCTTTTTATACATGCATTAATTAAAGATTAAAAGAGCAATTGTACATGTGAAGCGCTTGCTTACCAAGCTAAGATTTTTATATTTGCCATATAAATCTTTATATATATATGCATTAAAGATCAGATGAGTAACTGAATATATGATGCTATCTTGAAATACTTTGTGAATACAATCACTCATGAAATCATTATCTTATATATAGAAATTCTTAATTATTTTACTCTACTCTTTAGCTATTATTCCTTCTTTATACATAATAAGCTACCGAATAAATTCTCCTTTAGTTGATAAGGTTATGGCTATTCATATGTTTTTGCTTGATGATCTTCAATTATCACTTAATAGAATCAATATATTATAAGTTAGCTGTAATACATGTTGCCGCTTATAAGTTATAACGAAGGGAAACCATATTGCACAAACAACGCATACTCGTGAAAATCGTGGGGGAAAAGAGGAAAAAAAAAGAAAGAAAGAAAGAAAGAAAAGGAATTTATTAAAAGCGCATATGCATCTCATGCAACTTCTAATTCGGGCAGTCATTCAATATCCACTCTTGTCACTGCTTTTTGTGCCCTACAATTTTAGACCTTTTTCTCACGTTTTATTAGGTATGTGTGTGTGTGTGTGTGTGTGTAATTATTTGCGCTAACATATTTGCCAACCCATCTTTCTTTTAAACAAATATGGCATAATTAATGGGACCCAAAGTATTAACCATTAGATAGCAGGGGACTCACGTTGAATAATTTGAAGTAAATCCCGTTTGATTATTTATTCTAGCAAAAAAAAATTCTTTTGAAAAGGTCCAGACATACACAAGTGTGGGTGTGTGTATGTTCATATCTCACGAGGACGTAAAAATATAGATTTCATGTAGATTTGTTATTTTATTATATAAATAATAATATTTTCATTCATTTAATTATTATAGGCACAAAATCCACATTTAAACATCTCCACTGAATAAAAGTAAAAAAAAAAATAATTAATAATTAGAGACTGTACATGCGCGTACGCTCATATGCCTCATTCTTTTTCATTTTTAACCTAACAGATAGTTTAAATCTTTATTTATAGATGACCATATGTTATGATATATATTTACAATATATCATCACGAGGCATAAAAAATAATATGCATAAAAAGTTAGTAGACGAAAAATGCATGAGATGCCGTGACTTGCACATTATGCCAATATTCTTGGTACTTATAAAATTTGTGTATTTCTAAGATTTAATTATAAATTTATACATTCTTATCCATAAAATATGATTTTGTATTTTGCTCCGCGAAAAGTACCGTCGTCATGGAATCGAATTTCGCTCTACATGCATACATATATCATCTTCATCATCTCATAATTACCTTATAAATATACATATTTTTTTTCCATTTTCAGAATAAAACAATTCTTCTGGCTGCGGATGCATATTTTAAAATATAAATTTGAAGTTATATTACAACTAAATAATAAATTATTGTGATCTCCGCAAGTTGGTTTGTAGCCCTCAAAAAGTGTTACAAATTTGCAATGAATCACTACAATTCTTCGTCAAGTAATTTAGAAAGAATCTTAATAGATCATTCAATTATACAAACCTTTTAATAGATTAAAGAACATGAAATAATCAACTAATATCCTTGCTATGTAAATGAAAATGGATTGGTTGATACGACAAGGTAAAGGAAAGGCAGGTTAGCTAGATTTGTTATTTTGAAACTTTTACTTAGCCTTAATTTTGTTCCAATTTCTAAACAAGTTAATTATCTACAAGAAGTTTGTTAATTAGTGGAACAATCACTCGTCTATCAACTATATAATCCAATCGATCGGGGACCCAGAGGCCACGATTGAGACATATGATCAAAATTCATAAATCATGGCTTGACATGTGTACATATGATTGACTGGCGATTAAAAATTTAAAAGAAACTAATCTTGAAAGCCTTTAACACTGTTTTAGTAAAAGATATGCAATGTGCTGGCTTCTATTTTGCTCTTCCTGCGGACGGATCAGGTAATTTTTCTTGAGAGAAAATAATATTAGCTTCCTATTAAATACATGGAAACAACTTTCTTTTGAGCATTTTGGATGAAGTAGCTATCAAAGTATCAGTTAGAATGGAAGTAGCTATCAGCAAAATGGAATTTTCATTTGTGATAAAACAATTAGGCATCAGCCATTAGGTTTCATCTAAGGGTCATTTTAACATATAAATTAGTGGACCTGAAGAGATAAATTAATTAGGGTTAAATATCACCATCGCCCAAGATTTTTGTACTCATCAAATCCCTCATTAAACCCATTTACTCTCTACACCCACTAACGAAAATAATATTTTCACTTTTTACTCCTTTTATTTTCATAAATACTACGCTTAACCAAATTATCAAATGAAATCTCATAGGAATTTTAGAAAGAATTGTTTTCATGAATAAAAGTCCTACAATTGTGAAATTGATTCTTTATTTTTTGAATTTTAGTAAATCTAAAAGAACCACTTCTCCCACTAATTTCTTGCTTGGGTTCATCGGCACTTCCTTCCCTGAGCTATAGAATGGGATGGTTCAATTCTGCCAATGCCGAACTTAAATGGACTTCAATTTGTTAGTTTAAGTTGGGTATGTTGAACTTTGATTGGCTTTGGTCATATTGAATATAACATTAAAAAAAAAAAACTAGTTTTACTTTCTAGATATGTCTCTAAGAATTTATAAATATAAGGATTTTTTAAAAAATTTATGAGCACGGTTGATTTGGTTTTTAGATTTTTCAATTTTCCAGAAATATCCCAAGAATATTTTAATTTTCTCTTTCAAGTATGGATGATTCCATCTAGAGCTATAATAGAATATAGAAGAAACTGATTTTCAAGAGTATAGTCTTCAAACATGTATTGTATTTGATATTGCTTAAATTCCAAAGTTTTAGTTTGAATGAGCCACTAATTTTATTTAGATTTAAATATTTTCGATAATAAATAGATGGGAAAATTATCATTGCACCACCTCTGTTTTATCATATATTCATCCAACCACCACAAAATTCTAATACGTTCTCTGCACCACTTTTTTTTAAAATTTGTATTAATTAGCCACTTTTACATTAACACTATTAAATAATTTAAACGAAATAATAATTTTACCCCTAAATAAATTAAAAGACCATTTTATTTTATAAAAATTTAAAAAATAAAAAATTATAATTATAAAAATACCCCTAAATTTAATAAAAAATAAATCCCAAAATTAGAATTTTTATTTTTTTAATAAAAATTATTTTAATAAAAAATTATAATTATAAAAATAATTACAAAATTTTGGGATTTATTTTTTTAATAAGTAAATTTAGTTATTTTAATAGATTTTGCCAAATTATAGTTTTTAATAAATAAATTCAGTTATTTTTATTAGAATTTTACAAAATTACAAATTTTTAATTTAAAAAATTATTAAAATTTTACAAATCTAAATTTAATAAAAATAAGTTGAACACCTCTATTCGGGATTTTTTAAAATTAAATTTAGGGGTATTTTCATAATTATAATTTTCTTATTTTTCAAAATTTTTATAAGATAAAATGATCTTTTAATTTATTTAGGGGTAACATTATCATTTCATTTAAATTATTTAACGGTATTATTGCAAAAGTGACTAATTGATACAAATTTACAAAGAAATGTGGTGTAGAAAACATATTAGAATATTTTAGGGTTTGATGAATATAATGCAAAATAGAAGTAGTGCAATGATAATTTCCCTAAATAGATGTAAAAGACATGCCTTTTATATTAGAGTCGAACTATTAGCACCTCTCCAAAATCCTATTGAAACCCTTTTTTCAATTGTATTTCATTTAATGCCAAAAATATCTTCTTCTTTTTTCCAATGAATACTCTTTTTATTTTTGAATTTTTTAGTTTCTAATATTTTTCTCACTCTTTCAACCTTACTATTTGTATTCATCTCTTCAAACTTTCTTTATTAATTAATTTTTAAAGAAAAATTAAAAAATAAGAAAAACATTATACTTAGAAAATAATAAATATTTTATGGGTTTAATACAATTTTATCCTGCCTATAATATTTTTGGTTAGCAATTAATTTGAGAATTCTTAAAAAATTATTTGCAATAGGATAAAATTTTATTTCACTGATTTTTCCACTGTATTATATCTTAATTAAATTGTTATGTTTATTACAAGAATTTTGTTTTAGCTTAGACGATTACTTCTTAAATTCATATTATTTTATTGATAATAAAATATATTTATATTGTGCAAGTATAATAAAATTGAAGAGAACAAGAAAATATAAATGAGTTAATTCTATTTATATTTATCCTTAAATATAATTATAATATAATAGGAGTTTTATAAGATTAATAAAGGGGTGCCAATAGTCCAACTCTTAATAGTAATCTAATCAAAGGGTATCGTTGTAACATAAATTTTTATTAAAATAAGTGTTTAAGAGTATTTTACCCTTTAATTTATTGTGGGGCTATTTGAATCCACCAAATTTCTCTCTGCACCCATTTTAAAAAGTAAATTTATTATTAAAAATTAAAAATCTCAAAATCTCAAAATTACCTTTCACCAAACACTCAATTGTGTATTCTATCACTCTACTCTCAAATTCTGCAAGATATATGAATATTATAGCATTATAGTATTCTATCACTCTACTCTCATAATCTGGAAAAATTTTATTAAAGGGTTATATTGAGATAAAAGATTTTATTAAGGGGTCAAATATTACCATTCTCGATGCTAACAGGTGAGATACAAGACCTTAAGAAACCCCGGTTTTTATTCTTTATATCTCTTTCCTCTATGAAATTACAAAAAGGGAAATAAAATAAAATTATAATTTTTATCTTTACTATCATTTAGAATAAATAAATTAAATTCTAACCATACTATTATTTGGTAATTTATTTCTTCATTATTTTGATTTTATCAGAAAAAATAAGTTTTCATATATTAGAAATAAGAAATAGTTGGAGGCTTATGATTTATCCAGAAACTTTAGTTTAATTAAATTTATATTTGTCATTTTATGTAATTTTCACTGACAGTAAAATTATGGTTATAAAAAAATGGAGTGTTCGGAGGATATTAACAGGGTGTGAAAAGCATTACTAGAGACACAAACACTGCATGGATAGGCCCAGCTCACTCGTATAGCAATACCTGGGCTCTCAATAAATCTTACGGGGGCCCATCTCTTCCGGATCAAAATCATCCCCCATGCGAGATTCAAGTGCAAGATAAAATATAAAGAATACTCGATGCAAGTTACGATCACTTTCGGTCTTTGAAACTGACTCACCAAATCATGGTAAAAAATTTTGGATTTCAAGACTTCTATTTCAAGCTGATAATACATTTACACATTTCTTTTTGTTTGTCTTTGTCCTCTTTATGAATGTTTGATGACATGTAGCAATAGATTTTGATCTCCAAGAACTCAAAATGACAAAATCAGAGTATGAGAACTTAATTTACACTACTATCATCTTTTCTGATCCATTGTCTTTGGTTTCTGAGATTTCTTCCTCTTCGCTTTCTCATTCCCGAATTCCAGTGCTTACTACCACTGGCCCTATTTGAGGAACCGGTGGCATTTATCTCTGCAGGGGCAGACTGCTCTCCTTGTTCCTGCTCAGTGGTTTCTTTGGTTGATGTTGGGGTAGGCAATGTCGCTGGTTGTGGGAGAAACATACCAGGCAAAACAACTAAGTCCCTTTTGGGTTCAATAAGACCACTATTTTCTTCCTGTAATTTCAGTATGGCCTCAAATTTCTGTCTTCTTATGTTCTCCGAATCAGAATGAAGGTACTTATCATCATCATCAACTTCATTTCCATTGGAACTCTGAAATTCAAGAAATAAAATAATTTACTTCACCAGATTCATACAAGGAGGAAAAAGATTACAATGATGAAATTTTGAACAGAAGATCTGAGAGAGTATAATTTACAAGTCAAACATTGCTACTGCTGAGCAACAAATGCATTAAGATTGAAGGTAAAGGGAACAATAAGCTAAAATGTGATGACAAATTTTATTATACAATGAGATAGACGATATACCAGATGACTGGATTGACTGCCAACCAAGTTGAGCACATGTTCAAGATCCTTGACATGAAAAACCTTGCGGCAAACTGGACAGGTTCCCATGTTTCCATCAATTGGTCCAAGCATGTCTAACGATAACAGTTACATATGAGATATAAACATCATAAAAGAAAATTAAAATAAACAAGATCTTAAATATCTTCACTTTTAGAAAAATAAAAACTGCAAGATGGTACCTCATGAAACAATGTTTTACTTGTCAAGAAATGTAATTCATAACACAAGTGCACCTTAATAAACAAGAGTGCAAAAACAAACTGTGAAAGCCCACCACAAATAGAACAAACTTCTTATCCATGAAGTAGAAAATTTTTATTCATGAGAAAAGGATAGAAATAACTGGTTATCAGTTGTATCAATCTTTAGAATCAATTCTAGTATCACATTTCAGAAGCATACTATGCAGAACTCACTCAACTGAACAATTAATACACCTAGACTCTTAATAAAAAGACACAAACTCCCTCGTCAATTTAGATTAAAGTCAAACCTTTTTGGTTCCGCATGTCTGTATTAGGATGCACAGTTGCACAAGAATCGGTTTCTATCCCATTCTGCAGCCAATTCCACCACCTAACAATGCACTCACTGCCATACTAAACAAATTTAGAAACCAAAACGAGTGCCTGATACCAAGTAAAATAATTCAGTGCCAGAACTCTTACCTATGAAAGCAATGGAAGCAAGACATCAACTTCATAAATGGCAAGACTTCAACATTCTTGTCTTTTCGGAACAAAGGATACAAACATAATGGACAGTCACCATCAGGGTGATTCATAGCAGAAAGCTTTGCCACTGCTTCCTAAATATAAATATCATAATCAATGTTTACAAAAAGAAAAAAAAAAAAAAAACTCCAATATGGAATAACTGCACAAACCACCAACCCAAAGTAATTCATCAACTAATAATGCTACAAAAGTAAATGATTCATATGTATAAATATGAGTAAACGAATAGTATCACCAGAAGGGGAGCAACAATTACCTCACAAAGTGCTACAAGCATTAAACAAGAGGTGAGCTCATGAGCTTTGTCTTGTATACAACTTATCAAATGTTTTTGCCTTTGATCATCAAGACCCTTGGATTCGATAAGATCAATGCGAGGTGGATGCTCAGGATACTACGAAAACAAGTAGATTTTTTTTTTTTTTGCTTTAAGTTAGCACATAAACTAATAATGCTATAAAATGAACTTTCACATTTCAAATAAACATAGAAAATAATATTTCAAATTAACATACCTTAGGACTTGCTCTTATGCCAATAACTGCTTCCACAAACTACAAGAGAAAATAGTACAATAATGTTTTTAAAATATTAATAATAATCAAGAGCAGAATAGTTTAATTTGTTTACAACAATAATCATGGAGAAATAAAAGCCTACGCTATTACTTACACAATAATGAGTTAAAGTAGTTAACTACTGATAATTTAACGTTTAAAAAAAAATCACTGGATTTATTTTCTATTATGCTTAAATGTAAAATTAGAGAGAGAGAGAGAGAGATGGACCTGCTGAGAGGAGACGTCGGCTGTTCGAGGTTTGATGCGAAGATGAAGATGTGGAGGATATGAATCGAGAACGACACACTCGTCGCCGTATACGGCTTGTACGGCTTCCAATTCCATAGCCACTTCTTCCTCCGCCATATTGCGTGCTCTCGCCGACTCGGCCTTCTAGATTTGTAATCTCCGAGTTTTGTTGTTAAGGCTAGTGGTAATAGTTTCCTAATAAAATATGGAATTTAAGACATTCATTTCTTGCGCGTATTGCCGTTCAAGCCCCAAGGGGACAAATTCCTCCGTAATCGGGGGTAGATTTTTGAGTTATTGTTCTGTAACTTTGGTATATGTATATCTGCTTTTCTATTAGATTCCAGATTAAATATTTTTGTAGATGTAATAATTCCCCCCCCCCCCCCTCCAAAAAAAAAAAGAAAAAGAAAAGAAGACTTTTAGTTTGCAATTTACCGGTTAACTTATTTATTTATCATTTTCTTTAACTTGTTTATTTCTTTCGTTTGTATGGTAATCTCTTATATACTATTAACAAAAAATCAATTGGTTATAAAACAATTTAGTTTTTATTGTAATCTCTAGTATAATATTTTTTAAAAATCAACTAGGTATTAAGATAATGTTAAAGGTTTGTTTGTAATTATTGTACTTGATAAAATAAGTTATTTTTAGCATGCTAATGAAATGAAGATAAAAGCGAATTAATAAATTATATTGTTGAAATTATTGTGGATATGGGGTAAAAAAAGAATTGGCAAATAATACTATTGAAATCATTGTGAATTTGAAAAATATAATACGTATGTTTGATCAATTTTATTCTTAAAATGTTGTTTTAAAAAGAAAAAAAATAAGTTGTCAAGACATATCCCTACTTTTAAAAATAAAATTTTTACATTTAACCGATATATATGGAGAGAGAATCATGTTACTTTAGCTTAAATGTTATAATATAAGTTTTTAGTATGTTACCAATCACTGTTGTTGAGAAAAATTTTATAGCTTGTTTATTTTATAAATTTACAAAACCCTTTTTTATTATTAAATAAGCTTTTTTTTTTTGGTGTTCTAACCATATTTACAAAATTAGGTTAAAAATTTTAAGTTGCAGTTCTAGGCAAGAAAGTTATTGCTTACTCTTCTGAACATTAATTGAAGCTAATTAGTAATTACTGTTCGTAAAAATGGTAAAACCCTAAATTAAAAAAAAGAAGGAAAATGGTAAAACTCTAAATAAAAAAAAAAATAAAAAAAGGGAAAATGGTACTCGTACAGTTTACGATTACGATATCATGCTGCCATTACCGAAGGGGATGGTAAAACTTACGGCCTAGAAGCAGGAGTACAAAGTAATTTCCAACTGTAAAGAACATTTCACTAGGAGTCTCCCTCATATGACTGCTACTGGCTAAACGCTAAGGCTCATTTGAAGCCTCTGAAATACTGCGAGCAAAAGAGCCAGCCATGGCAATTCTGGCATTACCGTTAGCCATTTCAATTCTCAAACCCCGCGCTTCACATCTCTCTTTCTTCTGCGCTGGCAATCCAAGCCCTAGCTGGTTCTGCCTGTCGCCACTATGTCGCCGTCAGTTCCACAGAACTTCGGTCTGCGCAATCACCACTTCAGCAATTCAAGAGCCGCCGTCGACTGAACCGAATAACGAGCGGCAAAAAGCTTCGGTTCCTACTTTTCAACAGGCTATTCAAAGGCTCCAGGTCAGTTTACTTTCCATTCGCACTTTCTTGGACATTTTTCCTGCGCCTTCTTTTCTTTTAATTTTTTTCGGTTCTTTTTACTTTGTTCTTTTGTAAACTTTTTGGTAAATATATATAGGAATATTGGGCTTCGGTTGGATGTTCCGTAATGCAATGCAGCAATACAGAGGTAATGTTTACTAATTTTAATTTTTATTTGCATTAGAAAATTAGTTTTTTTTTTTAAATTTAATTTTATACTCTTACTGTGTTGACCAGGTTGGAGCGGGAACTATGAATCCGCTGACGTTTTTGAGGGTTCTTGGTCCAGAACCATGGAATGTCGCGTAAGTATGCTTTGGAATGTAAGTTTGTCAAATATTCACGCCATTGTGATAGTAATTGTACTAATATTTTGGTGTGAAGAAAAGCTGATGTGGCATTTCGGTTTAAAGGTATGTGGAGCCTAGTATTCGTCCAGATGATAGTCGTTATGGAGAAAACCCTAACAGGCTCCAACGCCACACTCAATTTCAGGTTTAGTTTAATTTTGGTTTTGCTCTTGTGCATGTGTGTGGGTGTTCTTTTTTCAACTCTTATGTCATATTTTCCTTTTCCTTTGATTGTTAGGTTATATTGAAGCCTGATCCTGGAAACTCACAGGACCTTTTCATTCGCAGCCTATCTGCTTTGGGTACTGAGCAATTTTCTTTTCTTTTCTTTTTTTTTCAAGAAATTTCAAGTCAATTCATTGTATTCTGGTGAAAACTAATCATGTCTGTGGGTACCATCTTGAAGGTATTTTTTTCATCTGTATTTCTTTTGAGTATTTGTTTATTGTTTTGATGCTTATGTGCTTGGCAGGCATTGATGTAACTGAACATGATATACGATTTGTGGAGGACAACTGGGAGAGCCCAGTAATATATCATCTTTTGCTGCTGGATTTGCAAACATTTGGTTCAATTTTCTTGCATGTGTTTAGTTATGAGCATATCAAATCTATCGTACTGTTTATTTGAAAGATTTTATAGAGCTAATTGGTGGAATGATGCTTACAGGTACTTGGTGCATGGGGATTGGGCTGGGAAATCTGGATGGATGGGATGGAGATCACACAATTCACGTACTTCCAGCAGGTGTTTTTTGTTGTTTTAGAAGTTTCAACTTATGTGTTAACATTTTATTGTTCAGGATGATTATTTTCTTTGGTTGATAAGTTCTATTTTGCTACTCTCTCTAGGCTGGAAGTCTTCAATTGTCACCGGTTTCTGTGGAAATTACATATGGTCTCGAGCGTATACTCATGTTGCTTCAGGTCCATTGATATTACTAGAATTCTTTTGCTTCTCTTTTGTCAGCTTTATAAAGTTTGCCTGAAGTTTTCATTCGAAAATTTTGCAGGGAGTTGACCATTTTAAGAAAATTCAGTATGCTGATGGAATCACATATGGGGAACTGTTTTTGGAAAATGAGTAAAGAGACACTTAAATTACTAGTTATGGATTATAATTGTTGTCTTTTTTGTAATCTTTTTCTTTATAGTAATCCAACTTTTGCACTATTGATATTGTTAAGCTTGGGTAGTGAATAATTTTCTTCTGGTAGAACTTCAATTCATCACATAGGATGGAGCTACTTTTGTTGGAAACTTTATTGGTGACATGCCTTCTGCTAGCAGTTTGAAACTTACTGTTCCTAGAAATATGAAATTAGTTCTGTTTATTTTTGTGATAACTTCAAACTTCTAGATAGTTTCATTATGGACTATATATTTTGCTTATACTCTTGACAGTTATCCATGCTCCATCGTTTATCTTTTCTCTTCTGTGAACTGTGATGTCTGCGGATAACTTGTATGTGCTATGTTTACTCTGATTATTTAGTGTAGATGTAACACGATTATGCATCTCTATTTCAGGAAGGAAATGAGCGCATATTATTTAGAGCATGCCAATGTTCATCATCTTCAGAAACAATTTGACTTTTTTGAGGAAGAATCACGTTCCTTACTTGCTTCGGGACTTGCAATTCCTGCGTATGTTTAGGAACCTTCGATGTATTTTCCTTGTGCAGAGTAAAATATCTTGATTCTACTGTTTTCCTGCCTTAAAGCTAACATTTGCTCAAAACATGCTAGGTATGATCAGCTGTTGAAAACATCCCATGCTTTTAATATTCTCGACTCCAGAGGTTTTGTTGGAGTAACTGAGCGTGCCCGCTATTTTGGTCGAATGCGTAGGTGAGGTTACTATCTCCTGGCATATGTAGAAAGAAATTATCTCATTTGATCAGGACACACCATATAAACTGATGAAATTGGTGTCGGAAAATTTTTCGCTGCGTCAGATTCAAGTCTGAGTCTGTAGGGCACTCTTAATTTTAGTGCTACTCTGAACATAGTGGTTTTTTTTTTTTTATAACTCTGATATTACAATTAGACTACAACTGGTAATACATCATACTTTTACTAATATTTATAATTAGAGAACTACTGGAACTACTTTACATTTTTGAAAGCACTACACCCTCACTAATATTTGAGGGACGTCTACTCCACTTACATTTTGTAAGGGAGAAGGCTGTCTCTACTCAATTGAGAGGGGATTTAAGTCCCCAAATTGCAATATGGGAACTCGAACTCATGCTCTTACATTTGTGGCTGGTATTTTTTTTTTTTTTTTTTTTTATATGTTGAGATCAAGGCAAAAAAGTTTTCTATCTTGAATTTCTGTTGATCCATTAATATTTTCTGCTGTACCAGGGGGGAATTATGTAAGATCTGCCATACTGTCATTTAGGGCATATTACTTGTGAGTAACAATATAGAGGAGTCTTCTTATGTTAAGCTAAACCAGGGGAATATGGACCATCACAATATAAAATGAACAAAAGCGTAATTGTTCCCTAAAAGCTCAAGAAAAGGGAGAAGAAAAAACACTCAACTTGCTGCTTGTTTTTAAGAAACTCTTTTTAAAATAGAAATTGATTATATTTTACTTTACTCTCTGTCTTTTTCCTTGAGTCCAGAGTGAGCAGTTTTCTCCATTTCTCGATCTTTAATCATAGTTGTGAATCTGGATGAAGATGGAAAAATTATGATACAAACAAGAGCCAGTACTTTGGTGCTTTTATGTCTTTTGGACTTTTAGTTTGTTTCAGGTCTGAAGAGGTATCATAACAATCACACAGAGGGACTAAATGCAGGGTTGCTAGCTGGAAACTTATTATCAATGGAGGAAAAGATAACTTGGCAGTTGAATGAAATTAAGCTGCACAGATCTAATCCTTGAATGAAAATAGATTGCTTGATATGCAAAATAAATTTTTTTATTATTCCTTCCCCAAATAATTTATTCTGTGTTTATTTTTACAATTTATCAGTTTAGCTCGCCAATGTGCCCAACTTTGGTTGAAGACCAGGAAGTCCCTTGGGCATCCACTTGGTATCGTTTCTGAACCTGTTGATCTTCCATGTCCTAAAGAGTTGCTGGAGGCTGCAGTAAAGAAGGTTAGACTGCATGGGTAGATGGCAATTTCTTTCAATAGCTATTTAGATACAGATTAAAGTTCTCTTGTGATGTTTTTCAACTTTGCTTTTTTTTTTTTTGTTGGGGGGGGGGGGGAGTTGACATAATTCTGTCATTTGTAGCTAATTGGTTATAAATGGGTTGGCAGCAAAATGCTTTTTTTCCCTAATAAATGC
>NW_006262339.1:50615692-50801433 GCF_000493195.1 Citrus x clementina
TGACTGCGGAAGGAGCATTCTTGTTAAAATTTGCATAATTTTGTTTTCCTTTTTTTAGGCCCCCCCCCCCCCCCACCAAACACCCCACACCCCCTCTTTTGGGTTTCTTTTCTAGTGTCTGGCTTTTTTGTGATGTGACAGAAACAATTATTAGTAACTCTCCCTTGATGCTTTGCTTGGTTATGATAGTGACTGCTTTTGCATCTAGTTCTAATGTTTTAGCTTTTCCTTTAGTTTCGCCCGGTGTAAAATATGAATTTTACTGTCGTTTAATTATAATACTTAAGACACTTCTTCCTGCAGGCTGTTGAGGGTTTCTGTCAAAGATATGCTGTTCCGATTGACTCATTGGTTACAAAGGCTGCTGGTAAGTCAGTCTAATGCTTACACTACATTCTGATTGATGTTATGGCTACTGACTGTCATTGTATCTTGATTGTATTGGAACAATTCTATCCAAGTTGTTTGAAACAATGTTTACACTTGCATTACATCCTCGTACGACTTCCTTCACACTTTTCATACGTTCCGAATTAATCATTGTTGAATTGGAATTGCTGCCACCATCTGTTATCAAAGATCAAGATTTGGTTTTAATATCAAACATAAGCTACTTGCATATGGCTTGCTATTCATGATGTCTTGATCATGAATTCTCCAAGTGTTTTCATATTGCAGGGAAAACTGAGTATGTTTATGCCCGTGTGAAGGAGACAGCTCGGCTTGCATTGGAGGTTTTGCATCTGATCTTTCTCTAGTTATATTTTGGAGGTTCGATTGATCAGTTTTAGGAACCCCCACGCATGGTTGGATTTAGGATATTTATATAAGGGTTGGGTTCCCTTAACTCAAAATTTTGAATTAAAACAATGACTTAAATTTCCATCCATTGGATACATTCAATTTAATGGTGCAGATCTAACGTAAAGAAGTAGCATCTAAGTGATTATTCATTTACCATGGAACTGAATGGATCCCTCGAGATAACTCTCTCCTTAACCTTTGGACGATCAAAGCAGGACATTTCCTCCTTTCTAACCTGGATTGTTCCTCTGTCCCATTAGTAGTTTATTCACTAAGTGTGACACCATACAAATATTCGCTAGGTTGTAGCATATTTTATTGAATTTGACTACTGATGCAATACATCAATAAATGATGGCAGTATCTTGAATGTTTCTTTCTTTTTGCTGATAAATGAAAGTGTCTCTCACCATGTAACATGCTATATGATTTGTGTTTATGAAGATTTGCTTTTCTAGTGATGTTTGTGGCGATTTATAGGATTTGAATTCTTTCTAACATTAATTATTTTCAAGTACCTGTTTATTATCATATTCTAATGTCACTTCTACTATACATACTAGGTTTTATCTGAAGATGTGCCAAGTATCATTTCTAAATTATCATTCCCAAAATCAATGCGTTGGAACTCTCAGGCATGTGCATTTTCAGTTATTTTTATCCGAAATACCTTGAAATATCTGGACTAGTGGTTATATTTTTAATTTTTGATAAATTAGGATTTCAACTGTTTCCTTGTTATTTTAATGTAGGTAATGTTCAGCAGACCTATTCGGTGGATTATGGCCTTGCATGGAGACGTGGTTGTTCCATTCATGTTTGCTGGAGTCTTGAGGTACGTATTGTTAAATGTTTCACATTATATCCTTTATTCAGAAAATAATTCTGTTTATAATACGTATGTTCTTTAATAAAATTAAGTGGCTCTAATTAGCTCTTGGGGGTGTTGAACTTTCTGCTTACTGTTTTCCATTTTATAATGCAGTGGCAACCTATCGTATGGTCTTCGTAATACTCCTTTAGCTACTGTTAAGGTATGGGAACTTGATTGCTTATTATTTCACCTGCCGCTACATTTACATGAAGTGTAATGATTGTCTGTAATATAGCAATATGGAGAACTCATTGGATAATCTCTCCACTTACCTGGTCAAAAGGTTAGGCTAATTAACTTTTTGGCTATAAATGAAACAAATTCTTAAGAATGGTTGGAATTCGCCCCCGTGTCAAAAAGGAAGCTTTGGTAGCCCATACAAGCATGTGAGGAAAGGCTTCATATTAATCATCCAGTCTCTCTTCCTCTTTACCCCTGAGGGTTGCCAACTTTGGAAGCCCTTCATGCAGTTCATAATATCTATCTGTCTATCTACCTATCTATCTATATATATATTAACCTCTCTCTCTCTCTCTCTCCCACCTTGGGAAGGGAATTTTATTTATATTTTTATCTTAAGCTTTTGAATAATTGAATATGGTACTGGTCAATGTCCTAGATGCATAGAAGCTTTGGGTTTTATAATTGTTGGATACAATAAGGCAAATGGTTAAATGCAGATAAACAGCAATAGGATCAACTGGATCTTATACAATAGGTCTTGGGTCTAAATAGAACGCTGGAAAAAAGAGGCAAAGAGTATTGGTTGGTGGTAAATTCCCAGTGCTTGTGAAGCCCTAGGTGTCTAACCTATATTCAACCCAATCCAATAACATCTAACTGTTACTCAGCAACTATTTCCTGAGTCTAATTGAGCTATCCATAGTGATACTCTTTGTATGTTTATTTAGTTTTTAATTATTCACTTTTGGAGTGACTTTTACTTACTAAAGTTGTTTTACATATCAGGTACAGAATGCAGAATCTTATGCAGGTGTGATGAGGAACGCTGGAGTAAAGATTAAAATTGAGGTATCCTGAAGTAGTTTTATTCTTTCCTTTTTTTCTACAGATCTGCTATTTCAGTCCTATATTTAACTGTCAGGAATGAGGTTTTTTGACTGTAAAGTGGTCTGTAAAAATTACTTCTATTTGCAGGATCGAAGGAAAACAATTTTTGACCACTCCAATGCATTAGCAAAAAGTGTTAACGGACGCATTATTTTTGAGGAAAGCTTACTTAATGAGGTAACGGATTTGATGTTTTTATTGGTGCATTCAAAAGCACTTCCTTGACATATCTGTTCTCAATATATACTAGGTTGTAAATCTTGTTGAGGCACCCGTTCCAGTTCTTGGAGAATTTGAGGATTCCTTCTTGGAGCTTCCAGAAGATCTTTTAACTGTGGTAAGCTGTCAACTTTTGAGGACTTGTTTGATACCCGTTCTAGAAGGAATAAGCAAAAACCATGTATCCATCTTTGATCAGGCTGAAGTTTTCAATAGATTCCATTGATGTTATGTCCTTTCTCGTGTTCTGTTGTCATTGAGGATGAGTTCCTTGGGATGTTGCATTAGGTTTCAAATATGTGATGATATTGATGTTGGCTGTGGTTCCCGATTTGAATTTTGCCAGATTGAAATTGTAGTAGGGACGTAAAGAATTCTGGAAATATGAAATGCTTATTCCTTCAGTTGTTAACTGCTGTGCGCCTTCATGCAGGTTATGAAGAAGCACCAGAAGTACTTTGCTTTGACTGATGATAAAGGGAGGCTGCTGCCATACTTTATTGCTGTAAGTCTTTGCTTAATATATGTTTATGCTATGAAACACGGTTTTTGCTCTTAAAGGGGCTAAGTTGAATTTATCACTAGTAATTCAGATGATGTGGGGCTTCATTTTAGGTTGCAAATGGAGCAATCAATGAGATGGTGGTAAGGAAAGGAAATGAAGCTGTGCTTAGGTTGGTTTTGGTCTTATTTATCTAATTTTTTTCAAGTTGAAAGGATTAAGATATGCTTCTAGATAGGGCTTCAACGTGTAATCCATGTCCAAAATTGTATTCACTCCTCTAGGCCAGTTTTCTCATCTTGTTTTGCCTCTTTTTAACTTGAGTTTAGCTTATTATTTGGAAACAGATAAGCTCCTTATACTCAGAAAAATTTTCTTTCATATTGTTTAGGCATTTATTGGAGATTAACAATTAGGCAAGTATTATATTTGCAGAGCTCGCTATGAAGATGCTAAGTTTTTCTATGAGATGGATACACGTAAGAAGTTTGCTGATTTCCAAGGTCAACTAAAAGGGATTCTTTTTCATGTAAGTTGCATCACGTTGGTATGATATTTTTGTTAGCCTTACCCTTGTTCTACATTATCGCCATTGTCTCTGATTTCTTAAAAGATTGTAGGACTATTGCTGAATGCTAATTTTATGTGAGATGACTTCATAGAATAAAGCTTTTAATTTTATTGTATTGCAAGCTTACTCTTTTTTCCCCCCTTTTTTTCCTGAATGATGGATGTCGTTCGGTATGTAATAGCTTGTATACTTTGGTAATTTAAAATGACAGGAGAAGCTAGGAACGATGCTGGACAAGACAATGCGTGTACAAAATATGGTTAGGAAACTAAGTTTGGACCTGGGAATTAATGAAGATATGCTTCAGATTGTTCAGGAAGCTGCATCACTTGCAATGTCAGATCTTGCAACTTCTGTCGTGATGGAGTTCACTTCTCTTGCAGGAGTAATGGCCCGTCATTATGCACTTAGGGATGGCTATTCTCAGCAGGTTGTTTAACTTACTCATAATTATTTATTTTACTTTTCTCGTACAGCTAATGTATTATCTCATTACATTTGTTATTCATGTATTGTTCCCACATATTCTGGCTAACCACAATTCTATTATTGTTTTTTGTTCTATATGCAGATTGCTGAGGCTCTATTAGAGATCAACCTTCCTAGATTTTCAGGAGATGTGCTTCCAAAAACTGATGTGGGGACAGTTTTGGCAGTTGCTGACAGGTGAAGTTTAACCACTTATGTGCTTCCAAAACTTTGCCATCTAATGTACCTGATGGAAATCAACTTGACTTTGGTTTAACGAATGTATGCCATTTGGGGATGCTTATCTCTTAACAGATTCTGAAAAAGAGAAGTTTGAAATTATGAGAATTCTAAATTTAGGACAAACGAAATGGGGTGGGCCGTACCAAAGTACTTGAAAAATTAGGAAAGAAGTATCTATACATAAATTCTTTGCCTTTAGCAAGTACAACCTTTCAATTGTACGTGTAGATCATGCATTACATTTTTATATTCTTCGGAAGTTTTGAAGTTAAACTTGTCCAACCCTATCTCTATCTGGGTCACCTCTTAACATCTGCAGATAAAATCAATTGTCATCCTCTGTCATTATTGAATTCCTTGCTTTCCTAAATCTCTGACAATGGCAAAAGAAATGAGGTTCTGCAATGTCTTTCTTCTAGTGCAATAGACACTAACATGCTTAAGATAATTAATCGTGTCCTCTCGCCATCTTCTCCCTAACTAGTACCTACTGCCTGGGTTTCTATAGAAGTCTTCTCTAACCTTTCTCTCCATGGTTTGCTTCTTAGAAACTTTTCATATGCTTTGCAGTGTCTTTCTGTGCTCTTCACAGTGATTTTTGTGTGGTTGTCCCATTGCAGATTGGATGCTCTTGTTGGCTTATTTGCTGCTGGTTGTCAGCCTAGTTCCACTAATGATCCATTTGGTCTACGAAGAATCTCCTATGGTCTAGTATGTACATGATTCCAAAATTTTTGAGGAGATATTGGATTACTTTTACACTAAAGTAATGCTTCTTTTGTTATACAGGTCCAAATACTGATTGAAAAGGATAAAAATCTTGATTTGGAGCTTGCCTTAAGACTTGCTGCTGATGTTCAGCCTATTACTGTTGATGCCAGCACAATAAATGATGTAAGAACAGAGAAAGCTCAATACTTGTATTTTCATGGTTACGATAAGCTCTGCTATAACCACATAAATCCTTTAAATATGGCAGACACTTCATTTATCATCCATAAATTTTGGTAATCAATGGAATCACTACATCTTCTGTGGCAAAAACCTTCATTTATCATCCATAAATTTTTTATTATCAATGAAATTACTACATCTGCTGTGGTAAAAATGCCATTGCATAAGCCATTTTTCTGATATATTTGACAAAGTTTTAACAATCAAATTGGATATAGTGCCACAGCAGGTGCTTCCTTTATTTGGATACTGATATTAACATTTTTTCCCTTACGTATTGCACCAATGGAAACCAAATAGCTTTGCAATTCATGTGAGTATAGTTTGAACCTGAAAACTCTTAGATGTCACTCTAAGAGGTTTTACTAGTTGAACCAACTAACCAGTACCCACATACCACTATTACCTTTTACATATTCAGTCTGTCACTATTTGTTTGTCATTTCTCTGTAATTTGTTCATAGTCATTTGTCATGAAATCATGACGGTTTTCTTTCATGATTTTTAGGTACATCAATTTGTTACTCGAAGACTAGAGCAATTTCTGGTATGTAGAAGTTTAGTATCAATTAGTTCTATGCTTGATTCATTAATCAGTAGGGCAGGAATGATGTTGGTGGACTTAATTCATTGCACCCTTCATAAAATTTTGTATGATGTGCATGGGCATGCTCATAGCTTCTTTGATAGAAAAGCAGACCAAGCTAGGTAAGTGAGCGACTGGAAAAATGAAAGTGAACCCAAACTTTAAGCTGGAAGAGAGGGGGGAGAGAGTAGAAGTTTTCTTCCTTTTAAAGGCACTATACACATATTCCCTGACACCATTCTAATACCGGTTCCAAAAAATGGCAAGGGTAGTAGGAATTGTGTTGGGCCAACTTCTTTTAAAAGTGCTGGTATCTGATTTACTAATTGACAGGTTCCTCTTTGTATGTTCAAAGATTTGTGTTTGTGCCTTTTTTGTTAGTGGATAGTTTATTGATGCAGCCTGCGGATCGCCACTTGTTACTGTTTAATCATGGCCAAAATTGCATTTCTTTGTAGTATAGGGTGAAATGGAATATTTTCTGACAGGATATAACATATCTATACACACATTGGCTGCAATTTGGTTATAGGTGGACAAGGGGATAAGTCCAGAAATAGTTCGTTCTGTCCTATCAGAGCGTGCAAATCTACCCTGTTTGGCTACAAAGACGGCATATAAAGTAAGTTTTGTATTTGTAGCTCTTTAGTATTGGTACTTATAAGATACAAGTATGATGCTTGAGCATTCATGAAGTGTGCTCTTATATGATTTTCATGTAATGCTTTTTTCCTAAATTGTTTTTCTAAGTGGACTTAATTAATATTAAGAAATATTTTGTGGAAGCATCATTCTTTTCTTAGTTAATCAATGTGATGAAAATGGAAAAGACATTCTTAGATTTGGAAGGTGTATCAGAATCCCTTTTGTTACATGTAAACTATTGTTTGTAGATGGAGGCCTTGTCAAAAGGCCAGCTTTTTCCCAAGGTTGTTGAAGCATATTCTCGTCCAACAAGAATCGTCCGTGGAAAGGATGTAGACACTGCTCCGGAGGTAATTTTCACCCAACCCAACCCAATGTTGAATTTAGGCCCTTGAATTAATTCCTCCAATTGTCATGCCTGAAATTTATGAGTTATGCTCTTTCCCAATGTTCAGAGATTATTATACCATATCACTCTTTTTAACGTATTTCTTATTGGATAACATACAATGGAGTAGAATATATTGACGTAGAGCTAAAATTTGTTTCATTCATTATCAGAAAAAGGATTACAGCCCTTGGTTTTGTAAAATTTAGGGTATCTTTTCTGATTGCATCTAATTAATCTTTTTAGGTGGATGAGACTGCGTTTGAGACCATTGAAGAGAAAGCTTTATGGACTGTTTACCTGTCAGCCAAAAACAAAATTCATCCTGGTATCTAATCATAATTTTTGAGATGTTGCATTATGAGCTCTATTTTTATATTAATTTGTTTGAAGGACCTCCCTTGTCACTTGCCAAGTGAATTTACCATTTCTTCCTGCAGGTATTAATGTTGATGATTTTATTGAAATATCTTCAGAGCTAGTACAACCACTCGAGGACTTTTTTAATCATGTCTTTGTAATGGTGGTATGTATCTTCATAATCCATTCAAATAATTCTCCACTTGTAAGTTTTATATCTAGTGCCTCCCAATGCATCGAAAAAAATTGATAACATGAATATCATCCTCATCAAAGCTAGAAAAATATTTTAACAATTTGAAAAGTTGCTTAAGAACAACAAATTTGAAGTTCTAACTCATTAGTTACATATATTAATATATAAAGGGATCAGCATTTTTTTTTTCTTTTGTGGGTAAATCTAAAATATTAAATGGAGGAATAAATTAATAAAAGATGTACACTAACTGGATTATATTCAGTTTTTATTTCTCAAGAACCAACTGATCTGCCAGGACTGGGTCAATCCAATCCATTATTTGTGTTTGTTTTCCGGTCTCGTGTTCTTGTGTGGCTGGGTCCATCCCTTTGGTCTTACTATAACCATCTATGCCTTGAATCTCTAGTTTTACATTTGTAATCATTCATATCATTTCCTTACAAGGCTGCTCTTTTAGTTGTCACTGTATCCATTTTCTATATTTGGCAGTAAATGAAGTTACCGATATTGATGATCAGTGATCACATGTATTAATTTTGATCTTATTTTCTCATTTTATCTTTTTTTCAACAAAAAAAAAAATCTGGAAATTGTAGTTTGAAATTCTTAATTGCTTATAGTTAGCTTCAATATGGTTTTACTTGGCTATTTGTTATGGAGATAGAGATTAATTAGCATACAATTGCTTTGGCTCTAAGCAGGAAGAAGAAAGAATCAGAAAGAACAGGCTTGCGCTGCTCAAGAAAATTGCAGACCTTCCAAAAGGCATTGTGGATCTGTCGCTTTTGCCTGGATTTTAATTCAATTCAACAATTTATTAAATTATCATTTTTTTAAAAAAAGAAGGCGGTAAATAATGTGCAAGAATAAGTAACGAAAATGAGGAAAATGATTTTTCGTTTCAGTTTGTTTTGAAAATTGGTAAGTTATCGACGGTGTTGAGGATTTTATAATTTTGTAATACTATCATACATTGAGCAAAGTCGTAAAAAATTGCTTAAAAATCAGTCAAACCCCTAACGGCAATTAATTGGTTGTTAGTTATTGTTGCTTTGTTAACGTTGTTTGGTCATTTAAATATTTAATCAAAATTTGATTACTGTTATATTTAATTTCTTATCTAAGTTCTACTGATTTTATGTCTCAGGTACATTTTATTTTGAACCAACAAATAGAAAAAGAAAAAAAAAACACCTTGAAGCAATTGGTAAAGAATAAGGACTTAAAATTTAATTGGTAAACAAGTCATTTAAATAAAATTTAATATTCACATTAACGAATTTGGCTGATTTTGCTTATCAGGTGCATTTTATTTCTAACTAGCAAAGAAAAATGTAAAGAAATTGATGCGTATGGGAAAGAACGTATCAACTATGAAGTGTTGCATCTTCTTCTGCAATTCGAGTATTTACCAACATCTATCCGTTGTTCCATTTCCCAAAATTAAACGTTACCCCCAATTCAACGGTTCTCACCAAGCCACGTGGCACTCGAATATGTTCATCGAAAATCAAACACGCGTGTTACTTTCAGTGACGGGATGACGTTTTTTGAAGTTTAGGATAAGCCCAAAGGCCAGAACCCTTCTTCCGATCCAGAATGGTAAATCCG
Organism: Citrus x clementina; assembly: GCF_000493195.1. NCBI lineage: Eukaryota > Viridiplantae > Streptophyta > Magnoliopsida > Sapindales > Rutaceae > Citrus > Citrus x clementina. The sequence continues at coordinate 50,625,188 of NW_006262339.1, forward strand.
TAAATAACACAAAAGCTAGCACCAAAATTAATTAAAAACCGGGGATGTAATACGGCTGGTCCTTGATTTCTGTAATTCATCAGATGGACAATATAATTATTTAATTTGTATCAAGTGGAGGTGGCAAAACAGGTCACTAAATCGTGTTGATGTCGTGTCAGTCAGTGTTGTGTTATATCAAAATTAAGTTGATTCAAATCCAATTCATTTTTTATTCGTATTAAAATATTAAGACCAAACACAATATGAAAAATATACGGACTAACCAATAATTCATTTAATATTTATATATTTAATAAAATTTATATCAAATATTTACATATATACATGTATGTATGTATGTGTGTGTGTGTGTGTGTGTGTGTGTGTGTGTTACACACACCTTAAAATATTACACATTTATATTATTAAAGTTCTAAATCTATATAAATTTTATAAATGAAACACTATTTTTGTGTCTATCCTTCTAAAAAAAAGAGAGAAAATTACATCTGATATTTAAATTTTAATAAAAAGAACCTATAAATTAATTTAAAATAAAAAATATATAATCATTTCATTGGTCGAGTAAATAAATCAAAAATTTTAATTCTAACTCAGCACAAAAAAATTGTGTCAATCCCGAACCTAATTCATTTAATAATTGTGTCAAATTTAACTAACCATACACATTTATTCTTATTGTATTCGTATCAAATAATCAAATCATGTCAAATTTTATCAATTCTAAATATCAAGTAAGTCTCAAACGACTTTTGGGCTTTTCCTTTCTTTCTTCATATTGTGATTTGTGCGTGTATGTGGATCTTTGAATTTGTTGATACTGAAATAATCACGAAGACTTGGGACTATTTGATACTAAGAGGTAAGTAATGTCCTCGTTTAAACAAATCATAAAAAAAAAAATTAAAGACTTACATGTTACTGTAATTTATCAAAAGAAAAAAAGAAAAAGATAAAAAAAAAAAAAAAAAAAACTCACTAGCTCCTGTACAAATCGAGAGGGGAAAAGAAACGAAAAAGAATCAATATTAAAATGAACGCGACACACCACACGAGTATGGGAGTATGGAGACCTAATCCAATACGCTCAATTTATCGCCGTTGTTTGTTGCTCTAAATTTAAATTTTTATAAGTAAAAATAAATTAAATTTATTTAATCCTAAAAAATTTAACTCAAAATAAAATCAAATAATAAAAATATATTTTAAATATATTATACCAAACGAACACAAAAATGTATATTATTTATTTTACATTTTTATTTCATTATTTTCTAATATAATTTTTATATTATGAATTTATTAATTAAAATAACTTCATAATTTGTATTAAAAACTCTCAGTTACAACTAAACAACTAAATTTTTTTTTAATAAAAACTATAGTTGTAGAAACAAATTCCAATTAAATACGCTCTCTATACCAAACAATGTAGCATACAATTAAACAAATTATTGGTTCAAGTCTTCAATAACCGCTGTCAAAACGGACAATAGGTAGTGCTATTGACAGTATTCAAACATGCTATTAAGGCCAATTCACAATAAAGAATAGGACAGAAAGAAGAATACTAACATCAAATTAGCATTTCTACTTTGTACAGGCCTTTTCATAAACCACAAAGGGACTGGAAGGGGATCATCTTCTGAGTGTTGGTCCTGTAAACCACAAAGGGAGAACAATTTTTGATGAGGTTGGTCCAGATGACATAGCTTTCAACTGAAAAGATGAAAAGCATTACACACCATTAGGTCCAGCAGACCCACGACAGATATATTACAATGATACTTAAGTAGAGCAGCAGCCACTCTTCTGTGCAACAGGCTGCCCTTTGATCTGTACAGTTGGAGGCCTTGCATTGTTCATGGATGGTTGACTTGCCATTCTGCATACAATTATAAACTTAAAGCATTATTAAACACTAAACACACAAAATAAGCAATAGTAGTATATTTAAAGGCCTTTCATGTGGAAGCAGGTAATATAAGTAACTGTATGAAGTTATGGCGTTATGTAATCTGAAGACTTCTTCAAAAAGAAGGCAAAATACGATACTCCTATCAATCTATTTCGCGTTTAATATAGAAAACAAATATAGCAGGTAATATAAGTAACTGTATGAAGTTATGGCGTTACGTAATCTGAAGACTTCTTCAAAAAGAAGGCAAAACACAATACTCCTATCAATCTATTTCGCGTTTAATATAGAAAGCAAATATGCATCAATACCTATCCTTGATTGAAGCAGCCATGGCCATGAATGCCTGTTCCACGTTGGTAGAATCTTTTGCACTAGTTTCCATGAAAGGTATTCCAATTTCATCTGCAAATGCCTAATAAAGAAGAAGAGGACAAGGGGTCAACAGAATGTATCACTTATCCAGCTCCTAAGGTAAGGAGTCTTCGAGTTATAATCTTTGAAGGAAGGCTTTTTATCCAACTCAAACTCTAGTGCCTTTACTGGCCAGCAACTAAAGACTATCTTGATGAATGCAATACGAATCGACATAAAGGTTCACCATTAAGAATGGTGGAAATAGCAATTTCGGATCATTATACAAAATTTACTTTGACACATAATTTGGAGGGGGGAGGAAGTGGCTTGAACCTTGTTAAGGGGAGGGGTAAAAAAAGAAAATGCCAGTGTAGAGAAGTAGATATACCTTGGCTGTTTCATACGAGACAACCTTATTTGCAGTGAGATCACACTTGTTTCCAACCAGAAGTTTGTTGACATTATCACTAGCATAACGGTCAATTTCATTCAACCACTGCTTGACATTATTGAAGCTCTCTTGGTCTGTCACATCATAAACAATCTACCAGAGGAGACATCCAGTGGAAATATTCATTGTAAGAACAAGCAAAAAGGAGTTGAAGATGAACTGAAAGATTGTTGTAGAAAAGAATTGAGATCACCCACTATGATACCATGTGCCCCACGGTAGTAGCTGCTGGTGATTGTCCTAAATCTTTCTTGACCAGCAGTATCCCACTGCATATCAAACCAACTTCTTGTAAGTCATTTAAGAAATTGTTTCCCTAGGAAGAGGTGATGGCAGAAACTAAGGACCAAAACTGTGAAAAGCTTGGAGCTAATGAGCAACAAATTATTGTACTAAATGACATAGAATATAAACAATCTGCATGGAGAATCAAACCATACAATTTGAAGTTTAATGGTCTTCCCATCTTGCTCAACAGTGCGTATTTTCTATCCAAAAAAAGACATTGATATCAGATTATCAGTGTTGGTTTGTCTTTATGGGATCAGTATTGGTTGTGACACAAATAAAACATAAGTAAATTTTACTTACAAAATCAACTCCTATGGTGCTGATGTAACTCTCAATATATGAATCATCCTGGACCAAAGCATAAAAAATAAAATAAAGAAATACAATGTCAACAAAGAAAGATGCATTCACTTTCAAAATTTAACGCAAACAACCCTCTAGAAGCTTACAGCAAATCTCAAGAGAAGACAGGATTTGCCAACACCGGAATCTCCAATAAGCAGAAGCTTAAACAGATAGTCACTGCAAAAGCACAAGAGAAAATCCAACTTCCTGTGTCAGGCTTATGCTTCATTGGAATAGACTGAAACATTAAAGGAAATTTGAAGAAAAGAAAATGATAGATGAGAAAACAAAACTAGTTGCTTATCATTGCAAAATATGTAATTCTTTACATGTTGTTCCGAGAAATGTTATTACTGGAGATTTCTTAAACCTGATCTAGCTCCACATCGCTGCAAATTCCTCACAATTTATCATCCACCTCACCTCAGCAAACAGAGGACGCTTTCACCAATCATTTAATTTTAAAAGTGCTATAGTGATTAGAAAACAAAACATTCTCATACATTAAGATTGAACACGACGAATCAATTGATCCCAAATAGACACTGAATAACAAAACAGTTAATAAAATTAAAAGGACGTCGTAATTTCCAAATAAGCTCAAAAGAGTCAACAGAGATGTAGACAACAAACTTGTTCAAAACGGAATCATTGATCCACAGAGGTACGGGTAATTAATTCAACAGAATCATCATCTCAACAGAAATCAACGGATCTAAGAACATTAAATTGACAATCAATACTAACTAACAATTCAACATAAGAGGACAGGATTCTCAGATCATAATCAACACCCTAAAACGACGGCGCATAACAATACAAAATATAATACTACATATACTACTTAAAAAAAAAAATAGATATTAAAAAATTAGAGGAGCTTACTATTCAGGATTCATCGTCGTAGATTTGTGTAAAAGAAAAAAGCTTCGGGTTCGGTTAACCAAAACAGATTATTATCTTCGGCGAGATCTCGTGATATGAGTTTCGCCGGGAAATTAAATGTCAACAAAAACAGAAGACAAGACAAAAAAGAAAAAAAAGAAAGAAAATACTGAAACGACAAGCAAAGGCTTAAATGATCCCCCCCCACAGTGCCGCACCACCCCCTTAAGTTAATTAGGAGAAGACAATAGGAGATTATTGGAAATACACAGACTGTTGAGGAATATTCGATTTATTTATTGTGACGTGTTTTCATTTTTCGGGCTTTGGCCTGCTTATGTTCGTTTAGCTTGATCCAGTCCAATTAATTTTCTTTTTTTTTTTTTTTTTGGCTTTGATGGTAATATTAAAAGAAAATACCACATGTTTACAAATTTTTTACCAACTAATTTCGCAGTAATCATAATAATAGGATCATGTTACATACGATGATATTTGCCATGAATTAGTTGGGACGCTATTTATATTTTTAAAAAATGAAAGTGAAATTTGGAAATATTTATATGCCTGGAGCTCCACTGCAATTTCTTTATTGCTGTATCTTCAGCGTATCAATGAAACTTCAATTTGTGAAATCATTGCTTGAGATAAAGTGAAGGAATTCTCTGAAACTGAACATTTTGTAGGACTCTGGATGCCGTTCGTCCGCAAGCTTCAGAGCTGGGCCCATTTCCTTGCCTGAAGCTAGACTGTAATAATTTTATTATATTTTTATTTTTATTTTCTTAAATATGGAAAATTTTAAATTAGGGTTTGTATATGGGGCCGATAAAATCTCCGAACCCAAACTTAAACTATTTTAGGGCCCTGTGCTTATCCTCAAAGTGAATCCAACTTCTTCTTTTTTTTCTTTTTTTTTTAAGCTTTTCGGAACCTATATCCGACCCAAAGTAATCGGCCCCCACCTGTTTAGGACCTGTGGGAATTGTCACCATTCCTAGCGTACAAAGTGGACAAGATTTGAGGTAAAAATATGATGTGAAAAGGTTTCTTATGTCCCCTTGTAGTTGTCATTCCAATCTCATTCTCATCATAAAAGTCTTCTACGCATGTTCGTGCTGCATTTGGGCAAGCTTGGTCTGCACTGAATTTATTAGTGTGCAAATTGACCGGCCGCACCTGTTTTATTGAGACCCATACCCACCATCGGGTTTGTGCAAGTCTCGTTATTTTTATTTTTTAATAATATTAATATATTTATTTGATTTGATTTCATACAATAATATTAACGCACCTGTTTTATTGAGACCATACCCTCCGTCAAATAATATTAACTTTAATACATTTATACATTCATACGTGTGTGTGTGTAATACAGTCCATACAATACTAAAAATGATGTAGTACCAATTTACCATGATCTAATACAATATATTACAATCTAATTTAATTCAATTCATAGAGTGCGGCACAACAAAAACACCCAACTATACCCCCGTTGAATGAAAAGATTTTGTGATGCCAAGCGAGAGACGAAAACTGGAAGCTGCTTATTGCTAGCCGAAGAGCTATTATACTTTCCACTACTTAGGCCAAGTGAGAAAGCTGAAGAAGATTTTGTGCGACATTCTTTGGTTGATCAATTGAAGATGATCCCACCACATGCTCAACATGATTTATTTAATTTTGTTATTTTATATTTTCATTCATCTAATTATATATGTATGGAGACGTTATTTTATATTTAAAATAATTTGTCACTATATTCATTCTATCTATTTGAGAAAAGAGGAAAAAGAAGAAAAAAAAAATGATAATGTTATTTTTCTCTTCTCATAAATAATTATAACTCTCTCAAAACCTTACCATACGATGTAAGTATCAGATAAACCAATAAATTCGAGAAAATTCTTTTTAAAGGAAATAATTGAATGGGTAAAAGTCCATTTAGTCCCTGTATATTTAATATTAGTGTTCATTTTAAAATGTCTCGAAACATCCATGCCGTTAAAGTATTAATACCCCTACCGTTACTTTTTATTTTTTTGACTTACTTTTATAATATTACCTTTTTATAATAATTTTTTTGTTTGGACATTAATGAAAAGAAAATAATTAAATTACTAATTTAACCCTAGAAAATTAAAAAAATTATATTAATTTTTTTGCAAGCACCATTTGCACACTTGGTAGTTTCCATACAATTTTTTACAATGAAAAATTATCATTTTTTTATTTTCTAGGGTTAAATTGGTAATTTAATTATTTTTTTATTAATGTCCAAACAAAAAAATTATTATAAAAAGGCAATATTGTAAAAGTAAGACCAAAGAAATAAAAATTAACGGTAGGGGTATCAATACTTTAACGGCAAAGATGTTTCGAAGCTTTTTAAAAAATATAAGGACTAAATGAATACTAATCTTAAAATATATGGACTAAATGAGTTTTTACCCTAATTGAACCAAGGTAAAAGAAGGAATGCTAAATAAAATAATCTTATCGAAATAAAAAGGGGGGAAAAAAAAAAGAAACCAAAGTTTTGGGTCTGAGTGTGTGTGACTTTACCAGATTTATTTGCATGAAATACGCCATTATTATGTACATGTTGCTGAATTGATAATTTCACACCTTTTTAATTATCTTTTGATAATGTTGACGTGAACTCGAATCAATTCTTTGCCTAATTGCAATACTATTATACACAAGTTAATTTGAGTTTGTGTTTTTTGTTTTTCACTTCATTGACAGAATTGATGTAATGGCACAGAAAAATATATATATATATATAATCAGGAAGATTAGGCGGCCAGAATAATTTTAAGATTTGACCACTCACATAGAATTTAATAATAATAAATACAATTTGTTTGTTATTATTAAAGAAGAAAAAAATCATTTCTGATGCATAAAATAACGAATGCTTTAACAACTCTAAGTACCGACTCCTTCCACACATGCGTTCATGGTCAATATATATACATCACATATGACCAAACATTTTATTTAGACAACTACTACCATTTTCATTATGTGAGGATAAGAAGATGTGGGCTCATGCTAACCTAATCCCTTCATCATGATCTATAAAAAATTAGGTGACTATCATTCAAGAACTATTTAATGTGAAAAACGTTGTGACCTATATATATATTGGAGAATAATTGGATTTGGATAGATGTTAGCTTGCTTGCTTGGCACTACGTACATGTATCTTGGGACAAGGTTATGTATATATATATGTGTAACAGTTTTGTATAAGACTATAAGTTACAGAGACATTTGCGTATGAGAATTCTTAACAATAATTAATATGTTTTAAAGCATGGTTACCACTGAATAAAGTACTTACATTAAGCCACAAATGTTAACATCTTCAAATGGATTGGCACTTGAAGGGTGATTGATGAACTCAAATAATTGACTTATGAAACCGTAATGTTACCAGTAATTCTTATTATAAAAAAAAAAAAAAAAAAGGTACTCCCACTCTCTCCACATTATTTTCTGAAGAGGGAAGAAGTTTCTGTAAATTTTGCAAGAAAAACAAAAAAAATATATATGGTTAGTAAATAAGCAGCCAGAATCCTAGATGAGCTTCAAAGTCATCTCCAGCTAGCTTTAAATTTCTAAATGCATTAGGTAGAAAGAATAGATAAATATTCAGATTTAACAAATACATTGTTAGGTTGTTAGTTGTATGAAAGGAAAGAAAGCAGCATTAAACAAATAAATTAAAAGTTGGAGACTAGAGTGATGATTTTAACTTAACCCCAAGACATAGGCATTATCTCACTGTTTCTCTATATAACATGTAACATCCAAAGCACTTCAATTTGCAACGTCTCCACTAGCTAGCTCTAGCTCTCTTTTGAGTCCTTATTTACCAGGCTTCATTAGAATTCAGAAATTAACACGGCCACTATGGCAACTGCTCTCCTCATTCTCCTCCTCGTTGCTCCGGCTGTTTATGCCGTTGAGTACACCGTTGGCGACACCAGCGGCTGGACTCAAGGTTTTGATTACACAAGTTGGGTTTCTGGTAAAACATTCAAAGTTGGTGATGTTCTTGGTAAGGTTTTTTTTTTTAACATGAATATATATATATATATATATATAAATGTACGTAGCATTAGCAACTTGAAAATAATTATCTCGTCCCATGTAGATGTCTATAATTTTTTTAAAATTCCGGATGCATTAAAATTAACCATGCAACTTTAATTTTGTGTAGAGTATTGAACAAATATAGTATCTCTAAAATACATATATGTGTATATATATATGTAGTTTTCAATTACGGAGGACTACACAAGGTGGACAGGGTAAGCGAGAGCGATTACAACAATTGTGCATCTTCAAATGCACTTGAATCACACGATGATGGAAACACGAGAATTAATTTAAAAGCACCTGGAACACAATACTTCATTTGCCCAACCGCAGGTCACTGTCCCGGAGGTATGAAGCTAGCCGTCACTGTCGTCGCAGCATCTCCCCCCGGCACCAACACCCCAAGTGGCTCTCCGCCGTCCACTCCCGCCACCACCGGCACTCCCCCATCCACCACTTCTTCACCCCCTAATGGAGCTGCTTGTTTTTTCTGTAGTTTGTATTACAACGTCATGGCTGTTTTATTTTCTTTCCTCGTGGTGGCTGTGATGGGCTAGCTAGGGGAGAGGCAGTGCTATTGGATTTGGATTGTTGGACTTGGATCTCCTTGTTTTCATAAATTTCTGTAATTTTTATTTTAGCGAGATGTGTAAATTTTATATTTTTATGTAGTGACTTTACAAGTAACATACTGTATACTTACAGTATATTAGATTTAAGAAAATTATCATTTTACTATCAAAGTTATTCTGACATATCATGTAAGTATTATGATTTGTCGAAAAGTGCATTTTACTACCAAACATTTGTGCTATTATCAATTAACTACTATTATATAAAGAAAACGTTAATTTTTAACAAAAATTAAGTTAAAAGTCGATTTTACCCCCCCAAGAATTTAAAAGATAATTTTACCCGTTATAATTTAACCATTATATGTCAGAATAACTTTGGTAATAAAATGATAATTCCCCTAAAAACTTAGTAATAAAATAATAATTTATCTATCAAATTAACAGATAATTTTACTCTTGCAGCTGAAAATGTCTTTAATGCTCTTATGACATCAGTAAGACATCAATAAATTTTTAACGTCCTTAACGGAATAGTAGTGAATTGATAACAGCGCAAACGTTTGGTAGTAAAATGTATTTTTCGGCAAACTATGATATTGACATGATATGTCAGAATAACTTTAGTAATAAAATGATAATATCCCTTATATTTATATTCTAATTAATTAAGCTCACAATATATTCAGTCATGCAATTACGTTACATAGGACTAATATTAATAATTAGTAGCTGATTGGTATTATGCATCTCAAAATTTTTATATCAAACGCGACGTTTATTTACTAATTGATCAGTGAAATTATAATTTATCAAAAACATCACTTAAAATTTATGAAGAAAAATATTAATTATTTAATGAATAACACATCACTAGCTACATTCTTCAGGATAAAATTTTGAAATTTTAAATGTATATTTATAAAATAAAATAATTGGAGTGTATTTAGTGTATTCAATTAACAAGCCCAGCCCGCCCCGACCCGATTCAGCCCATTGTCGATTAAATAAATTTTTAATCGTCCCTGTTAAATCTGTCATAAACATACATATACTAGGGCTAGGAGGGCATTGGATTTTATCTGTCCTCTCCCCTCTGATTGAAAGTCGAAACAGAAACAATGGCCGGAGAAGAAGATGGAGAGTTTTATCTTCGTTACTACGTAGGGCACAAGGGCAAATTCGGTCACGAGTTCTTGGAGTTCGAGTTTCGGCCAGATGGCAAGCTCCGATACGCTAATAATTCCAACTACAAAAACGATACTATGATTCGCAAAGAGGTCTTCCTCACCCCCGCCGTCCTCCGCGAATGCCGCCGCATCATTTCCGAGAGCGAGGTTCCTCTTTTGTTTTCCCTCTTAGGGTTGCCGTTTATTAATTTTATTATTACTATTATTATTTTGTTTCCATTAAATTTGTTAATCTAGGGTTTTATTTATTTATTATTTTTATTCTTGAGTTATTTTGTTCTCTTTCAAATGGTGTTGCTAATAATTTGTGCGCAATAAGCCGATGCGCTGGAATTCGTAGATGCCTGATGAAAGTGGCATGGTAATACTGCATAGAAATTGAAATGTAAAGAGGGTCTGATGCCCATCCATGATGATTCCCTCGGTTACTGGAGTGGCTCTGATTTGAGGGTGTACGGTCATGACCTACACCTTTCAGACAATGTTCTGGGGGGAGCTTGCTTTTATATTTAAATTTTATATTTTGATAATATGTGTACAACAAGCCGATGCTCTCGAATTATTAGAGACAAACGTAGCATGGTTATGTGCACAGAAATTTAAATTTCAATTGGAGTCTTCATGTCTACTCTTGTTGATGCCTTCTTTCTCTAGGGCTCTGATTTTGGGGCCTGATTATGACCTACATTGTTTTTCCATGACATATTAGTGCGTCTCTTGTTCATGGTTGTTCTGATGGTAAAATGTGGGTTTTTGTTCAGATCATGAAGGAAGATGATAACAACTGGCCGGAGCCTGACCGTGTTGGACGGCAGGAGCTGGAGATTGTAATGGGAAATGAACATATCTCCTTCACTACTTCAAAAATTGGATCACTTGTTGACGTCCAGAGTAGTAAGGATCCGGAAGGCCTTCGTATATTCTATTATCTTGTTCAGGTCTGCTCATCAACTTGTTCTTTATTTTTCCCCAGATCTAGTTTCTTTATTTAAATATGTTAGACTTGGTTCCCGGCTTCTTATTGATGGGAATAGAACGTGTTTACTAATTTATAATTGCTTTTGCAAGCAGTGAGAGATTGCAAATATTTCGTTTTACTTTCCATTGTTTGCCTGATATTATTGTTACTGAGTGTATGATATTAGGAGTGAATACTCTTTGGTGGATTTGCTTTAACTTGAGAAGTACGAATTTCATTTTATGAGGTTACTGAGTCTTTTATATTGGTTTTGTACAATCATTCCAAGGTTTTAGTAAAATTTAAGGATTAGGATTTTATCATGATTTGATCTCCTCCTAAGCTAAAGTATATGTGGTTGATTGATGGTTAATAAATAAAGAAAATAAAGAAGTTAAATCCTACCATACACTGTCACTAATAGACATATGGCACAAGATCCTTAAAAGCTCAAAAGAGCTAAAATCAAAAGCTGATCTTAATCCAAAATTAGATATGAGGTTTCCACTGTTGAGATCTTGCATTTCCTGCTTTAAGTTGAGAAGTGTGAATTTCATTTTTTGTTATCCTTGAAGTTGCATCATCTCAAGGTTTATCAAAATTTTGATATGAGGTTACTTGAGTTGAGATCTTGCATTCTCTTTAACTGAGAAGTATGAATTTCATTTTTTGTTATCCTTGAAGTTGCATCATCTCAAGGTTTATCAAAATTTAGATATGAGGTTACTTGAGTTGAGATCTTGCATTCTCTTTTAACTGAGAAGTATGAATTTCATTTTCTGTTATTCTTGAAGATGCCTCTTGGCAAGTGATGTTGAAGTCTTGACGCTGCCATTTTTCTCTTGCTTGTGCCTTGTGCTCTCTCTTCTTAAGAGTGATATGCTGAGTAATAAAGAAATCAATGCTCAATTCTGTTAGCTGGAAAAATGTGTTCTATGAAGTTATTGGCTCATCGAAAGGTCCAAATTAACACATCATTGACTTTTTAGCTGCCTTTGCTGTGGTTGTTTAGGATAAGTTTACTGAACATGTGAGTAGGAAACCTGTGGGAGGAAAACAATGTGATGCTCCAATGTTTAGCAGCCACCTAAGTTCAGTAGTCTTGTCACACCCGTCCAATAATTGCTTTACATGCATATTTGAGTTTTTTTTTTTTTTTAATTCTATTTCCCATCAGTTTTGTGGTAGACTTCATATCAACTTGCCAACTGTGGATTTTTCCTAAGTTTGCATTATGTGTCCTTGCACTGGTTGGTTCTTATAGGTAATTTTTGTGGTTGCAGGACTTGAAGTGCTTTGTGTTCTCTCTCATCTCACTTCATTTCAAGATCAAACCTATATAAACAGCAACATGGTTTCTGCCTTACAATATCTGTTCGGGGGTCTTGCTTTTGTGTTTGTAACAGCTGCTTCATTAGTATGTGGACTTTGTAGTTTTACAACTTTTTGCCTTTGTTATTATCTGGGTTTGTGTGTGGCTTATGTAAGGATCTGTGGATTTGGAGCTGAGTAGAATGTTCCTGTCTGTTATGGCTGGCTTCGGGCTTTTTGAACAATCTTTCCCTTTGCGGTTGATAACCACTTATGCTCTGTTAAAAATCAACCCACCTCTGAGAGCAAGTGACCGAGTCGCTGTAATGTATGGTTCGCTTACGGAAGAGGGAAAAAGAAAAAAGACGACGACAAATCTTGTAAATTATGTTACACCATAATTTAAAAGTTAAAAATTAAAAAAAAAAACAAACAAACTTCTAGATCTGTGTAACGCACGAGTTAACAAAATTAAAAAGCATATAAAGATGTTTGAAGTGAAAACTTATTGTGCCGTCATTGGATGAGACCACCTTCTCTTTACCTCTGATTTCCATCTGACTTCTTTGAGCTTCCCATCTAACCCATAATCCCTTTCCATAACAAGATTGGTTCCCTCATAGGAATACCATCCAACTCCAATACAAAGGACTCCATCCTTACCAACATCAACATAACCTGTCACTCCTCCTGGCAGCCAGAGGATGGTCACGTCTTGCATGTCTAGGATTTCTTCCTCTCCAAAGTAGACTGAACTCTCGGGCAAGCTTCTCTTTTTTAAGGTTTCTGTGCAAAGATACACATACGGTGTGCCATTGCTTTCCTGCATCATCAGCTCATCGCCAAACACAGGAGTAGCGCTCACCTCAAACACCTTCCAAGCCCCAATCAGCTCTGATGGCTGGGTTCGTTTCCTCTGTGAAAAGGGCTTTATATCGAACTCCAGATCACTGTTTACAAAATTACATTAGTTAAGTTTCTGCATGAAAAAATGTAAGTTGCTAAACAGTTAACCGGTAGTCAAATCTTGACCAACTCATGTAACAAATGGGCCCAAGTATAGGAGGAATACCTTTCATCACGAATATTTACAGGGCTGACCCACTGTTCTTCATAAACAGCAACTCTCATTATCTGTATGTCTGAACCCCCATTACTGAATTCTAGGGTATGAACAATACGGAGTCTTTTGTGGCATCCTTTAACCAAACACTGAGAAAGAAAACATTAAGAATTGAATAATAGGTTCGCTATTTGTAAGCTTTTGAAGATCTACTTTGAACTCCCTCTAGTTCAACCTGAAAAAAGGTATATTCCACACAAACTTGTACAAATTAAGAACAGTAGAAGAAAGAACAGAATAATTCAGTGCATTAGACACCATTCAACAATCATTTAGGACTTGGGAGTGGAATCAGCCCAGGCAAAGAATGCATCATTAAACCAGTAAATTAAGCATATTAACAGTTCTATAAGTACAGTAGAACTCCCTCAGCTACTGCTGAATTGATAAAATTGGAGGCTCAACCAGGCACACTGAAAGGCTGCAGTCCTTGCAAATAAATCTAGATCATAGATCATAGCAGCAGCTACTGAAAAAAAAAAAAGTATAATAATGAAAACAATTCCTGGCAATAATAAATATGACGTGCTAAACTTAACTTGTTCAAACTTGAAAGTAGGCGAAAGGTAATATTTCGAATCATCAACATCACCAACAGGAATATCAACTGGACCCCTAGAATAAGATCCATCCTGCCAACCAAACAGTTAAATCATTAAATTATTAATGTCTTGACATAGTAACTTTTTCCCACTTCAATTTACAATCAAATAAAATGTGATATGTTGTAACTAATGCCCATCCATGGTGGAATACATCATACCTCAAAGAAAACAAGGCCAGGTTCATTGCCCATGACATCTTCTTCCATCACATCACTTGCTTCAAAGTCAAAAGACTTTAAATTAGGCAATGTTACACTGCCATCAACCACTTCCTCTGTAGGCGAAAATCCATTCCTATCCTTGAACACTTGTTTACTTTTACTATTATGAGTGCTTCCAATATGCTGCAACATTTCACCATGAGGGTTCAGAGTCACCCAATTTATCTTCCTTTGAATCAGAGATGTCTGTGCTCCAGAAGATGAAGGCACTGCCTCAACACGAGAAAGAGTATAACAGTCGTACAAGTTTTCATTCTTCTTTCCAATTTCAATTGGTTCCATTTCAGCAGTCATGGGAGAAAACACTGCCCCAACCCCCTTCCATATCCCACTCACACTGCTAGCAAATGTGTACCATGCCGGTTTTATTACAGGTTCCTGAATTGAGCCAATAAAATTCAAAATCAGTTTTTTTTTTTTCATTTAATATTTATATATTTGTTTATCAAGAAAGAACTGCAAATACAATTCCCGGAATTGAAAAAAGAAAGAAATTCCAACGAATAAAGATAAAAATAAAAGATAATACAGTAGAGTAGTAGTACCTGAGTTTGAAGGACAGTTTCAATTTCCATTAACATGGCGGGAGAAACCAAAACCTGACCAGTCTTCCCCTTGGCTTTGGCGCCCCTCCTTCTCCCTCTTCTCCTCGTCCTAGACTCTTTTTGCTTGGCTTTTGCGACTTCATTATCAACGCTCCAGACATTTTCCTGTTTGCCCCTGACCTCCACTCTATCTCTATTGTTCTTCTCTTGGTTGGCCTTGTAGCTCCGCAGCTTCTTAGTCTTAGGGTTTGGTTTAGAATTTGATGCGTTAAAATTCATCAAATATGGAATCGTGTTTGTGTGTGATGATGTGAGACTCACTGTGTGATGAAACAACCCTAACTTAACTGTGCTGCTGTTCCCAAATCCAAACGATTGCATTTGCTGCTGCATCTTTGCAATTTTCACTTCTCCTCCGACCGCTCACCACACCGCCGTTGTACAAGTGCTGCTGTTCTACAACCTGAATTTATTGGCTTTGTAATTGTATTCCCGAAATAACCCTATCAATATTCTTTTTTACTTTTCAATGAGCAAACACGGGGTAAATTATGCAAACCCCAACCTTCTTATCCGGTTCTGGTATTTACTATGCAGTGTAGTGTCTTCTCTTCTCATTATTCTGTTTTATTTTATTATTAGCTAAGAAATGATTTTTTTTTTTTTTGGGTAACAAATCAAAAGCCCGTGATGAAACTGCTTTTGGGCCGTAATAACGAGGATGGCTGCCCAATTATTCAGGAGTTAAGCTTTTGACACCACTTAAATATTCTTGTAAAACCCCTCATCCAACTCATGAAAACCCCCTCGTAATTCCACATTTTAAACCTTAATTATAATTAACTTAGATGGCAGAGAAAATGTATGAGTTTTCTCTCTCATTGAAATAATTGTTCACACACGCCTAATGTATGAGTTTTTTCTTTTTCTTTTTTCCCTCTCTCATTTTGTATGTTTTAATAAGAGACCCAAGTTTACAAATCACTTGCATGTGAAAATTTAAAAAAAAAAAAAAAAAAAAACTGGGTTCTTGTTTTCTGCACTTGGATTGGGATTTTGTTTATTAGAGCTTTTGTTATACTCTGTTCCAGTCTTATATATTTTCAAATTTCTTCCTCCTTTACCGTGCATGGTCAAATTACAAAATTTAGATCCGACAAGTGTCTTTGATAAAACAGAGTTTCCACGTCTGGTACCTGAAAATTGTTATTAATGGATAGGCCTAAGCCTAACATATCATGTCGGCCTCATCGATCCGTATTTTGACTCAATCTAAATCAAATCAATTAATGTTCCACACTTCCATTTTGTTGAATGTATGCACGAGGCTTTGCCTCAAAATACACTCCTACAATAACTACCAAATAGTTTGTCTCCTGAGGCGGCCGAGATTATTTTTATTTAACATCTCTTCAAATATCCGATTTCATATATATATATATATATATATATATTCCTTCTTAATGAGGTATTCTCAATAAAATGTCAGTAAAAGATTAAAAAAAAATGTAAATTTCAATACATTAATAAATAAAAAATATAATTTTAAATATATTAAAATATAATTTTTTTTGTATCTTAATTCACTTTAATAAATTCTCGTTTGAGAATAATTATGTACATGTATACACACCCCTTGGTACATCATTATAATTCAAGGGTGAGCTACGCTGTGCACCTGGTGCATGGTGCCTACATTAACCCAAATTTTTTTTCAACCACACGGATGTATTTTCGTTGGTCCATAGCATTGGTGTCCCTATTGTTTCATGAAAAAGCAAAAAAAGTGGAAGGTTCCAAAATTTGACACATAATTTTGAATTGTTTCAAATTTTTATATTTTGATCAATTGACCTTATTTGACTATTAATATTAGTGATAATGTAAGCGCAATAACTTGTAAAAAAAATATATTAGTGATAATTTAGCACATAAAATCTTTTTTTTTTTTGGAAACAACATAATATCTATTTTATCTATGATAAATAATTTAAATTTGTAATGGAGATATATTAATTTACCAAAAATATTAATTTTTTTTGGAAATAACATAAAATATATTTAATCCATAATAAATAATTAAAATTTAATTTACCAATAATAAAATGACCTAATAATAATGTAAACAATTTCATAATAATCCAGTATGATCTAGTATCCAAGAGTAAATAATAGAAATATAATTTAAGTGGAAATAATAGAAACATGTACGACTTATATAGTTATGTGTTAAAATTGTTGAGATCTCTAATATTTAGACCAATTAAAATTACATTATCTGATGCATAATCTTTACTTAATATTAAATTTTACAAATCACAATTTTTAAAATGCGGATGAGAATAATCAGGCTTTTTTTTTTAATCACAATGTAACATTAAAACTTCGTTCAATGCATTCATAAGATATATAGTAGCTTTAGGTGCCCACCAAATCCACGGACATAATCTATTGTATACCATTTACTCCGTCTTTTAAGGTCAATATGTTGGTTGGATTTAAATAATAAAATATTTATTTATTTCTAAATCTTTGAAGATTATATTTACCAACTTACAGAATGGAATTGTATGCAGTTGGGAGAAAACTAATTAATATTATATCTCAATATCAGTCAAATTCGTTTGTTCTAGGTCACGTCAGTTGAACAATTTATCGTGCGTCGTCGGTTATCCTGTCACGTATAGTCAGCTCTTTTTTCTTTTTTCTTTTTTCTTTTTTAATAATTTGAATAACAATTTATGTGCAACATCACGTAGAGTGCAGGCAACAGCAACACCTTATAAAAATCAACATTCCCTATTCCCCTGCGGTAATGTATTGATTTACAGTAATTGAAAAAGTAAAACAAAAAATCTTATCGTTGTGTGATATTACATTCAAGATAGATAGATACATACATACATACATACATACATATGTGTGTTAAGTAATTTTTATTTTCATTTATTTTTGTGGTTGTTCACAATGGCCGCCATGTTTTTGTCCAAAAGCACTTTACATGCTTTGTTGTAAAGAAAATAATATGAATAATTCGTTGGTTTGTCCTTTACCTACACACTTTCTATCACATTTCGGGGTAGGAAAATTTGGGTTGAGATCGAGTTTATTTATAATTTGATCTGATTTTATCTTAATATAATTCAAATCGAATCGAAAGTTTAAGCTAAATTTGGATCGGATCGAATTATAATTATATGTGTATCGCGTTAGATACCTAATATGATCAAGTTAGAGCCTTCTTCGGCATCCGATATAAACCCAAAATTTTTCGATCAAATCAAGTTATTTGATCACCCTAATCATATCCTTTTTGCCAAACAAATGTTACTATTCATCACACATTTGTTAACCGGTACATCCTCAAAAAGCCTTATTGCCAAACAACTACTTTATCAAATGGCCTATTTTGAGATTTAGTTCTTTTTTTTTTTAATTTCCTTCTAATGACAAATTACTTTTTTTTCCCCTATAAGTAAGATTCGATCCCAATTCTCTTATTTTCGCATTAAATATTTTTATCAACCAAACTAAAACTTAAATAATTCAATTGATTAAATTTTTTTCTTCTCTCCGGCTCCTCTTGTTGCTTGATTATTCCTAAGTACTAAAATTTTAAATTCAATTTAAGAATGAAAGAGACTTAACAAATTATACCAATCGCTTTGTAACTACAGCCTAAGCAGTGTTATTGACACATTAATCATCAATTGCAAATGCATATTTGGCATTATTTATTATTGTTTATTTTTTTGAATTACTTCAATTTTACTATTGCTATAGTGATTCCACTTAAAAATGAAAGGGAAGGCGACGAACAGGTGATAGAAAGCGGTATTGTGTTCTTTTTTTAAATATAAATTTACTGGAATAATAAAATATTTAATTGAATAATGTTAAAAAAGAGAAAAGGTGAGAGAATTTTGAGCTCTCTTTATCGAACCCACTCCCTCTCTTTTTTTTCAACGCATTTTCTCTTGTCTTTATCTCTTTAGCATTTTTCTGTTTAATTACGTGAAATTGACTCTAAGATAGACCGACGTTTGCTTTCATAATGGAAAGTAGAAAGTCGAAAAGAAAGCACCCATGCCATGCGTGTGGACCATTACCCTCATTTGGAGGCTATCATAAGTGAGCAAGTACAAATTATGTTACTGTGGGGTCTCACTTAAATGAACTCATCCATCGTGCGCTGGTCCAATCCTTGGCAACATCCCATGTGACTTTTTCGGTTTTCCCCCCACTTTTCTTCACAAGGGTAGTTCCGAATTTTCACTTCTCCTCAATTCCAATTCAGTGGCGAAATTAGATTTTCATTTCAACCTAGGGCCAAGCTATAATAATATACTTCAATAATTTGTATTCATCGGAAGTTCGGTACCAATGCTAAACTTTTTTTGTTATATATATATATATATATATACACACACACACACACTGTAAGAGGCTAATATGAACATTACTATTGTTATACAGAGTATAGAAAACAATGAATATTACTTATTTCTTTTTTACAGTTAATAAGAATTATTTAAAATTATCTAAGTTTAAATTTTTTTTTCTAAGAACTATCGTCTTAGCTTTTGACTCTTGTTATAATTTTTACATCAAATTTATCACTAATGTACAGCAAAGTGCGAACAAGAAACGTCTAATTGTAATTCAATGTTGTATGTATCTGAACAAAATCCACTAATTTCAACAATATTATTTCAAAAATCTTAATAAATTAATGACAATATTTCCTCTCAATCTAAGAATGAACTTGAAGATATACAAAATGACTAAATTACGCCCAACAGTTACTTCACAGTGGAGTGGGTGCCCAGCAACCAACGGCCTTTTCCCGCACTGCGCCCGTTATCTTCAAACGACATGAATCACCATCATCATTCGATTAAATTGGCAATACGTAAGCGCTAACCCAAAAAATCCTAAATCCTTTTTCCAAAACAAATAATAAATAACAATAATTAATGTGAGCTATAAAAAGATTCAACTTCCAAAAGGCATTACCTAATTAATAAATGCCATTTCGTAATCTCCGATTCGCTTTTCTCTAAATCGGCCCCACCGTTCCCCCAACGAAACCCGCCAACAAGGCAACACCACCGGTCCACCACCACCACCACCTTACGAGCCAAAAAAGAAAGGGAAAAGAAAAAGTTGTATTTCTCTGGAAGTTGTAACTTCTCTCTCTCTCTCTCATCTAATTGACACCTTATTTGTAGATCTCGAAACCCTAGCTTTATCGTTTAAAGATTCTTCCAAGAACCAGTCCACTCTTTTAACCGAGCTCCATTTTTTCCGCTGCCAGTTGTTTACAGAGCTGACTTTAATTGAACTCATTTTAGTATTTCTTTCTTTCTCTTTTCTATCTACGAATATTCTGGAATCTTCTGTGATTTCGGAGTGAGTCACTGCTATTACCGATCCGGTTCGATACTGATTGTTCCTACATTTTCGGTTCCGGTTCGCTTTCGGCTGCCTTAAGGTACTGTTTGGATTCAGTTTTGTCTCTATTCTCTTATCCGAGAAAATTCGAACATGCGGTGTCGTTTTGATTAGAATCTGATTCCCTATGTGTGCGTGTGTTTGTTAGGGTTTGTGAATTGGAGATGATGATGTGGATGACATAGAGAGAGGAGAGAAGAGAGAGAGATGGATGAAAGAGGAGGTTCTTTTGTCGCTGTGAGGAGAATTTCTCAAGGACTGGACAGAGGGAATACTTGCCATTCAACTTCTGGTAACTTTCACTCTCTCAGTTTCTCTATTAACACAATAATTGTTCTAATTCACACTGAAGTGATTTTTCTTTTTCTTCTATTTGAATTGATTGAATTTTGGATCTGGAGGTTAACTCAGTGTATGCTTAGCTTCGAAAGCTTCTTCTTCATGTTTTCGGAGATTCAAATTTGTTGTGGTGGGTGAGCTTGTTGTAAAATACTAATTTCTATTTTTGAATTATTGTTTTTTTGTTGTTAGGTTAATATGTAATTCCGAAGATGGTGAAATTTGGCAACTGCAAATTTCTTATTGAAATATTTGATTACAAACATGTCACCTGTGTTTCTACTCATTAAACTCTGTTCAGTATTTCTTAATTTGATAAGCATTACTTTTCATGCTGCTTCAATTTGCTTTTAAATTTTTATGAACGTTTAAGTTTGTGTGGATCTTCTTCATTATGATTTCTGCTTGTTGATTTCTTTGGAAATTCTGAAAATCCTTATGCTTGAAAAACATACTCTGTGGATACTATTTTGCGACATGGAAATTCTATAAATATCATTGTAAATAAATGATGAACTTGAGGAGAGATGATAGCTCGCACTTTGCAGTTGAAGGTCTAAGTGGTCCATTTTCATGAGCAGATGGTTTTATTTGTTACAGCTGAGGTTGTCGCAGGATCAGCTGCGTGGCTGGGTCGAGGTCTTTCTTGTGTTTGTGCACAGAGGAGAGAGAGTGATCCTCGTCCTTCATTTGATTTAACCCCTGCTCAGGTAACCTTTATTTATTTATTTTGGGGTGGAGGTGGTGGTGGGATTTGAATTTGCAAACAGAGTAGAGAGTGATCCTCATGTCTTCTTTTACTGTTTTCCTTTCTATCTTGTGCTAGAAAATGCTCTTCAGTTCTCTGCAATTAATGTCCAAGTACTAAAAAGGAAGCAGACTTGTATCATCAATTTTCTTTTGGGTCCCATCTGTCTCAATTTTGATTTTTAGTCAAATATCACTGATGTAAATATGTTTAATTTCCACTTTTGGTGCTGTCAGGAGGAATGCTTGCAGAGGCTGCAGCTTCGTATAGATGTTGCCTACGACAGTTCAATTCCTGAGCACCGGGTAAATATCTCTTGATTCCATCAGCTCTATAGACTTAATGTTAGAAGTGTTTAATTTCTTTCCACGGAATACCATGGTCCTAGGCTTGTCATCATTATAACCCTTGTTCATTTTCTTTATTTTGGAAAAGGAATTTATTTATCATTAGGTGATCAGTTGTTGCTGTATAAAACTGCTAGTCTTATTCATATCAGAGAAAGAAGCTTCTATTCTCACTGTTGTATGCTACCATTGCTCCACTGTAGGAAGCTCTGAGGGCCTTGTGGAATGCTGCTTTTCCAGATGAAGAGCTTCGTGATTTAATATCTGAGCAGTGGAAGGAAATGGGTTGGCAAGGAAAAGATCCATCAACAGATTTTAGGTAGATTGGTAGTATTCCATCGTTATCTATTTCTTGCCCTAATTCTGTGTTCCCATCAAATTTTTACTGGTAATGTTTTTTGTATTTGGATGTCTTGCAGGGGTGGTGGTTTCATATCTTTGGAGAATTTGTTGTACCTTGCTAGAAATTTTCCGGTATTTTTTTTACTTGTGCTGTCTCTCACCCCATTTGTTTTTCTGCTAGAAATATCTTGTGTGCTACATGTTTCATTACAAATTTGATGTTTAGAAATTGATAAAAAAGTTCTAATAAAAATTTGTTTGGTCACTTCTTCTGGAATTCTAGTATGATGGTGTATAATTTCAAATATTTAGGTTTGGAGGAAAAAAAGGTACAATATATAAATGTATAAATATAGAAGACAATAATGGGATCATGTACGGAATAAGTTGAACAGCTTGTTCAAAATAATCTTTAAGAATGTTGGTGCCTAGAATACATCTGTCATCCCCCTAGTTGGTCGGTTTGCAAGCCTGAGGGATAAAGCTGGTTCCTGTTCAAATGCTTAATACCTTTGTCTTAGGTACCGGCAGAAGTAGATATGTACAGGCATTTGTGTGATAGAGATGTTTGTGTGTTTGATTATTTTACTTTCAGTTTTAACCCTGTACCTTTATTTTCTTCATTTTATTTTTGAAGTTTGTCTGGTTAATAATAAACTGTGCATATGATACTGGTAATTCTCCAGAAGTCCTTCCAGGATCTTCTGCGAAAGCAGGAAGGTGATCGGTCAGTGTGGGAATACCCATTCGCTGTAGCTGGTGTAAACATCACATTCATGCTCATTCAGATGCTTGATCTTGAAGCAGGTGCATAGTATTTCTTTTTAGTTTTCCCCTTCAAGCCCTCTCTTCTTCTCCTTATTCTTCTCTTTTTAATTTATAAACCTATATTAAGAGAAATTCTGTTGCTGAGAATCTGAAAGAAGCATCACAAACTGCAGCTTTTTTTTTTTTAATCATTTATAACTGGTGCTGCTTCTATCTAGCACATGGGTCTGCTAGAAGTCCAGTTCTGTGTTTTTCAAAACTTGTCTGTATGACTATGTTCCAAGATATCAGTTCAGTTTTTAGAATATTGCATTCTGTTCTCCTTTTTTCAGTTATGTTGGTAGGCCTGTGGAAGAATTTATTTTTTTTGATATAATGATGATTTTTATAAATTAACAGCATGCTTTAACTTTACAGTCAAACCACGAACAATGGTGGGAGCAACATTTTTGAAGTTTCTTTCAGGTAATGTCAAAATACTTGAGTTCTCACAAAATCTGGAGTTGATCCACCATGTAAAGTTTGTTGCAGTCGGTACTCCCTATGACCTGTAACATTTTTGCTCTTATGCTGCAGAAAATGAATCAGCGTTTGATCTTCTCTATTGCATTACATTCAAGCTGATGGATCATCAATGGCTTGCAATGCGAGCATCATACATGGATTTTAATGTACGTGTCCCTTCTACTTGCTAGTTCCCTGTGTGATTATTAATTTCAATACTGAAAATTGATATATCAACCATCTTTAGGTTGTGAACAGATAAAGTCATTTATTTATATTAACAAAAAATTATCCGGTTGTCACTTTTCATCAGCTGTCTATTTCACTAGATGTATGTTCTCTGATATTCTTTTCTTTGCAGACGGTAATGAAATCCACACGCCGACAACTGGAAAGGGAGCTTTTACTTGAAGATGTAACTCGGCTGGAAGATTTGCCCTCCTACAGCCTTCTTTCTCGATAGAATAGCTGTTCCAAAAGCTAAAAAATGGGCTTGTAGCGGCAAGATGCATGCTATCGTGTGGGCGCGTTCTCCTTTGATCTCATAACTAAATGGTGCTTTGTACATGATATGGTTCCTACTTCCTTTTATAAAACTCATCTCAAAGCCATGCTTGTGCATTTTCCACTTGATTCTTCTAGGAAAGTGTTGATTTTCGCAAGTTTTCTGTATCCGGAAAAAAGGGGATTATTGAGTTTGTAAGGTTGAGACTAGTGTGTAGAATGATTTGTTGCTTTCATGTGCGGACGGCTCCCAACTCCGTGGTTCTTGTGGAAAATTATTTCCCTTGGCATGATAACCTCAAATAATGTAGGCAGGCCCAGTAAGTAAGGTGAACGGCCTTTTTGGTTCAAATTTCACCACTTGTAAAAGAATGCAAGTTCAGATGAATTTTATTACTCCATTTCATTCCAGGTTCACAATGCCAAGTTTCCTGTTTCCCCACTCAATGTTGCTTGATTTGATTTATGAAAAGTGTATTTTCTATGATGCTGGTTAGAGTTTTAGCGCATCAGGTGCGTTTTTTTTTTTTTTTTGGGCGTGGGGCGGGGTGGGAGGCGCTGAGGTGGTTAAGATACAATCACATGCAACCCAAGAATTGTATCTGATAACATCAAATAAGTCTTCCAGTTCTTGAATGCCAACTTGCACGTCTAATCTTTTATAAATATTACGTTTCAAAATCTTTATAAAAATAATACGAATCTAATAAGGTATCGCAAATAGCAAAATCTAGTAGGGTCTAATAGGACGTGTTGAAATAGATTTGATGATTTTACATTTCACTTAATAATAACTTGTCTAATTAAGGTAGCATCTATTTTTTTTTTTTTGTCAAAGATATGAGAATTTATATTTGTTTTGTTTTGTTTTATTAAATATCCAAATATAAGTGACATTTTTTATTTTTATAAACAAAAAACATTTTAAACATGATTATTTAACATTTACATCTTTATAAATCAAAGAAAAAAAATTAAATTTTATAGTTGAGAAAATAAGTATGTTTTATAAAAATATTATTAGAATATAATAATTATTTCTCACTTAAACCTTTTCCCATTAATAGAAAAATCAGGTGTAAATATCTGAAAATCAAAATAAAAGTTACCAAAAACAAACAAGTAAATTTTTAAAAAAATTAATAAAATTTCAAATTTCATACATTTCACAAATAAGCCTTAAATTCTCTTCACTGGTTTGTAATTCAGCCATATTAAAAATAACTTTGTCTATTTTGTTCCCAGTAACCTAAAACACTGCCTCAAAACACTCATTAACCCATCCAAGACAGAACTAGTTCAATCAATCAATACATTTTGACAACCTGATAAAAGATGTCATCAACAAAAACATAAAAAGTGCAACCATCATGTGCTAACCATTAACAAACTCAATTCATAATACAGTCAACAAAAAAGCTTAAATATTGTATATGGCAACCACAAGAATGAAAGCAGCCAACATAACCAGGATTGGTCTCAATTTAACTCAATACTTCATAACAGTTCACCAACAAGGAGTAACCATAAATAAGGAAATAGGGATAGGGATAGGGATAAGTCTAACTGCAGGAACAATTAGGCTCCTCAACCAAACATTAGTTTACTCATAGATCCAAGGGTGAAGGCTGCTCTGCCAGTTAATAGGGCCATCAGGGAACCACAAGGCGATTTCTTTCTGGGCACTCTCAACTGAGTCACTTCCATGGATGATATTCCTGCAAAGAGAATACTCAGGACATAAAATATTTTAACATCCAAATGCTAAGCTCATTGATAATTTAACTTGCTTCGAATTAATCAATAACCACAAATGAAAGAAGCGCTAATTTAATAAATAACCTGCCCGTCACGATAGCCAAATCACCACGGATGGTTCCAGGAGCAGACTGCGCAGGGTTGGTGGCTCCAATAATAGTGCGGCCAGTCTTAACAACACCTTCACCCTCCCAAATCATAGCAACAACAGGACCAGAGGTAATGTACTCAATCAGAGAACCAAAGAAAGGCTTCGATGACAAATCCTCATAGTGCTTCTCAGCAAAAGGGCGGTCCACAGTCATAAGCTTCAAACCTTTATTCAAATAAACACATAATAAATTCAGCAATAAGAGAAACAGAGCCAATAAGAGATGATTCAGTTTCAGTAAATTAGGTCTGAATTATATATAAACAATTCAGCAAAGTGTGGCTGAGAAAAATTGGCACGTTGAATGCTTCAATACAATAATTTGGATCAATACAAAAACAATATAACATTCACATAAAATAGAGATTGGCAATTACCCTTCAAGGAGAAACCCTTCTTCTCAAATCTGATGATGATTTCACCAACCTAAAACATATAAATCAATTCAGAAAAATAAACAATATATCTAAATCAAATAAAAGGATAGTCCAAAATGAAACTCAATTTAGATACAACAATAAGTTATTTCAGTTTAATAACAAATGACACCCCCCCCCCCCCCCCACCCCCCCCAGGCAAAAAAAAAAAAAAAACACACGAACAAATGAAAAATAAGAGAGAGTAAAAGTTGGAAACGTACAAGGCCTCTTTGGACCCCATCGGGCTTGATCATGATGAAAGTTTGTTCCATTTCTTTGAGATTCAGAGAAACCAACTTGTTTTGAGAATTGAGTGAAATAGCACAGCACACATGCGAGAGAATGAGCTTGCCGTTTTGCAAGTGAGTATATATGTAAAGAAACGCTGAATCGTAACCCTAATCACTAATCACTAACGAATATTCGCCTTTGTAGCGTCGGTATTTTTGCACGAGCCCACACACACGTGCCTCCCACCTTAAGTTATTACTTTGTATTTTCAAACTTTTTGCCTTGACAATTAAATGAGGCTTTGTCCACCATCCCGAAAGCATCGTAATCGGTCGGGAATTTCGTGGGAATACTAATATTGGTACGTATATGTACTTGGTAGAGCGTATTTTAATTATCGACTTTTTTATTTGTGGTGGGTTTGAAAACAGATGCGGATCGGAGATTTTCTGATAAAAATAAAAGATACTCGCCTCCTCCTCCTCATATCCCCTCTCTATCTCTTTTTATTTTTTAACATCTACATACATTAGAAAAAAAAAAAAATCTTAATTATTTAATTCTAGATAGACATGCAGCATTTCATTCTAAAATATTTTACAAAATTGCTTTTAATTTTAGGTAAATATTAATTATAATTTGATGATTATTAAGTTCAACTTTAACTAATTCATGATTAAATATTAAGATCGAAAACAAAAGTTTCTCTTTTGACATTTCTTTATCCATCATTCGCTCCTGTTAGATAATTCTGATTTTAAACATTATTCTATCCTTATTTATTTTTACTATGACCATTTAGTATGGTCTATTAAATGTCAAGTCTATTAAAGTAGTACAATATCATATTGGATAGTTGTTTGGATTGCTAAGCTGCAAAATGCTAATAATTATGCTTTAGGATTTTAATTATTTACTTTATTATTTATTGATTTAGCTATTAATTTTCACTTTTTAAACATTTACAAAAATTAAATAGTCAATATCAAAATAGGTTTTGGGTATGAGTATTAGTATTTTATACCCATACCTGACCAGCCCAATCAATGGGTATGAAAAATTATATTTATACCTATTCTTTCTATATATATATATAGAAAATAGAGGTAAAATTAGACTCGATATTTGACTCTATTATAATGAGTTCTCATAACCTTATATTCATGGGGGTATTTGGCCGTCCCTAATTTACCTATGAATAAATATGTTCGTTTAATTTAGTTTAGTTTAATTATCTTTTAATGTTTACCTTTTAAATACAAAACAAAACATAAAAAATTATGTTCGAGTTTATTCATTCAACTTTAATATACTAACGTTTGTGATCATTTTGAATTAACCTTGTACTCAAATTAATTTGAGTGAAAATGTAATCCATTCAAACTAGATTCAGGAGTGAGGTGCTCGCAAGAGCCGAGGCACTTGCAAGAATAATCCAATTTAAGCCCATATAAGGGCTGCAGCTAGGACCACGATAGGCCGCTAAATGGGCTCAGAAACTTAAAATAGCTTCAATTGTAGGCCTAAAAGCAATGGACAAATTAAGGGTTGGGCCACAACATTTGTGGGCTTAGCTCGTGTTTGCATTCTCATCCGGTATGCATAATGAATCTGATGGGAGCGCAGGGGAATTCGGAGAGTAGAACTAATATAATCTGCTACACTGATCGATGACACTCAAACAAGAAAAGCTAACTAGATTATAACGTTTGACAACTAATTCTAAATTTTTTTATTACCATACATATATAGTTGCCGTAATTGTATACATATGAACAGATGATCAGAGATTCGGAGTATTGGATTCAAGCCTAAAAACAAACAACCCTTAAATTAATGTCTTTGATGACTGATAAAATAAGAGACGTTGAAGCCACAGGAGCCTTTTTTTCTTTCTTTTTTTTAAGGAAATTATTTATTGATATATTGTGAGTGTATATATGTAAAAAAAAATTTATGTGAAATTTAGACATTCAAACAAAGGTATTGTTAAAAGAAAATATTTCCATAACCATACGAGTGCTATGATGTCATATATTTATGATCAAAGAGTTGGTGGGGATTGTTTTTTTTTTTTTTTCTTTTTTCTTTTTTCATCATTTATAGTTGGTAAGGATTGTTAAGTCTTACCTGAAGTAACAAATCCTTCAAATTTGAAACCCAAATTGAAGAAACGAAACAGTAAACAGAATGGACAAGCTTGGAGACATGGTGGGACCAATCAAATATATGATGTATCACTCTATCATGATGATTTTTGCAAGACTTTTGAAGTTGATTGGAAATGCCATGATTGTTGCATGGAATTCTGCATATGTTGCCTTCGTCTACCTCTCTTATTGCTTCAAATTGTAATTTTATTTGGAGATTTATTTATTACACGTTTGAACTTTGCATTCTTTGATATCATGGAGTTGTCGGAATTGCAAGTTAACTCATCTCATTGCACAAGTGTGAAACGATTGTTTGGTTGTTTTTTTCTGTTGCTTTGTGTTTTCGGAATCACCAGTGATATCACTATTCTCTCTAACTTTCTTTAGCTAGCTAGGGTTCCATGGACTTCCTCATGGTCATGGATAGCTCTCTCCTTCATGCACATACGGACCATGTGCACGTACCAATGAATATTTACACATACATAATAAGTTTCAAATCATAATTAAATTAGGGTTTTGCACAAGTATGTAGTCAGAAATTTTGTTTAGTTTGGGCATGTCCAAAAATATATTATAATTTTAAAAATTCATAGAACAATAAATACTGCAATCACTATAATATTTATTCTTCTCAACAAGTGTTCATGTTTTTGAAATGATGTATGATAGTTTTATTATCAATGTGTGCTTAGGATAGCATATTGGTGATGGCAACATAATGGCAGAAACAATGGGTTAGTATCCAATGAGATTAGGTGATGTACCTAGGGTTTAATTTTATTACTTTTTTGGTTTTTAGCGTATGCTTATATATGTTAATTATTTTTCAGTATTGTGCAAAAAAAAAAAATTAAAAAGAAGAAAACGTTATTTTTCCGTATAATTTATGTTTGTCATTTGTTATTTATTAAGGGTAGGTAACACATTTTGTAAAATCAAAACATCAAATTAAACTCTAAAGAATTGGGCTTTTTTGAAAACATTTGTTAAAAACACTTCAAAATCAATTGGAAAATTTTCATAATTTCATTACTTAGATGGGGTATTTTACAAAATTCAAAGAAAATAAGTTTTTTTTTTTTTTTTTTTTTTTTGGGGGAAATCATACGTTGAAATTTTCCAAAAGCCAACTGGGTCCATGCCTCACCTGGCCCCTATACTTGATCCGCCCATGATTTTGAACAATTCACATTCATCACTACTTGTCACGCATTTTAATGGTACCATTGTTCTCTTACGTAGGAAGAGCTGATAAGGTGACAACCCACATGGCCGATCTCCTGAAGCGAGCTGTAGGTCGGTCCTATTACACAACTCCCTTTGCCAGGTTGGCGATTTTGTAACATATAATATTAGAGTCAATAATTCGTTTCGAATTTTATCTGTTTTATATTTTATCATTGTCTCTTATACAATAACTAGATCCTCTTAAACTTTTGGGGTGTAACAATTTCTCTATCAACAATTGTGCTACAGAGACTAGAGGCTTTATTTTATTTATGATACGGTGCTGATGAAATTGATGATGAAGATGGGAATATTTTAAAATACGAATTGTTTTCTGTTATTTTATTAATTATATTTTTCTTTCTTTATTTTTTTTAATTTTTTTTTTTGGATTGCAAAATGAAACAGTTAAATGTCTTTATTTTAATACTAATAATAATAATAATAATAATAAAAAAAAAAAGAAAAGAAAGAGATTAAGATCAAATTTTCAGTTGATGCTAGCAATGATATATAAAGAGTCATATCCGTCAGTTGCGCTGACAAGCCTGCAATCATTCATATATGCAGTGGCCATCAATAAATAGAAATGGCATCCAATCTGCAGGTTTCCTCCAAGAGCTAGCTATCGTACTTACATCCGGGCGATTCACGTGGGCTCTAATTATAATAACTTGGAGAAAAAATGATAACTAATTTTTATCAGTCTTATTATATTAACCTTCCATTCAGTATCAAAAAGTAATCAAATTTTAAAGGGGAAAAAAAAAAAAAAGGTTATCAAAATTTTCTGTGCTTCATTGTTCTCGCTGGCTTTCCGAGAGGTACATAAAAGACAGAAGCGTAATTAATTATTGGCAGAATATTTTCTCCTCCTCGTTGTCGTGTACACATCAAACCCAATTATTATTATTATTATTATTATTATTAATTATATCTATGAATGCACGGGTTAAGATAAAATTAATTTGTAAACTTTAAGATTGGAATAAATTTGATGATATTTTGGGGACAGGGCTTGACGACCATTGACCATTTGTAAGGCACACGCGTGTTTATTTGAGATTTGATGATGACCAGGAGGGCCGGCCGGCCGGCCGGCGAGAATATTCTTTCGATTTATAATGATGAAGTTGCAACTGCAACTGTGCATGGGGCAACTTCTGGTTAATGAATTTCAAGCCGTTAATTATGACTTATGAAATATTTTTTGAGCGGGAGCGAGGTTCGATCCCCAACTTGTTAATTGCTACCGTTACTTTTTAAGTGTCCAGCTTTTGTTAGAGTTTCTAATTACCACGTTAACCTACAAGCTTAATTAATGAGCTTATTATAGTGGTTAAAGGCCTAATTCTAAACAGCGATATTTAGACTTTGCTGGACGACACAATTCAATCACCGAGTTAATAATAACAAGAAGCTACCTTTTAAGTATAGTCCATATTACTCAGTATCTCTTGACTTAATTTTGAAGAAATTAAAGATCTTGAAAAGAAATTAGAGGGAGACAAGCGTATATACACATAATCTTCATATATATCTTTTGTTATATATTCTACCTTTTGCAGCTTCTTTATCCATCAGCCAGCCGCATGTTCCTCCTAAGAGATTAGAAAGAGACGTAAAAAGAGAAAAAGGGTTGGCCGACCAACGAATACGTTAATACTTTCAAATTCTTCGCATCAAACAGTTCGTGAAAACGATGGCTTCAATTCTTCGAACGACCGACTTTAATTAACAAGTACATAATTAATGCTCATAACCTTTTTTTTTTTTTTTAATTACCACTTATAATTTTTCCTAGATCTATTAAATTTTCTAGTGGTGGCCATCATCATCATCCCCCAATTCCTATCACTCTGACTTCGAGATCTTCAAATGGGTAATATTATGGCAAAATTCAGCAAATTTATTTTTAAGTTTACCAATCTTTCTTTCATTTTCATTGTTAATTCTTCGAAATTGTTTCTTGAATTTTCTTTAAACACGCTCTTTTTAAAAATCCAACACTTATCGTCATATGCTCAGCGTTGCCAACAATATGTTGGATATAGCCACATAGGACTCTTCTTCTTAAGCCCTGCTTAGTGCATCTTTTCAAGTATAACTTTTATTAATAGAGTTTTTATAAAAAAAAAAAAAATTAGTTGTTTGGTTATCAATAAAAATTTTTATTAAAAATTTATGAAATTACTTTAATAGAATTTTTTTAAGTTATATTATAAAAAAATAAAATAATATTGTCAAATAAGTAGAGGATATTTTAGATATTTTAATATTTAAAAAAATCTTTTCAACCTCAACTCCCCAAAGCTCAAAATTTGAGTTTTTGCTAGTAAAGGCAAAATAAGTTATTTAAGCTTTAAAAGCTCTATTAGAAAAACAACTAAACAACAACAAAAATTATGATAAAAACTTATGGGATTAAATAAGTGCTTATGACCATTAAATAAGTCATATCAAATATATACTTAGTAATAATTCTATAAGTTTTTTCCCTTCTATATTAAATCTATGAGAAGATTAGAAGAATGTGAAGATTTTTTTCCTTTTTCCTTTTTCATTTTTTTCCGCATATAGTAGAACGTGAATATTAAAATAGAGAGTAAATCTTAAAATAAATAAAATAATGTGTGTGTGTGTGTGTATTATAATATAGTACCACATGTCAGTTATAGGCTGGCTAGAAGCACTCAAAATTTTTTCTTGTTCGTTATAATATATTTAAAATTTTAACATCTTGCATGTCACATTTGTTTGAATTTTATATTTTTTTTTAAATATTAGATTCAATAGTTACAAAAATAATGACATAGGTATTTTGATTTTTTTAAAAAATATTTAGACGAATTGAATAATTAATTCAAACTATAAGGAAAAAAGATTTATTTTACCTTTGCAATCCAATAAAAAGGGTATATAACAGGTTAGGTCAAAATTGAAATCTTTGAACTTTTGGATTTATCATCGGTAAAGAAATTGAATTATTGTCCTTATACTAAGATTTATGCTAACAAATTCAAACGTGACCTTAAAAATTGTGATATGAAACAAAAGAAAACATGAAAGTTGAGATCTGATAAAGTTGATAAATATGAGTCGGCTATGTAGCAGTAGCAAGTTGAAATTGTCCGTGCGCTGGACCAAAAAGTCAAGCCAAGTAATCTAAAGGTATGTTTTCAGCTTCAGCATAACTTTGAAAATATATCACCTTAATGATAAAGCTAGGGTTTCGTTACGAAACAGACATTCTGGTAAAAATTTGCAAGAGAGAGAGAGAGAGAGAGAGAGAGAGGATGTGATTACTGAGGGGCAGAGATAATTTTTCGGTTCAAATGTTGTTGTTGTGGGGGAAGTTGTGGATGTCTTTTCATGGTGAGAGATAAAGGAATAAAGGCAGAAAAGAACTGTGGATGAAGTTACAAGTGAGAGTAAGTGGAAGGCTGGGGAGGATAGCAGAGAAAAATATAATTATGTGGGACTGGGGCGATAGCTAGTGTTATCATTGAATTCTTTTTTTTTTTTCTTTTCTGCAGAAAAAAAGCGTGGCCCAATTGACAAGTTCATTATTATTCATTTGTGTATTATATTGGAATTTGATTTGGCACCATTTCTTTTTCTATCTTTCAACCGCCTTCGACACTTTGACATGGATGGAAGGTTTGATGTTTCCTACTACTCATTGCCCTCAAGACTCTCGACTCTCGACTCTCTCTCTCTCTCTATT
Organism: Citrus x clementina; assembly: GCF_000493195.1. Lineage (NCBI taxonomy): Eukaryota > Viridiplantae > Streptophyta > Magnoliopsida > Sapindales > Rutaceae > Citrus > Citrus x clementina. The sequence continues at coordinate 50,658,751 of NW_006262339.1, forward strand.
CTTCCTCTTTTTTTTTTTTTTTACTTTATTCACTAATTTTTGTTGTTGCTGTACTAATTATGGATTTTTTTTATAATATCAATTTGATTACAAGACGGAGTAAATACATTAATAGAATCCTACAACTCAAATAAATAACATATTTCAATTCTCACTTTTCATTGTAAATTCAACCTATTTTCAAATTCGACTCGTTCATATTCCTACTTATTTCAATTTTAAGTTAATAAAAACACCCTACACACACATGTATAGACATATATTCTCGGGCATGGATGTCCTTTTTTTTTCATGCGAACATGTTATTAAGCCAAAGGGTTTGATATAGTCGGTGCTTAATTCACTATAAAACCTTATAGTTTAATATATTGTTTTATATCGTGTCCACATAAGAAAAAAAAATGAGGGCAACTAAACTTGAGAAGTACTATATATATACACACACACAAAAATCCATACACCTCTTCTTTCTCAAGAAGAGGTCAGCCTAATTGGACTATCATAAGATCATTTGAGGATAATTCTATGATTCTTTATATAAAGTATTTTCCAAATTTATAGTGAGAAAGATACGACTAGTGTGTGGGGGTTAGATTTGGATTCAGTGTTGAGCTGATTTGTGCTTAATTTTTCATAATTTCTATCATATGTGCATGTATAGTAAAATACAATCAAGATTTAATGAGTTTTATATTCTTATTTAATAACTATCAATTATATCTTTTTAAAAGATTAACGAAAAGAACAGTTCAACAATGAATCCAAATCCGCGTAATGTGACTGTAGTATAATTCTATAATTTTTTAGCTAAGATTGATCGTAATTATCTCCACATTCTCCCACACGTTCTAAGAAAATTCTATGAATAATGCTTGGTTAAATTAATCCAAAAAAAAGTTATTAACCATTCACTTTGAGTAAAGAGGATAGCCAACTGCTCGCACATTACGGGAAATTAGTTTCAGCACAGAATGCGCTAATATTTTTATTGAACAAACTGATGATCAATTACTTAATTCATTTCATTACGGAATTATTTTTTTTAATGGTAATATTAAAATTAGTTTTAATCTATATCTCTTTTAAGATTTAAATTTAAATGATCAATTAATTACTAAAAACAACTCGATCTGGACACTCCAACTAAGTTAATTGTGTAACTCATTTCACTAATTGTGAAAAACGAAAAAAAAAAAAAAAACATATTGACGGTGGCTTTCATTAGATGGCGAAAGACAAAAAGGAAAGGATTAAGGAGCTCTATATAATTTTGTACTCTTTATTATCCAAGATTTACAGCTTTCGCTGTTCTAAAAGTTTGATCTACTGTGAAACTCGATTATCCAAGATTTTGAATCACTGGCATTGTCAGGAATATGTATGTCATCATCAGGATGTTCTAGTGCAATTATATAAGATTAATTTCGGGATGTGATCAACTTACATTATATCTAATATAAAAATTAAACTCAATAACTCATGGTATACATTGATAATCAATCAATACGTAGCTTACATCCAAGGTAAAATTTATACGCAATAATTTAGGACATATTAACAATCAAACGACATTTTTAAGTTTTTGGGGACTATCTTTGAGTTGATGTATAAGGTACAAAATTTAAAAATCATTTGGATTATGAATTGTGTGAAAATGTATCAAGGGCTAACAATGAATTAATGTTTGTCATCGTTAATGATGGCGCAAATTGCGTGTTAATAAATTTGACATTTATGGGAAATGGAGTACTCTCGTCTAATTAGATTAGGAAAACATGGAAATACAATTGCCAAACGTGTTGATTTTGTTGAAAATCATAAAAATGCAATTCACTATATATTAAAGCACATCATGAAAGTTCAATAACTATCATGATTGGTAGATTTTAAAATAAATATGTATATAGTATATAGATAACATTTTATTAGGCAATGGATCTCATAAATGTTGAGTGACGTCCTATACATACAAAATTTTGCTATATGCGTATAGTAATAATAATAATTTCTTCATATATTGGTACTTTTGCACACAACCACATATTTCGCAGTGATAGTAGTAAATTCGTAGAAGAGCCATTGGGCCAAATAGTAAATAGCTGACTTCCTTGTAATGGATGGCAGCTAGTAGAAAATCACTCGGGCAGGCTCTTGGGTCATATATTAGTAGCATTGTAATTGCAAATAAAAAATTAAAAAAAAAAGGGAAAAAAAATCTGAAGAGGAGAGAGTCGAGAGCCGCCATATCTCTAGACAAATACTGTATCCTTCTGTACCGTATAGGAAGAAGTAGAAGCCTCTGAGATGAGGAAGGAATAATAAATAAATTAATTGATTAATTCCCAGGAAGGTTTCCATTCAGTCTGATGATGCTACTAATTGCTTGACCATTAGTCCCGTTCCGCGTGTGAAAGTAAAACACAGCAACGACTATAAGTTACGCGCACAACGCATATAATATATACATATATATAAATGTCGACGCCAACCAACAGTATTTAATTTCTTACAGAGCTCGAATCTGGAATATATGCATCCGTATGCATATATTGTTGTACGGATCGGATCATCATCGACGACGACTCCACTGTCCAGTTGCAAGTGTAGCAAGAAAAAAAAAATAGAAATCAAACACAACAGCTAGCAGCTAGCAAACTTATTAAATTTCGGTGTTAGCTTAGCCTTAGCCTTTGCTAGGGTTTTTAATGGAAGGAGAAAAATCGTCAGCAGGTGCAGGTGTAGGTATACCAAACTACGAGGTACAAGCTTCGTTCACAACGGCTGAGGCTGAGGCTGCCGCTGCGGCTGCGGCTGCACAAGGGATGGGATCATTTGTTCATGATTTCGATGAAAATCATGAGCATCAGGTCTTAAGTTTCATGGGCGCTCCTCCTTCTAACTCCCACTCACACTACTCTTCTCCCATATCTCTTCACCCTCTTATCATTAATAGCCGCCACTCCACCGAAAACTCTGCCCTAGGGTTTACTCATACTAGTAATCACGACCATCATCATCAGGTGGTTTATTTGTTTGATCATTACTTTGCTTGCTTCTGCTTCCTAATTAATTAAATTTATACAATTGTTATTTGATTGCTTTTGTATTTTGGTTCTTTAATAATGGAAATTTCGCAGGTAGGGCCATTGAATCCAAGGGCTGTTAACAACGAAAATTGCACCAGTAATCATGCTAGCGACGAAGGCCACAATTCATGGTACATAGATATATCTCCTTATTAATTTCTTTTATACATATTTATACTCCCCCCCCCCCCTCTTCTTCTTAATTTAATTTCCACGGATCTAATTTCTTTCTTCTTTATATGTATATATGTATGTGTGTATGTGTGTCTCTGTCTCTGTGTGTGTGTCTGGGAGAGATGTTGCTTCGGTGCTGTCATATATATATTCATCATCTTTTCTAATATAGTCTCTCTCTCTCTATAGTTCATAATATATATATATATAGTGGGTTCTGATTCTGAAGATGCAAGTCCTTGATACACATTGATAGCAAAATCCACATATATATGTCTATATATATCAATAGATGACTGATCTAACTTTATGCTAATTAATTATAAAGCAAATTAACTAAAAACCATAGCCTGAGCTTTCAGGTGGAGGAGCTCATCATCGTCAGAGAAAATCAATAAGGTGAAGGCAAGAAGAAAGCTTAGAGAACCAAGGTTTTGTTTCCAAACAAGGAGTGATGTGGATGTGCTTGATGACGGTTACAAATGGAGAAAATATGGCCAAAAGATCGTGAAAAATAGCCTTCATCCCAGGTACTTACAATTACTTTTAATATCCATTCAATATTTCATTCCATCACTTTTTCATTCATTATGAATCAACACCTATTATCCGTCTCTAATTTTAAGTCTATACATATGTAAATTGTTTCAGAATTAATATCAAAACAAGATAATAGAGAATATTTTTGGTACACTGTCTTCGCCATTTAGGCTTGTTTTAATCATTGAAGCAAAGAAAAAGGACTTTGCAGGTGCTGGGTGCTGCTTTTGTTCAGGCATATATTTCTTTTCTTTAACAGTTGGTGGAACACGTACATCCATAGGATATAGGTTGATTTTGCCTTCTTCAGATTTAAGTATACCATAATATGTCTCAAATCTTGGCTTTTGGTCTTTTAACTTTTTGATGTAAGATCTTAGAAACAACTTAAGAATTGCATTAACATACAATTTTTATTCTACGTACCCAATATGTAGTCTTATTGCATAAACACCGTGATTAATTTTGATAAAATTGAAACCGTCAATTCATGAAGACATTCAATCGAGTAAAGACTTAATAAGAAGAGTCCAGTGCGTAATGAACTTTCATAAATGCTGTTACAGACTCAAGTAGTTAATTGATGTGTCAAATACAAAAAATGTACTAGTTTCATATGAACATTATTATATCTAAAATGAAACATTTGTAACGTTTTGCATGCATGGGGGCATGCTTAATGGTACAAGAAATACAGCCATATTCTAAGATTGACATTTTGAGGACCTCATAGCTGGTTATGAGCTGATTGAAAGCTATTATCAAACGAACTATCATTATAATTTGTGCAAATTTTCTTTTCTGCAAAGCTTGGTATTGTCATAATTAACCAATTAATTAATTAATTTGAAAAAAAATGCTTAATAATATTGGTCTCATTGATTCTTCGGATCTAATTAATTGCAGGAGTTATTATCGTTGTACACACAATAACTGTCGAGTGAAGAAGAGGGTTGAACGATTATCAGAAGATTGTCGAATGGTGATAACTACTTATGAAGGTAGACACAACCACTCTCCTTGTGATGACTCAAATTCATCCGATCACGAATGCTTTGCCCACTTTTAATTAGCAGCAGCTATCTGGCTTAATCTTCAGTGAACGTAATTATCATTGTTGTAATGGTTAATTATATATATATAATTTAATTAGTGCGACAATCTTAATTTGTTTCCAAGTACATCTGGGATTTCCTCCATGTATTATATATGATTCTCCTTCGAGATTAATCCACCTGGAATGAATTAGAGTGCTTTCACTGTCACTTAGTCTTTGTAGCGATCATAATAGTTTGAACTAGAGTTTGTGAAGTATATATGTTGATAAATATGAAGTATAAACAACGAGTGATGCTGGAATAAAACTTACCAGTAACGTCAAAATACCAAAAACATATCCCCACTTGGTTGATTTTGCATGTTTACATAATTCTTTGAATTCAACAAATAGACATACAATTATCCATTTTGAATTCCAATAGATACGTGTGTGTGTGTGTGTGTGTGTTTAAATACAGTATACATACAGATAAATGTAACACGTGACTAATGAACATCATCAAATTGAACTTTCGATTAGTTATAATTTTATCCATCCACAAGATTTTGATACGATGCAACTAATTATTAATTTATAATCGAAATTAAAGATTGAATGAGAAAGATGATGAAGCTTTATTAGCAATAGAATAAGGGTGAAGTATTAACAGTGCAGCTGGAGCTGGTTTAGGTTGCAATAATTCCCAAGAGTAAGGCTGTAACAGTACTAAAGGGTATGGCATTTGATGGCTGCTGGCATATATAGCTCCACCCCCCACCCGAAAAAAAAAAATCCCATGGCCATGGATGAGGACAGGGATTAGGATGCGGATGAGCTTAAGTTGTTGCCACCACAGGCCACTGGGCCGCCGGCCGAAACATTGGCATCCAATGAAATTTCAAGATAGGGAGACTCATATTGTTTATCATCTCCAAGATTACACGCAAATTCAGTCCTATGCGAACATCTTCAGGATTGAACACTGAATATAACAGTTTATATGAAACAGCATCACGTAAGGGATTTCAAAATATACATGTCCCTATCCCTAGTAGTAGGTACCGCTGGGTCTCAAAATTTTCCCAAATATGAATCGAATTATGATCTTACCATTCTATATCACGATTACTAAGGCTCCAGGAATGTCAGTGGATGATCTAGAAAACTCCAATATCTTAGAGATAATCTCCGCTGGATTCTCAAGATACAACCCCCACTTAATAGTCACTTTCTCCAAGACATGTCCATTCTTAAGCGGAAAACACATCAGCGTAAGGTCATTCTCAAAACCTTCACATCAAGGAGCTCAGCGGCTTTGAGATGATTGGTCAAATGTGAAATAGCCTTACTTGTAGGAATAAGAATCATTGAATGTATTTATTAACTAAATTAGATGGGAATGAGAATCAAGTATGTGAATCCCACACACTTTTGAAATTAGCAAACGAAACTTGATTCCCAAAGGGATTACAATTTCCTAATTTCATAAGTAAACACACTATAAGCCTATTTTATCAAGTTTTCATTTCTAGAAAACTATTTCTCCCCATTAAATTTTAATAGTTCCCAAATTATCCTTAATTAAATTTAAAAAATATAAATACAAAAAAATCAAAAAAAAATTCATCAAATTCTTAAATCCATCAACATCAAAACCTACCCACAGAGAGGAAAACACCCCCTTATTGCCTCTAGAGCTGTAGCTAGTCGCCGATTGGCCAGTATCTTGTCTTTTATGGTTGATTTATTATCTTAGATTTTGTTAGTTTAATTTTTTATTATTTATTTATTGTTCACATCTTGTTTTAATTGTATAAAGAGAAAAAAAGTTAGTTTTCGCCTAGTCTACACTTGTTAAGTTAATTATTTGTGGGTTCCTTTCCTAACAAAACCCAATGACATCAACTAATCTTTTACTATTTCTAGGAATGAAAAAAATAAAATAATGAACAAAACTTTCTCAAATGTAATTAGTAATTTCAAACATATAATATTGCGGAGTCCTTCGAATATCTTATACATATCGTACTGACACTCTTCAAGCATAACATGCTGAGTTAGAGAGTCAATATGCTAAAATCCACATTCAGCAAAGAGTTTGGATCCTGAAAGTCGAAGTCCTTTAGCGATCATTACAAATTTCTCTTTGCTAACGGACTAGTAATATGCATAGATGTGAGACTTCGACAAAGACCCTTTAACTCACAGTTCTCTAAACCATCACCACCGTGATCATTACAACCATTATTTATAATAAGATTCTTCAAATTAGCAGAACAAACAGAAAGAATCTTCAAATCACGAAAAACATAAGATTGCAGACTCAAATCCTCAATACATGAACAACTTGAGATAAAGTTTCGAAGTGAAGTACTATCTTTTAACTCAATATTGTTTAGGAAAAGAGACCTGATGCAGTTAAAACTCCAAAGGGCAGAAATTCACAAGTTAAAAGACAATGCGGTAACTCAATGACTGTCTTTGGGAACACAATCAAAGCAATGGCTTACACATTTCATCTTCGAGTTCATCATTGACTATTTAAATAGAGCAAGTTTTTACTTTGTCAGACCAAATTTTATGGAAAATGCTGAAGTTTAATGAAGGCATTGAAACCCATAAAAAAAAAAAAAAACTCTTTGATTTAATAGTCATAAATTAATAATCTCTATTATATAATAATTTTCTGTGGTTCCGACTTAGCCAAAAGGTTAATTTAATAAAATAATATTTAAAAAAAAACTGCTACAATTTTGGGGTCTTATTCATATCATAAGTTAATAATTTACAGAAGTTATAAATCTCATGTTATGATATTTTATTAAATAAGATATCACTCCATTGTTATTTTTTTCTTGAAATTTAAATATAATTGGATCTCATGTTTAACTTTATTTATCCAGGCTAATATTGCAAGAATTTTTTTTGTATATTTAATTTATCTTTAGTGGATTAATTTATCTTTATTGATTAGATTGGTAAAATATAGTAAGTTTTTAATTGATTGAAATGTATGTTCATCGAATTGTATATATAGCCTATAAATCAATGAATTACTAATTTTTCTATTAATTAATACCTTTTTAAATTAATAAATTTTATATGGTCTTGACATTATTAATTAATTTATAGAGATTTTACTGTACTTATGTCTTGTTTTAATTTTGAATCTAGTGAAAAAAATAATAATTTTGATAAATGGACTTTTGATATGAAGTGTATAGTTGAGCTCCTAACACACTCTTATGAAACCCTAATTATCATGTTAATAGCCTTACCTTTATTAAAACAATAATGTTAGGGATCTCGACATTTAAATCCGAACTTGAGTCCCAATGCTATGTGCCACTTATCTATTGGACGATAGATTTTATAGCTAGTAAAATTACTTAACCACCATCCAATAAATGAATGACACGTCAATTAGGACTCAAATTGGAATTTAAATGTTGAGATACCTAGCATCGTTCTTATTAAAATTGCAAAAAAGGATAAAACATTATAATAAAGTTAATTAAATTTAAACATACTTTTTGATAATTAATAAGTTAATTAAATTTTACACATACTTTTTAATCATCAATTAGATTTTACACAATCTTTTTAATAATAAAGTTGGATAATTTATTACTTCATTGTCTCAAAATTATTTTGATTTTATTAAAAAAATAATTATATCATAAATCAAGATTTAAAAAGATGAGAGGATCCATTATTTGTAGGTGTAAACATATTTTAATTTAGTTCAATTCATAATTGTCCTTTATCTTGTTTCATCTAGTAATAGAAGTATGATAGGAGAAAAAAAAAAGTTTTATAAGGATTGTAAAGGGGTGCGGAAAGCATTACTCTTAACTTTAAGCCAAATAAATTGGACCGGTCCAGGAATTACAAAACCCGCTTGAGGTTATCGGGATAACCCACACATATCGACACACAGCAGCCGTGAAGACGATTCACCGCGGCCTAGGATAAATTGTGTCTGATACAACAGAATTACATGAACAAGGAAGCTAAGGGCGAGAGCCAAACATAACATGAATCCGGAAACAATCTCAAGCAACGAGAATATGTGATGAATAATGTGCTCCGGAAGATTGCCGAGTCTATTAATAGTAATTCCATTTTATCACTCCTCCTCCTCCTCCTCCTCTATTAATAGTAACAATTTATTATTATTATGAATAATAATAATAATGATTATAAAAATGATAATTATTATTTCAAAATGAGAATTAAATGATTATAAATAATCATAATAATAATGATTATTAAAGATAAAATGAGAATTTCAAAATTTAGGCGGAGTTAATATGGTCACTTTAAAGAAAGAGATTAATAATTATAAAAATGATAATTCTGATTTATAATCATTTAAGGTTAATTTAGTAATTTGTAATAATTCATTGCGATTTCTAGATATAGCAAATACATCAATGACAATACAGTTCATTCTAATTCTGATTCTTACAGTTGAAATAAACAATTTATTTTGATTCTCATTCTCTATTCCGATTCAAAATAAACAGTTTATTTTAATTCTTATTTCCTATTCCGATTCTAGCTCATTCTCATTCCCTATTTCGATTCAAAATAAACAATTTATTTTGATTATTATTTCTCATTTTGATTCTACTCCATTATGATTTCGGCTCATTTCGACTATTGATTAATAAACGCACCAATAATGTTAAAGATACATTTCGGTGGGTCTCTATGAGTCTATTGTCTAGCCCCTTTTTTTTCCTTCAATTAAAGTAAGGGATTGGGAAATTCCGGCGACAGAAATTAGTACGGTGGTTGACCAAATTAATTAATTTCCATTCAAAACAAGAATTTAATTTATTTATTTTCGGGTATTTAAGTAATTTTAATTAAAAAGAATTTTACGTGGAATTTAAAGAGGAGTCAAAAGGACCCAGACCTATTTACATTCACCACTGGCTTTGAACAATGGAACTTACCGGCCCAGTTATTTCTTCTTCTAATTTCTAAAAAGTGAAATATCCAATCAAATGAAATAAAATAAACGTGCTAGCTTCTCCGATAGCACAAATTTCGCGATGAATTCATCATCTTTTTCTAAGTTCTTGAAGATTTACGGTATGCACACGGTTTACATTTTATTCTCAAATGCTGTTGTATATTGATTTCTGGGCAAATTTGTAGGTTACGACATCGTTTTGGGATTGATCGCTACATTTTATGTACTCGCGGTGCCGTATACGAAAGTTGAAGAGAGTTTCAATGTTCAGGTGTTCGAATTATCTTTTCTTTCTATTTAGTAAATTAACCACTTATTTTTTTGACCGGAAGAGTATTAACCACCTGTTTTTGCCAATAGAATGTACGTAATAAAAGAATCGTTGAATTTTAAATTATAGATTTTTTTCTTTCTTTCTTTCTTTCAATTTTTTTTTTTAATTGTGCTGGAGTTTTTGACTTATCCAAGAGTAATTGGAAGCTTGAATCTATGAGATACAAATTCTTTGAATTTTAATATTTGCGGGGCATAATTAATATTAAGACATTTGGTATTTTTATTTCAAAATTATCAGGATTTCCTGTTTTGCTTTGCTTCTTCTTCTTCTAACTTATTTTTACCCGCTATGCTTTATTGTCTTCTGTCAAGGCAATGCATGATATTCTTTATCACCGGCATCACTTAGATATTGTAAGTTTACTTGCTATACTTTCAAATCAATATTTATTTTTATCTTTGTTTTTAAAACTAAGCTGCAATGGGATGTAATGTATGGGTGTTTAAATGTTTACGTCTTGTATCAGTATGATCATTTGGAGTTCCCTGGAGTTGTTCCTCGCACTTTCATTGGTAAGCTTCATATATTCCTAGGTGTAGTGAAATTGTTTTAGTCTTTTGACAGTCTTGTGAAATAGTGGAGTAACTTGATAGAAATGCTGGGGCAATACAACCCCATCACATAGCATGTTTTAATTGTAACAGAAAACTATTCCATTTGTTTTCTTGGTCTTTAGTAGTTTATCTATGTTCCAAGTTTTGTTGCTTTACTCACATCCAGTTCAGAGTTCAACCATCTTATGCTCCAAGCTCTTCCCAATGTATTGGGAATGGTTTACTTATTATAAATAACCTTAATTATTGGTACGTGTGTACATGAATTGTCCCTTGCGTTTTACAACTTGAGATTTTAATATCCTTCAATGTACTATTTATGTGAATAATTATTTGAATAATTCTAGAATTCTATGCTAATCAACCTCTAACTATAATTTTTTATTTTTTGGCAGGAGCGTTGCTTGTATCAGTTTTGGCATCTCCAATTATCTTAGTAATGAGCTTCTTGCACTTACCAAAGACACATGGTCTTATTGCAGGTTGTTTTACAGAATGCTTAGTTACATTCATGAAGTTTGTCTTTGAAGCAGTGAAATAGATTCTTTTGAGGTGCTGTACCATGTGATATCTAAAACATAAAATTGTCGTTTCACTTGCTGTTGTCTTTTCTTTCTATTTTAGTTAATGTTAACTGTAGCACTTCTTTGGCTTGTATTAGAGAATGTCAGCAGTGCAGATCATCTCAGTTTTGGGTCTTGTGACACTGAATATGGTTCTCACAGTGACAATTCACTTTTCAGTTTTGTTATATATTGAAGTAATCTGAAAATAAATCCAAGAAAACACTTTTGTCACCCTTTGAAGCATTGTTTCCTTTATTACCATGCTACATTAGCTCATGGTACATCCCTTATGAATCCTTGTCAATCATTTTGGAATTCTTTTGCATCATTCTTGAACTCTTCTAGCCCTATGTATGTTTCAGCTATATGTATATGTCTATATGCATAGTTTTCATTTTTAAACTTTAGTTGTGTTCTGACTTCTTATCCAGTTTTATAATTCAATCATTTCTGCAATTGACCGACTTATTTAGTTTGTGTTTTGTAGTACGTTTGGCATTGGGTTGCATCACACTGTCTACGCTGCGCTTCTTCCGTGCTCAGGTTTTTACTTTTGTTTTATTTTTAACTATGTTTATGTTTACCTACTATACTCTTTAAGGGGTAATCATTTATTAAATTATGAACCAAAGTTATTGTTTATATACCCAACCTATGTGGTAAGAATTGTTCTTTTTTTGGCTGGAGGATGATGTTTCAATCTCAATTGAACTAGTGGCCATTGTAATGTCAGAACTTGCAGCCAAACACTATTTCTGATTATGATATTTATAAGTCACATACTCCACTTAGACTCTGAGACCATAGAATTTTCGTATTTAGTTGGTTTTGGTGGTGTTGCAGTAGATCCTTTTCTAAGGAACGTGCTTTCCATGTGTTTTCAGCAATTGGAGGGTTGGAAATTGGTAATGCAGTTTAAAATATGTCTATCAACAAATTATTTCTCTTTAAATAAAATCTCTTCTGGTTGGATAGGGGAAACAATGGTTAAACCACTTACGCTGCATATTATGGCTAACTTATCCTACATAAATTTTAAAGTTTGAGTCTATTGATGATTGATTCTTATAAAAGAAGATATATATCTTATATAATTGAGTTATTAAGGTCAAATTTCTTGTAGCAGGTTAGATACAAGTTTGGAAGCCAAGTAGAAGCCTTCTTTGTGATACTAACTGCATTTCAGTTTCACTTGTTATTCTATTGCACTCGTCCTCTTCCTAATATCCTAGCTTTGGGTATAGGTAATTACTCCTTGTCTTTAACTCCCTTTATGTTTTCCTTGCAAAACTAGTGAGTTTATTTTCCTATGAAAGCTTGAAATTGTAGTTTTTATGGACTATATAGAAGTGAGCATTATCTGGAGAAATTTAATAGGTTGCACTTTATACTTATCTAATTATTTAAATCACAAGAAAGTTTCCAGCCTCAAAACGATTATATGAAATTTGTAATTGTTTAGTGTAATTCTGTTATTTTATCTTTGGAGGTGTTTCAGATATTTTTCATAGTCAACGTGTGATGGACTCTAAGTTTCAACACTTGGGAATTGGGTTTTAGGCTGCGGCTTAAAATTGATGGGACTCGTCATCATTTTTTTTTTCAGTGTTAAGAAATTAGAAAGTGTCCATGCACTCTTCTGGACTTGGTACGTTTATTTTTGTGCTGTTCCAGATTTTTTATTGAATAATGTGACGGTGGATCTCAACTGTGTGTCAAACTATAGTGTCTGTCTAGTGAATGTTTCATGCATATTAATTGACCTGTGCGATTAATATCTATGCTCCCAAAGGGAAAGCTGTGAGAACTATACTACCAACCCATGTGCAGAGTACCAGTGATGATCTTTTTAATTCTGTAAAAGAATTAAGCATTTATAATCTTTAAGAAGAAGTTCATATTTTCTTCAGGTCATATCTACCTAGTTTATTATCTTTATTGGCTAGAAAAGGTTGTGTGTGCAGTTTTCTCTTGTTTTGAACCCTTTCTACATTCAAGCGATGCAGAAAGGGTTTCTGGAGAAAAAGAAAAAAGAAAAAGAAAGTGATGGACACATTTTAAAATAACTGTTGCTAACTCTTTTTCCTCAATTTTGTGCAGTCAATCTGGCTTATGGGTTTTGGCTCAAAGGGGACTTTTATGCCGCATTAAATTGTCTGGTTTGTCTGCTGCTATTGCTTAAATTTTATAATATTTGTGGTTATGCAATGTTCATTTTCAAGAGATAGCCTTCGGTACTCCTAAATTCCCACATTGCAATGCTGGTGTGCTTATTGCATCCAATTAAAAAGTGCCAACTGCTTTCACATGTCCAGTTCTATCATCATATTCTTTTGGCTTTTTTCAAATTTCTAACAACTTTCTGTTCTATCATGTGATTAGATTTTCAGTGCAGTTGTCTTTAGATGTGATATGGTGTTACTTCTTTGTCCTCTAGGCCTGGTGCTTTTGTTGGTATGACAATTTTTGTCTCATAATGCACATTTTATTACCACAATTTTCTAATTTAGCGGGCATGTTTGATGAACGTTTCTGCCTTATTATAAGAACTTCAGTATGTCAATGACAGACCAAATCAATTTCATTATGGAAGGCATTGAAATGCTGTATTGGAATGGCGCTACTGTCTGTAGGTAAATAATTTGAGTTTTTTATTTGGACTTTTATTTTTGTTTTGGGTGTTTAAATTTATGTTAAAATTGTTCATGATCTTGGTTCCTGAATTAGCATCCACTCTTGGGCAGGTCTTACAGTATTGGTTGATTCAATTATGTGGAAGAAGTTAGTGTGGCCTGAATTCGAAGTTTTATGGTTCAATTCTGTTTTGAATCGGAGTTCTGAATGGGGTGTATCCTTCTTGGAAGAATTTTCTCTTCCATATTTTGATTGGTCATAGAATTTTACGGAGTTCTTGGATTTCCTAATGAGAAACCCACAAACCTGAGCAATATATGTTGAACTAAAATAGAAATTTTTGCATGTAGGTTCTTCTTTCTTGATTATCAATTATTATAGGTTTTTTATGTTTCCGCTGAGAAGTTTGCTCTACGACATCTAGGTAGTGATCAGCGTAAGGTTTTCTGTGTTCCTTCACTGTTTTCATTAGACACATTCCTTCCACTGGTACTTCACTTCTGCACTTCCACGCTCATTGCTGGCTGCATATCCTCTTTGTTTTGTGAGTATTGAAACTACTTGATTCCACATTGCAGCATTTTTCTGTTCTATTTTGATACTGATCTTGATTGTTCTGTGCGTCATCGTGTTTGTTGCTTAAAATGTGATTCTGTCTTTTATTTGAATGTTGTCGTATGGAACTGATCATTAATACTATAGTTGCAATATATCTAATAAGGTTTCTTCCTTGCATGAGGGGTTTGTGAAAATTTTTTGTGTACTAGACTTCCATTTTTGTGTGGTTGTGTATTCCACTCTATATTATTGCCTATGCACATTAGCATGACCAATCAGTATGCGACTTGTTAAACATCATGTTTACAGTTGCACAATGTAAATGTTTCTTAACTGATTGCTTGAATGTGTATTTACAATTTTAATCAATCATCTTACCTCTTGTATATATGATACATAATCTTCTTCCTCCAGCCATTTATGTGTTTTAGCTAGCAATTTGTTTCTGGGGTCCACTGGTTTCCATTAAGTTATTTTTATTAATTCTGATACTTTATTTTGTATCAGGTGCTAATTTATGTTTTTCATTTCACTCATTTTGGTCTCTAAAGACATGTTTCCATTTTTGCAGCTTGGGGCTTTACTTGATAGGAGGGTTCTGCCCTTCGTTATCCCAGTTTTCACTTTTGTGTTACTTTACTCTAAGCTTCCTCACAAGGTATTGCACATGGAGATTTAGTGATTTGTCTGGTATATACATTAGTATGAACTCAATAGCATAATCATATTTTTTAATGATACAGGAGCTTCGTTTTATTATTAGTTCAGTTCCAATTTTCAACTTGTCTGCGGCGGTTGCAGCTAGCCGAATGTATGTTACTTGCGGTTTCTTCATCATAATCTGAAATAATTTTTCTTGCTTTATCTTTTTGTATGCACTCAATTAGATCACTGTCTCTCATGTATTTCTCAATTTTAAAACTTTTTTGTTTTCAAATGCTAATAGACTTTATAATTTCTTGTACACAGCTTCATGAATAGGAAAAAAGCTTTCTGGAAGTTGCTTAGCATTATTCTGATAGGATTTCTTTTGATCAGGTTGGAAGAGGTTGTTTTACTTTATGATAGTATATTACTTCCTCCATGTTTACTTATTTTATGTTCTTTAGTCTAGGGTGCACAGCTGTAACTTTCATGGCGTCCTATGAGAATTATCCCAGTGGTTATGCTTTAAAGTATTTACATCAAATCGGTGAGTTCTCTTTTCCTCTTCCAAAACTAAATGAATACTGCTGTCACACTAGTAAAGATATTGCACGTGGTAAAAGTATATGACGTCCTCAGTAGAAAACGTATATGAAAGAACAAATTTTAGGACCTCTGCTTGTTCTAAGATTTATAGAATATACTTTTTTGTTGAGAGCCATACGTTGTGGTGTTATTTTGTTTGGATTGTCAAGTAAAAAATTTTGTATTTTTTCTTCTTTCCTTAATAGCATAAGTTAAGAACAAACATCCAATGAATGTTTTGAACAAAATTTAGTTCATCAAGGAGAAACCATTTCTTCTCCCTCCTCTCCCCCCCCCCCCCCCCCGATTGGACATTGTAAATGTAAACTTTTGATTATTATTTTCTTTTAATTGGCATTTTCTTTAACTGATTCTTGTTTATGGTAGGTCATCTTGCTAGCAATACTGAGGAACAGTGGGTTCACATTGATCCGTATTCAGCCATGAATGGAATTTCCCGCTTTTGTGAAAATGATTTCCCATGGAGGTAAACTTGATTTTCATGTGTGTAAACAAAGTTTAGCCTTATTTTAACTGGTGTGAAAAAAATGAAAACATCAAAACGACAATATTTCTCTGCTTTTGTGAGATTGACCATATGGGTATGATTATTGGTCAGTACATAATCAAGCCTACGTGGAGACACTGACATGAGTTATTAGAAAAAAAAAATTGACTTATTATTGTTGTACTAGGAAACTTACAGAAATTGGTGTTTAACGTAGTAGCGTACTAGCATGGGATCCAATATATTTATAATCCCAAGATTTGGTGAAGAGATGAGCTGTATGTCACATTCAAGTAATTCAGTTATTTGCATTTCTCATATGAGCATTAGTGTTCCATGTGGTGTACAGTAATCATATCTTCTATTTTCAAGGTTGATCTATGTGGTTATGACAGTGCTACTCTGTAATGCAGATACTCCAAAGAAGAAAGTATTCCTCTGAAAGAATATCAAAATAGAAACTTCACCTATCTAATAAAGTAAGTAACCTATGATACTGAAGTTTTCTTCTTGACGTGGCTTTGGCCAAAAAATGCCATGAAATCAGTTTGGGGTTTTGCAATTTCTTTCCCATCTTATAGGATATATAAGACAGCCAATTAGATGTGTGCGCACAACAGTAAGTGTTGTAAGGTGCCTCCTGTTAATTATCATTTTCCTTTTCCATTGCAGTGAGCATTTGTTAGTTGAGGGATACAAGTGTTTATTTTCTGTGGATGGTTTCTCGAGGGTTCGTCCTCAGCTGAGGTTTCCACCCTTCTTATTGGTAGGTACTCAATAGTACTTCACTTAGGAGTGAATATGATATTCAGATCTGAAAGATGTGTTATTCATGATTCTCTGCAGATTAAAGAGCCCAAAGTGTATGTTCATGGAAATATAAAAAATGAGGATCTAATGAACAAAAACTGGCCAGGATGCTAGTGAGTCTTCCAGATCATACGGTAAAAGTTTCCAAAATTGTAGATTTATAAAAGAGATGGTTATTGTGGTTTCTCCAAATTTTTGCTCATTTGTAATGCTTTTCAGGTACCTGTGCTCTTTTATTATTTTCATATATCTGTTTAAAAGCGTCACAAGTTAGTTGAGATGTATTCTTTGCATGGCTTTATTTTGCGTTGTTAGTTATGCGAATTCCTGCATAGCTACGGTTGTGTTGTTATATGGTACAATGGTAGTAGTCTAAGCAACCTGGAACCAAGATGTTCCGACTTGTGCAACCAATAACACGTAAGATATTTGCTGAAAGTTATTTTAATCTACTGGTTTAACCCATTTATTAACTCACAAAGCTTGGAGAATCGACACTATACGCGTTGAAAGAGGTGATTTTAGGACAAACATAAATGAAGAAAAAACTCGCATAAATAAATAAATGAAGAAAAAAGTAACCCCACCCACATGCTTTAGAGCAGCTTCCTAAACTAGACTGATCCAGCCCTTCTTCTAAGCCGTTGCAGAGCATCACCGCTTCAGCCATTGTTTTTACCCTAACTGACAAATTGTAAAACAACCCCACTTGGAAATTCTCCTAAATTGTTTGTCTAAGGGCTTCTTAAGACTTTTTTTTTTTTAAAGGTTTAAAGGTGATTTTAAAAAATTCAAAATTAATTTTAGTGTTTGGTAAATTTTTTTTATAAATTACTTTTGACTAAATCATTCTATTCTATAATAGATTTGAAAAAGAGGGAATGAGTAGCTTTTGAAATTTTGATTTTAAAAATTATTTTTATACTTAATATAATTTTATATACATCTTTATATAAATTATAAAATTATCATTATTAATTAGGAAATAAAATCATCAACTTATAAGAGATTATTATTATTATTATCAAATATAATGAGATAATAAGATAAAAAAATTAATAATATAAAATATTTATTTTAATTATTAATTATTATATGTGCATAATAAAAAAAATATTTTATATGCATGTTTATAAATATTTAAATAAATTTTTTTCAACGTTATATTTGATTAAAAAATTTACAATTTTAGAGTAGTTTAATACAGAGATTTATTAAACACATACATCTGTCTTCAAAATATTATTGTGCCTTTAAAAATAAATTTTATCAAATGTTAATTAATTCTTTTTCAAACTGACTTACAGCGGATTATTTATAAAACACAATTAAAATTAATTAAAATATAAATTTTAATAAATTTGAGACTGTATTTTATCTATATATATATATAATTCTTTAATTAATGAAGGCATCCTCATTTTAATTAAAAATAAATAAATGTATGTATGTATGAGCTCCGATGTGATTTAACTCCGCCGTCTTGAGATCGAGATAATTGATATACAGTATGTATTTGTCAAACATGAAATAGCCTCGTTCGATATTTTTGCAATAATTGTAAAAAAAAAAAAAAATGTCATACGTATATTCTACTCGTCAACAAAAAAAAAAATTGAACTACTTCTGACATTTTTACAGTTGCTGATTTTATGGCCTGTAATTATTGGTCATGCACAGCCATAAAAGATCAAACTTGATCAAAGTTCACATTTTAAAATATAATTATTCATATGAAAATTTATTATAGCACAACCTTATGTTATATAGCACGACCTCAAATTGTCGCAGGGACTTGAAAGCAACAAACGTAAAGTCGATGTAGAGCTTTGCTTTCTTGTTATTTTATATATGGGTTCAGTTACGTTGAACATCCCAACGCAGAGCAACTCTTAGAGTTATTAGATGTATATTATTACGATTATTTCAAATTCAGTTACTCACATTTAGCTGTATATATCCAACAGTTTTGGGGACTACATGCTCCAACGTAACAACTGCCTTTATATATATGTAAGTATGAAAAGGTTATTAAACTTGTAATAGTTTAATATGTATGCATGTTGCTGATCTGGTCCAATATCTAATATTATAAGCTTTATTAGAGTTCCAAAAAAAATATAATTTCATTGAACTATTAAACTCTACATTTAATAACTTTTTCAAACTTATATATATGTATGTATGTATGTATGTATATTTAGATCTGGATTCTGGTCCAAGATCAAAATGCGGTGGGCGCGGCGCAAAATAAAAATATCGATGCGGGGTGGACATCGAAAATTGAAGATAAAGAGCGAGGCATCAATGTAATTACCGCTCTCGACTTATCACTTATCTCCAAGGCCCCGAACGAAAGCAAGTCTCCTTCGTTTCACAGTTGACGGTCATTAAAAATTGTAAAGCTTGCCTTGGCTTGTCTCCTCGAAGGGTCTGAGAGAAAGAAAGAAATGATACTTCAACCGAGTCTGCACAATCACCATAAGATTTGTCTCTCACAGTCACGCACTCAACCTCTCCCCTGCAAAATCCCCAGATGTTTTACCCGTCTCCATCAGCAAAGTGCAATAAAGCACCAGAGACAGAAGCTGCCGGTCATCAAATGCTCGATGTCACAAATTCACAGCTATGGAACAGTGGACTTCGAGAGAAGACCCATGATTAAATGGAACGCTATATTCAGGAAATTATCTCTTATGGACAACCCTCAACTGGGTTCTGCTTCTGTCTTGAATGATTGGGAGAAGGGCGGCAGAAGCCTCACCAAATGGGAGCTTTGTAGGGTTGTCAAAGAGTTGAGGAAGTTCAGGCGCTACAAACATGCTCTTGAGGTTGTCTTGGATTGCTCTGTTACTTGTTCTTTACTAAATGAAATTGATTGAAATCTTTTTATTTTTTGGGTTCTTCGGGTGGGTTTATGGTTCCCTTCTCTTCAAACGCACACAGCTTTGTATATGCCTTTGAAAACCTAGTCTTCAATTTCTTAGTGTGTTTGATTGAAAAAATTGTTTAGAGCTGAATGATTAAGCTTGTCAGCTAGAACTTTAACCTTGTACCACAAAGATGTGCTGGTGATGCCGATGCACTGTGCGTACAGATATTAATGAACTGGTGATTTGATTGATGCCATGCGTCATAGTGCTATGATTGGATTTGGCTCCTCACCATCATTTTTGCTGTTCTAGTCAAGTGTTACAGAGTTTGATAAATGATATACCTTATATCATGGACATGTTTATTGAAATTTCTAACATTCTTGCAGGTATATGACTGGATGAACAATAGAGGAGAGAGGTTCAGATTATCTGCGAGTGATGCTGCTATTCAATTAGACCTAATCGCCAAAGTGCATGGAGTTGCCAGTGCTGAAGATTTTTTCCTAAGTCTTCCTGATACTTTGAAGGACAGGAGAGTATATGGGGCTCTTTTGAATGCCTATGTGCGGGCTAGGATGAGAGGAAATGCTGAATTACTAATCGACAAAATGAGAGATAAAGGTTATGCTGTGCACTCACTTCCATACAATGTGATGATGACTCTTTATATGAAAATCAAAGAATATGATGAAGTTGAGTCAATGGTTTCTGAAATGAAGGAGAAGGGCATACGACTGGATGTATATTCTTACAACATTTGGTTATCATCTTGTGGATCCCAAGGATCCACAGAAAAGATGGAGGGGGTATTTGAACTGATGAAAGTGGATAAAGCCGTTAATCCGAATTGGACTACATTTAGCACAATGGCAACAATGTATATTAAGATGGGACAGGTTGAAAAAGCTGAGGAGAGCTTGAGGAGGGTTGAGAGTAGAATTACTGGTCGGGATAGGGTACCATACCACTATCTCTTAAGTCTATACGGCAGTGTTGGTAAAAAAGAGGAGGTGTATAGGGTGTGGAATCTTTACAGATCAGTTTTTCCTGGTGTTACAAATTTGGGGTACCATGCCATGATCTCTTCTTTGGCTAGGATTGGGGATATTGAAGGGATGGAAAAGATATTCGAGGAGTGGTTGTCAGTAAAGTCATCTTATGACCCTAGGATAGCAAATCTTATGATGAGCTGGTATGTTAAAGAAGGGAATTTTGATAAGGCTGAGGCTTTCTTTAATAGCATAATTGAAGAGGGAGGAAAGCCAAACTCAACTTCATGGGAAACTCTTGCCGAAGGGCATATCAGAGAGAGGAGGATTCTGGAGGCTTTGTCTTGCTTGAAGGGAGCTTTTGCAGCTGAGGGAGCCAAGAGTTGGAGGCCGAAGCCTGTAAATGTCATTAACTTTTTCAAGGCTTGTGAGGAAGAATCTGATATGGGAAGCAAGGAGGCCTTTGTAGCATTGTTAAGACAACCGGGTTACCGTAAAGAGAAAGATTATATGTCACTCATTGGCTTAACTGATGAAGCTGTTGCTGAAAATAACAAGAAGAATGATGAAGACAGTGATGAAGATTCTGAAATGCTTCTCAGCCAACTGCAGTTTGCAGAATAGCCTGTTTTATATACATATAAAGCCTTCATTTGAGCCCAACCTGGAAGTTTTTACAGTAGCATTATGTTTCAAAGTGCTTTCTTCTGCTCACACTGTCACAGCGGTCAGAAAATGTGGGAGTCGAAAACTTTCTATGCTCCTTAGACGGTTGAGTAGACGTGTGAAGTTTAGACCCAATGGAGTTTCCTAATCGTACTATTTGTTTAGTACCAGATCATAGGAATTTCGCCATAGCCTTATAATTGGTTCATAGCTGATTAGTATTGCCGCTTTATTTAATGCTTTATCAGTTCCATTTTCTCTTTTTCAAATATTTTTTGTGTTGTGTTTCTATTGATCTTTATATATTGAGCTCTGTCTTTAATGCTGTGAGTACATTTTGGATTTAGATTCTGGAGTGGGGAGTCCTCAGAATCAATTTTTCACGTTCCTTTAAAGTGGGCAGTGTAGGAGTCTGACTATATTGAGCCCAGTCATTAAGTACTTGTCCTCGACCCTCCCATAAATTTGCAGACTCGAAATTCCATTTAAATCAAAGATACATTTAAAGGCAGTCTAATTGAAGTTCCTTGCTATAAAATCGAAGTTATTTTCGAGAATAAATTCATTTTAAAAAATGGATTTTTAGCAAGAAAAATGATTGAACAAAATTTAGCCATTCGTAGAAATAAAAAATAAAAAAATTATGTTCACAGTTGTCTTTCACTCCTAAATTTCATGTCTTCGTGGTACATATTTTGTGAGGCTGACTTCAAAGTAAATTGAGGAGTAACTATTTGTTTCTTGACTTTAATTTTAGTACATGTTTTCAATCTCCACATATGGGTAAATATGCACACTTTTGTTCTCTCATTTTTGTATGCTCTCTTCAAAAATTTTTTTTTTTTAATCCTTTTGTTCTTTGCGGGCGATTAAGTTGTGTGATTTTAAAATATAATTGAAAAAGAAAATGGAAGAAGAAGAAGAAGAAGTAAGGAAGCAGAGAGATGATGGGTTACACCGTCTTCACTCTTAAGATATGACAGAGAAGGGGGACAAATTGGAAATTAAATGGGGTTTGATATTCTATTTTAAAAAGTGAGGTTAAATGAGATAAATGGAGGAGATTAATACCACCACTCTTAAACTTAGAAATTAAGAGTAATGATAGATATCTTAAATTTTATTTAAATAATCTGTTATTTATTAAGCAGTTTATAATTTTTAACAAAATTTAAGTGAATTAATTATATTATCTCATTAACCATTAATAGTAGTACTATTGGACTTTTTATAAATAATAATGCTTAAGATTCTATCATTTGAGTTCAAGCTTAAGTTCTAATATTATGTGTCATTTATCTATTGGATAATAAATATAATATTATTTATTACTTATTTTTTATCATCTAATTTATGAATGTCACATCAGTTGAAACTAAATTGGGATCCCTAACATTACACTTTTATAAATCTCATTTTAGTTCTAAAATTACCTTATCTCCCTCTTCTGCAGATGAACTTTTAAAATATGGCGGTCTTCATCCGTCAATCTCTTGAGCATACTACTTCAACAAACAGTAAGAATTAAGATAAATAAAAAAGAAAGTTCCAATTCAGAGTGCTTTCTTCTGCTCACAGAGTCACAACGGCCAAAAATGTGGGAGTCGAAAACTTTCTCTGCTCTTTAGAAAGTCGAGTAGAGTGTGAAATTTAGACTCAATAGAGTTTCATAGGAACAAAACCATGAAAGTGATAATTTTTTTTCCCCTGTAAATCTATATAAAATTATAAATATTTGTCTCAATTTGAAAATAAAATTAAAAAAAAAAGTCCAATTCAAATGCCACGAATAATATGTAGTGGAATTCATGAAGAAAAAGAATCCAGGGCCAAAGAGAGTGAAAGATAAGTTTTTAATTTGCTTGAAATTATGTAGAGAGAACAAGAATTTTGAGATTTTAAAATTCTAATAATTATTGTACTTTTAAAATAGGTGTAGACAAGAATTTAGGAAGTTTAAATAGTCCATCCAAACTCAATATGTATTTATCCATTGTTTTAAGGGGTGTGGCGAGATTTTTTTTTTAAAGTTATTGATATGCTAATAACACTACTCTTATGATGCATTTAATTTTTCGAGTGAGAGTAGGGAGTATGGATTCAGAAGAAGAAGAAAGAGGTACATTAAAAAAAAAAAAAGTGATGAAGAGGATGAGGAAGCATAATAAACGAAGATGAAGGGAAAAAATTAAAATTAAGAAAAAAGAGAAGAAGAAGAAAAAACTTTAAAATTTAATTAGATATCATGGCTAATCTTTAATCTTTATTAAGCTACTTGACAAAATAAGCCGTCGGTGGGAAATTTAATTCAAAAGACATGATTAAAAAAAGAAAATGCCCAAAAACCAATAGCATGTGCGGCAGGAGCCGAACAAATACGAATACAATTTCATTCGTACAGCTGATCTCCAAAATCCTGGGCTTATGCTTGGAGTTGGAGGGAGGCCTTACTACAAGAATGCAATTGAATAAAGAATGTGTAAGTGAAGTGGGCATGTTTTAATTTAATCCACTACGTATGTATGGTCTTTAATCTTTATATTATACATACATAAATATAGTAATTGTTTATTTTATTTGTGAACTGTGGTACAAATTATATGATGTAAGGGAGAATTCACATGGGACAGCACATGGCTTGGGGATTCAAATACGTAACTGCCACCGACACGCGATTAATCCCACACCCATTTCCTAAATACAACTAATTTTCTTGTCAATTTGTTTTTTTTTCTTCCTTCTCATGCCCTTGATCCTTAATTACTTTTTTCTATTACTATTATTATTTTGTCGAGTTTAAACTATCTTATAACCACTATATATGCTACAACAATCAGACCATTTTCATTAGATTTACAAACTTACGAGTTAATTTGAATTGAAATGTCTAATGCAAACTCTCAAAAGTGTTACAAAATTTGTGATCATTAGATTATAATTATTGCGTTGTATATACATATTGTTTATAAAATAGTCCGAACTAGGGTATCATAGTTGTATGAATCAATTTAAATGATAATGGATTTGGGGTACTATGGTCCATTTGATGAAATAACTATTGTTATGGACCATCACGTTAGAAGCTTGGAAGTTATTGGTGCGCTTGTTGATTGGTAATCAAAATAAGAAATGTAAATTAGAATAAGTTGTTTACTTAAAATGTAAGAATTGAAATAGAAATGAATTTGTATTGTTATTGATGTATTTACTTTATCTTAAAATTAAAATGAATACTGTTGTTGTTATTATTAACATTTAACTAACAACAAAGATTGAAGAGAAGGGTGCTGTTGGATTTGCAGATAGATTATGCAAATCTATTTGGATCTTTCAATCTGGCGGCTACTTAAACATGCCCTGAACCCGAGCCATGCACGAACCATAAACGCATAATTTTGAGCATACATGTATTTGGAGCATGTACTTCATGCTGTGGACCAGCATAGCAAATCCCATGTTCTATCACGAAATTGTAATTTGTGAGGACTCATTCATAACACATGCAAGATCTCAAAAATGTGGAACCCACAAATTAAATTAAAAAATTTCGCATGTAATCACATGATGGGTACGACATGCCATCGCCATTACCACAAATAAATCACCGTAAACTTCAATTTCATCTGTCTCTTTTCAAGATAAAGATACTAATCCACTATGATACCCACCTTTCGTTCCCTCTCACACAGATCAAACTTTGAAATTAAATAATCATAACCCAACTCAAAAGCCCAAAACTTGCACCTCAAAAAGAACTCAAAAGATTCAATACCCCACTAATTGGGACATGCTAGTCATAATTCAAATTCTCGAGGGCTCTTTTAATTTGTTCAAAAATAGTTGGATATATATAAATTGGCTATATATATATATATATATATATATATATATATATATATATACAATTTATAAAAGCAATTCAAATTTAAACTTTTCCAAATTTTAATATAAAAAAAAGATCACCTTTAATAATAATGCTATAAAGTATAATCACATGTTAATTCGGCATATCAACCGCAGCAAATATATGTCTATATAGACGATCGACTATGTTTGTTGATGGTGTTTTTATTAGGCATTTTTATCTAAATGATTTTTTTTTTTTAACTGAAAAGAGAGAGAGAGAGAAATTTAATTTATAACATTTTTATTTTTTATTTTTGGGTGAGAAAACGAGCATAACACAAAACTAATGCTTTTTAATTTATAACATTTTTATTTTTTATTTTTGGGTGAGAAAACGAGCATAACACAAAACTAATGCTTTACGACATGAGAATTTAGAACATTTTTATAAATTAACATAAATTTGGGTTATTTCATTAAATTTCCGTAAAAGTTGCCACCCATTAACCACCGAACCTGTTTCTTTTTTTTTTCTTAAAACCTTAAATAGCTCAACTTGAGCATTGACAAAACTCCACGCAGAAAAAGTTTTTGCTCATCAATGGCAGAGCTAGAGAATCCGAATGTAATGACAAAGCTCATCACTTTTCTCTCTTCTTTCCTTCAAAGGGTTTCCGAATCTAACGACATTAACTGTCGGTTTCAGCCTCAAAAAATCTCAGTCTTTCATGGCCTAACTCGCCCTTCAATCTCAATTCAAAGCTATCTTGAAAGAATTTTCAAGTATGCAAACTGTAGCCCTTCTTGTTTCATCGTTGCATATGTTTATCTTGATCGGTTCGTTCAACGGCAACCCTCGCTGCCAATCAATTCTTTCAATGTTCATCGCTTGCTTATCACCAGTGTCATGGTTGCTGCTAAGTTCTTGGATGACATGTAAGTTATAAGCTATGAATTTCTTGAATTTGAAATCGGGTTTTGTTGATTTTCTTGAAATTTGATGCATACACAGTTTAGCTTTAATTTAGTGAATTTTGATATCTTCTAGAGCTTCTGGCTATAATCTCGAAGAATTTTGTGAAGCATTTTGAATTTTCTACTTCCCAAATCCCAACTAAATCTAGTCGTGTGAATCCCTTGCTGGTTTCCAGATAAACAGCCAAAATGCATATATATACATATATATATATATATGATGTATGATGGATGAAGATGTTTCTGTAAGTGTGCAAATTGTTTAATTAAAAATCAATAACTCCTTTTATCACCATACCAATGTAAATGCATGTGCTTTAAAAGTTGAGGCAATTGGCAAATCCATTTTCATGTCTCTTTTAGTAACTCACATTTTGCATTTTTGACTTTTTACAAACTAAGGTTCTTTCTTTCTTTTTCAAATAATTAATTTTCAGGTACTACAACAATGCTTACTATGCAAAAGTTGGAGGAATCAGCACAATAGAAATGAACTTTCTTGAATTGGACTTTCTATTTGGATTGAGTTTCCATTTAAATGTGACCCCAAATGCTTTTCACACTTACTGTACCTATCTTCAAAGAGAGATGCTACTGCTACAGCCTCCACTAAATGTAGCAGAATCATCTTTAAGCATTGCAAGATCAGCGAAGCTCCACTCGTGTTTCAACGAAGACGAAACCACCTCACAACAAAAGCAACAACAGCAACTTGCTGTTTAAAAGCTTTAATGCAAAGCTGTCAGTGTAGTTAGAAATAGAGAGTAGTGACTGTGTTTTACTCTTGCTCATTTTTTTGAGTTGGCAGACACAGTGGACTCATAATTTGGTGTACTAAAAACTTTTGTTTTATGTCTTGTATTTGTTTTCTTTTCTGGGTTTTGGATTTCAAATTATTTGGTGCTTGTAAAGTACAGATATTGTAGTTTCTTCTTTACAGTCTGGCTAATAACAAAGTCTCTAATGTAAATTAATTCATTAATCTTGTGGCTTCTCATGCATATGATGTTGTGCATTCTCTTTAACTTTTTGGAGGTGCCTATCAAAAGTCCAGACAGGGTTGCAAAATTGGGAAAGAAAATGAGTGGTGACTGGTGAGCGAGAGAGGAATGTAGGGGCAACAAGGGTAGGTGACAAAAGCGAATAATGTAGTACGTGTAGGTAAGTACAAATTTTATAATTTGTTGTGATCGTTTATTTATTTAATAATTTGTTCGTTTTTTGACAGTTGTACTGATTCTTCACGGGGAGACACTTGGACGAGCGAACATGTGCAAGTGCAATCATGGATGAAAGTTTTTAAGACTTTGGAGAGGATGAAAGGGAGAGATGTTGAGCAGCTTGAGCTAGCTAGCACTTACCCTCATTTGCAACATGGCAATTTGGTCACATTAAGCCCATTTTAGTTGACCAATTTATCATGCTATTGCAACATCTAAATCTTTACGAGCAGTCTTTATCTAGTGTGAAAAATGCGGATGCATTAAAAAACAGAAAAATATATTCAAAGTTTGTATTTAAAATGTCCAGCCTAGACAACTATTATTTTTACAAGTATAATTTTTTTTTGACAAAATACTATGAATCTAATTTAGATGCTCTAAATCAATGAGCAAGACAATAATACCAAATTTTGTAGGTCAAGGTTTAGAGTTGTACTCTTTCAGAGGTGTTCCCTCATTTGATCATAAATTTACCTATAACAATGTGAAATTCCCTTTTCTATATTTTCTTCACTAAAATAACTAAAAAAAACATACAATTTTTTTACAACACCCTTTTAGTATAAATTCTCCAATACTCGTTAAACCTCTGTTCTTTTACCTAATCCTTAGTGTTCAGGCATTAATCAAATGAAAAATAAAGACCTAAAGTGTAATTGAAAAGTTTAAGAAATTTGTATTTTCAACGAATTTAACCGTTGAAAGAACTCAACATCGGTGGTGGAAGAAGAAAATAGGTGAAAGAAAGTTGGTAGAAATCATCCTTGAAAGAGTGAAATACATGTTCTTGCATATTTATCACTCTCGTGCCAATTTCACTTGAGAGGTAAAGAAACCAAAATGCTTCTTGTTCAATGCTTTAAAAAGAAGATGTCCAGGCCGTTATTGTTACTGATCCTGCAGAACCAAAGAAGTTTTTGGGCTTGCCATCTACTCCCGGCTAGGGTTAAAACTTAATACAGCGATTTAACTCAGGTTAAAACAATAAATATGTTGAAGGGGCTGCAAGAGGACTTTGAGGGGGCTGCCAATAGCACGTCTAATTTCCCCAAGCTTTATAGAGACAAACATTGAACTGGCCTGTGTCTAGAACATTACCTAAAGCCCAGCCCAAACCCATTCTAAGAAGCTAGAATTAGCTATGTCGTGGGTCCATGATAAAATTAAAAAAAAAAAAAAATTCCTTTTAAAACCCCTCTATTGATTTTATTCTTTTAAAATAAAATATATATCTCTCTTTCTCTCTCTCCCTCTCTACTCTTACAATAAAGGGTAATGATATTTGTATCTTTAACCCCGACTTTTTAATTATCTCCTTTATTTCCCAAATTACCATCTTTTTGAAAATAAATAAACAATTCTTTTTTTCTCTCACATTTGCTTTCTCTGAAAGTCTCAATCTCTTAGATTATCAATTTCTGAAATTTGAGCCGAAAGTAAATTGAAGGTGAAATTTTTCAGAAAGGATGTTAATATGAAGAAGCCCGAAGAGATTACCATTGAGAAGAAGTCCAAGAAGTCCAAAAACCTCTTTCATCCTCTGTACTTTCGTTTGTCAATTTAATTAATTAATCAGTTATTATTATTATTATTATTATTTTCTTTTAAAAATTTTGTATTGCTCGCTTTGATGACGGGAAGTCTATGCGGTTTGGGTAGTTAGTTAATGTGGGGATGATCACGGACGCATTGATGGAATAATATCCTTTCTGAAAAAATTGAGAATTATTTATTTATTTTGTAAGGGTTGGGTTATTTAAATCCACCAAATTACTTAATAAATTTATTTTTTAAAATAATTTTTATGATTAAAATACCCCTAAATTAAACTATAATTATGAACATTAGAATATAATAAAAAAGAAAGAAAAATTAAAATTTGTATTCTTTGAACTCATCTTTATATTCAACATAATTTTATAGAACTCTAATAAGATTTTTATTAAACCCTAATCAATCAAGAGCTGTGATTCTTCTATCAAGCCATATATTTTTGTTAAATGACACATGTGATTCGATTCAGAGCAACAGAGTTGGTTGTTATTGATTTGATGGATATTAATTTGATGGAGGAACAAAACAATATTGACAATAATTTGAATCATGAATAGATATGAAATTTTTTTATTTACATTTGATTTTTTTTTTTTCTTTTCCATTCGAAATTGATAGAGAGATACATTCAAAACCAGCAACATAACAGACAAATATTTAGTGTCCTTCGTCAAAGATTTTTCTTTTCACTCCAAGAAAGCATTTTCTTGTCCTTGGAGGTTTTCTTTCGGTTTCCTTTATAAATCAACTTCAAATACCTTCAAACAAGTATCTCATGAATGTATTCTGAAATGTTAAAAGCAATAAATTCGTTTCCTTTCCTTTTGTTTCTTTTTTTATTTTTTCAGAAGAAGATTTTGACTTATATTCAACCGATTTTTCAGAAGAATTTAATGGGTTTATAAATAAATTTAATGGGTTTAAGTAAAATCACTATTATTATAAAAATTGGGTTTAGTAAGGGTATATTAGATATTTAAGTGAGTTTACTGAGTAAAATTAAAAATTAAAAATTACAAAATTTGATGGTAGATTTATTTAGTAAATAAGTTTATTGAGTAATTTGGTGGGTTCAAATAGCCCTACCCATTTTATAATTGATTAGTGTATGTATTGTATTAATAATTGATTAATGAAGCATGTCAAATCCAATATATAGACATTGATAAAAGATAGACATGGTTAAAAAAAAAGTATATATATATATATATATATTTGTAATATACAACTAATTATTACCACATGGGAGCTGGTTCTTTAAAACTAGGGGTAGAAGCTGGAAACTTTAGTTGTAGTCAAATAACAATTAGATATAAGCCCAAAAAAGTAAATGTGAAAAAAAAAACTCTTAACATCGGTTCGATGTCCTTTTAACGAATAAAAATTATTCATTATTGACTTATTAAATGATAAAATAAAATATTACTTAGCTTGGCTCGACTTGCTATGAATGTGCATTTTCCTCACAGTCACTCAACTTCAAGTTATATGACCTGTTTGGGGCAACTGCTCCCCAGGCCAATTTTAGGGGAATATTCCCCTAGAATTGGCCTGGGGGGCAGCTGCGCGGTGGCAGCGCATCTGCCCCAAACAGATTTATAATATAAGTAAATTACGGTGTCTAATGGTTAGTGTTTCTCATCCCATCCAAAATAAATCATAAAAAAAGAATAAAATATTAGTTGAAAAATTAAAGGAAAAAAAAGTCGATATTAAGTTAGCATTATCAAAGATCGGAACAACAATAAGATTTAGAGACGAGTTGAAAAAAAAATATTTTTTGAATTGAATATTAAACTAAAGAAGATGGTTATGTTTCTTACTACGTATGACAAAAGATAAGTTGTAATGAAATTACAACAACATTTGTAGGACTTTTACAGGTACTTAGGTAGGATACAAAAAAATTAAAGATATTGGGAATATACTAATTAATTCAGGGATATTTTTCAACTTCAATTATAATTTAGATGTAACATTTATATATTAATTTTATTTTCAAAATTCACACTGATGCTGCAATCCCTGTCCGTTTTCATTATGGTTCGGCGCTACTTAAGACGAGATTTTAAAAAAAATTATAATTTACTATAGTTTATAGTTCATTCTTATTTACTATTAGCCTAAATTAAGATTATGGTTTTTTTTATGACTATAATAAAATTACTCTTATTAAAATTATAAGGATTCTAGCGTATATGAAAAGAGAAATTTGAAAAATAAATAGAGTTAATTAGAAAGTGAAATTAATGAAATAAATAGAGAGGCCAAATACTTTCACAATTCATAGAGGCCCAATTTCGGTCTTTCTTTCGCACGGGCCTTTAAGCATTTCCGTTGAAGCTATTGGCGGACCACCACAAGTGTCAGTGTAAAGTATAAGGGTAACGCAATTCCCAACTCGAATAAAATTGGCCTTAAAACTCCTCAATCCTCCCCAACAATTATCATTTGGTTGCCTCTACCTCACCTCTCAGTCCTCACTCACCGCCGCTCCATTGAACCAACACAACTAAGCTAAGTTCAAAGCACAAAGCACACTAATAATTCTACTATTACTACTCTATTAAGAAGAAAAAAAGTTACACCACCGCAGTAAAAAATACCAAAACTCACGGCACCAATAATCCATCCACACGCACACACACAAAACCCAATCACCACCTAATTCTAAACCTAACCCCACCCACCCACAGCGCTGCGATGGGTGGGTTACTGCATCCACCAACGCTACTATTCTCATCTCATTCATCTAATTGACCATTTATACACACACACATAAACGTATATTTTATATTTATTCGATAATAATGAGAAACCACAACTGGTCGCCAAACAACAACAAAGTCAGAAAGTGTGGACCGCCTTGGCCTTGGGTGCGCAAGCGCAACCCCGCACCCCACCCCACCACATCACCCCCGGCGCACGTTAGCCCCCCACCCCTCTCACACCTAAGCGGTGGCCTCAATCCTCACTAACTAGATCTCAAAATCAGCCGCACACCCCTCCACCCTCCCCCCCCCTTCCAATCAATAATATGTCACCAAAACCAAACCCCACTTTCTCCACCACCACCCACGCCCACACCTACACCTACACTCACACGCTGTCGTTTCATTATTATCATTCTCTTCTTCTCCTTCTTCTCCTCTCTCTTCCTCTCCTTTTGTCGTGCGCGCCTTAACCGTTCTCCTCTCCCCCGCACAAAACGCCATGTCGTCTCCTCCCACGCCCCAAGATCCGATCCCTCAAGAAACCCCCCCACCACCGCCTGCGCCTCTACCTGCTCCGCCTGTACATACGCCCTCAGTCAACCCTCGCCGCCTCCCGCCTCCTTGCTGGTCCCACGACGAGACCGTCGCCCTTATCGACGCTTACCGCGACAAGTGGTACGCCCTCCGTCGCGGGAACCTCAAGGCCACTCACTGGCAAGAAGTCGCCGACGCGGTGGGCCGACGCTGTCCCGCCGCCTCACCCGCGAAGACGGCCGTCCAGTGCCGTCACAAGATGGAGAAGCTCCGCAAAAGGTACCGTACCGAGATCCAGCGCGCTAAATCGATGCCTCTCTCCAGATTCTCGTCGTCGTGGGTTCACTTCAAGAGGATGGACGCCATGGAGAAAGGTCCGTCTGTGAAAGCCGATTACAACTCGGATAGCGGTGATGACGACGACAACGATGACGAAGACGATGAAGATTTGAATCAAGATTTGTACCAAGATCGCTCGAATTTCAAAAACGGCGTCGTCAATACGAGGAGCGTTCATAATTTATATCGCAATGGTATTAATTCTGGCCCTAGTAGTGGTGGTGGTAGTGGGTTTAGAATTAGAATCCCCACCGGAGTTAGTATAGCTCAACCTGGGCCTAAGATTTATGCTAAGATTGGAACAAACCCTAACCCTAATCCTAACCCTAACTTCAATCACAAACCTAATTTCGGTTCGGCGTCGGGTTCCGGGTCTGGGCCAGCAGTGAATTATGGGACAAGGGTATTGAGAGGATGTGATGATACGGGTACGGGGATGGGGAAGAGAGAAAGGGAGCCTGTGGTGGCTGAGATGGTGGCAGCGATTAGGATGTTGGGGGACGGGTTTGTGAAAATGGAACAGATGAAGATGGAGATGGCAAGAGAGATTGAGACTATGCGAATGGAAATGGAGATGAAGCGTACTGAGATGATTTTGGACTCTCAGCAGAGGATTGTGGAGGCCTTTGCTAAGGCTGTTTCGGAGAAGAGTAAGAAGCCAAAAAGAATGCCAGACTCTGAATCTTAGGACGTGATAATAATCCAATTTGGCTTATAATGTGTAAGATTTCTAGTTTGCTTTTTATTTGTTGAAGTAGATTTATGAACACATGATCTTGTAGTTGGATTCTTAGGTTTAGATTATTCTTATTGTAGTTTTTCCTAGTGTTCATGTCAAACTTGATTAGCTGTTTCCTTTTATCCTTATTTAGTTATTTATGTACCTTTTTCAATTTAATGTAATTCTACACGTAGAGCTGTGTATTGAGCTTCAAGCGATAGGGTTCTATTGGTAACTTGCTGGTGCTTTTGTGTATGCTTGTGTGTGGAAATTGGAATAGTTAAGATGCATGTGGATTATGGGCTATGGCAATTTAATTTGTTGTTCGCTGTTCAATGACCAATTATGCACTCAATGGTCAATGGAAAAAGAACTTGAGATGGATGTAAATTAACTTTCTTGGTATATGATTCCTTTATAGAAGGAATGTTGTAAATAAATTCTAAGCTCACCTTTTTCTTAGCTCTTAGCAAGGTATCTGCTACACACAAGATTTATGCCTGGAATAGGTCTGAATGCCATTTGTATGGGTACACAACAATTTTCTTGTTATGTAGAGGCTAGAGAAATTTCTTGGTGTAAATTCAATTGGAATTTCTTTCTGCTAAATTTAAATAGTGTTGCCTGGAATTTTTCTGCTCGATTTAAATTCTGTCACATGATTCAAGCAACATGATTCAAGTGTGTAAAAGCTGTGTTGCTTTTTGCTTGAAATGGGTACACTATTTTGTAAACATGCTACATCTCAAAGATCTACCCTTCATGTCTGAGCTTTATCCATTTGCTTTTTTCTGGTCCAGGGATTTGCTTTGGGATCTCTGATTTCTTTCTTGAGTTGTCTCTGAATATCTTTAAAGCAAATCATCAATTTTAGCTATAAACCATGATAATCTCCTTGAGATGTTCACTTGATGGCATATGGTGATTGTTCTTGATTGCTTTGAGTCCCTGAAATCTGTTCAACTATTGTCATTAATTGTGATTTTTTTATTTTCTTATTATTATTATTTTTTTCCCTCCACAAGACAGTTTTAAACTGCAGAATATGAGTTTCAGGATCTCTTGCTCTCTCCAGAATATAGCCTGGTTTGCAATTTACCGTGTCAGATGCCATATGTACCATCTGGCTACTTCAGGCCAAGACGCCTGTTAGTGAACTAGTTTTAAGACTGATCCAAAATCTATTCTCCGCAGATTAATAATAATCAAAGGTGACTAAGAATTAACCAGTGCATAATCTTTCTATTCTTCAATAGAACAATTGCAGTTTTGATCTGAATTGTGCATAAAACTGTAGTGGTGAGGAGCTTGAAGGCATTTTCAATAATTGTGATATCAACTATCACGTGAAATCTCTGTTGTATTACGTTTTGCATAGAGACAACATTCTGTTTGATTTCTAATAAAGTGATAAAATGTTCTTTGATCTCCAATTGATGGTGCAAGCCTCCATTCTTTTCAAAATAACAACAACAACAACAATAATAATAAAAGAGTGCAAGTCTTCACAATTTTTTTTTTTAATATTGATTACACATCATATTACTGTATTATATAAATATTTACAATTGCTATTAAAGTAGACATTATACTGATATTTACAATCAAATATATAATTGAGATTTATATTATTACATTAATTTTATAAAGTATATGTTTAGATATATGATCCTCACAAGCGAGAGATATCTTTGTTCCATTTGCATTTTATAAGGGAGAAAGATTGACAAATTAATTCTACACAATTTTTTACTTAATTGAGAGAGATTGAACTTCTGAAGACTCGAACCACTACTCTCGTAGTCTTACTTAACTTTGAGAGTAGTGATTCACCACCGAGCGAAAGCCCAAGTGGCCCAGTCTTCACAATTTACTAGAAAACAACAAAGCTGGAATAGGAAACGATTTGTTTGGAACACTAGTAATTCCAAAGATCTAATTTTTAACAAACCTAATGAGCCATTTATGGGGACAAATGGGAAGGGATACACCACCACCTATAAGGTCAAAAACATTTTTATACAAATTGATGCGTTAATAATTTAATTAGTTAAATTAAAAAATTAATTTTATTATTTACATTTCCATTCAATCAATTATATTATCTCATATTTATAAGTATTTATGGCTATATTATTCATACGCATGCTCAGTCAAACATATTGAAACGGAAGTCCGTTTAAGAAACCAGCCTGTTGTATATCGAAACATTGAAGATTAGCAAAAAGCCAAGGGGTCTTCACGATATTAGCCCAACATAACAGGCACGCACGGCGCACATCACTCGACCCCTCGAAGTCAGAAAACCCCATTGCAGATCGGATTGCTCCCTTAAAAACAAAAAATAAAAATAAAAATAAATAAATAAATAAATGATCTGGAAAATTCATTAGCAATACTCGGTTTCATGAAACCAAGCAAATTCAACTAATCCAGGGTTCACCAGAATACCAAAACATGTGGAGAAACGTCGTCGTCCGACGACTTATATCTTATTCTCAGTCCAATCGGAGTCAACATTCATCGACAGAATTAGGGTTTCTCGTAAACAGAAAATGCCACGGTGTACGATCTTCTTCTTCAGCTTCAGCTTCGGATTCGGCCACCGGTGCAGCTGCTGATCCGTTCTCGTTGATTCGCCATTACGGTCGCTGCTATTGGGAACTCTCCAAAGCTCGCCTCAGGTTCATGTTCATCACTAATCTTAATAATTTTTTTTTTTCAAAAGCATAATTAGACTATTTTGTATTATTGTGTATGCAGCATGTTAGTTGTTGCTACATCAGGAACTGGATTTGCATTGGGGAGTGGAAGTACCATTGATTTAGCTG
Source organism: Citrus x clementina (assembly GCF_000493195.1). Lineage (NCBI taxonomy): Eukaryota > Viridiplantae > Streptophyta > Magnoliopsida > Sapindales > Rutaceae > Citrus > Citrus x clementina. The sequence continues at coordinate 50,695,039 of NW_006262339.1, forward strand.
GACTTTGTTGGACCTGTACTGGCACTATGATGGTTGCTGCCTCTGCTAATTCTCTTAATCAGGTTCGAGGAAGCATCTTTTGTTATGTTATAAAACATGTGGTGCGTTGTTGGTATTTCACTGATTTTTCCCCCCCTAGTTGTTTGAGATAAGCAATGATGCCAAAATGAAGCGAACAATGCGAAGACCTCTGCCTTCTGGCAGAATTTCGGTACGCCATGCTGTCACCTGGGCATCTTCTGTTGGTGTTGCTGGCACTGCTTTATTGGCATGGAAGGTGACCCAATAAATTTTTTTTCAATTGCTGCCTCTCCTTTTCTTTACCATTTGTGTGATTTTCTCTGAGCGGAGAGACTAATAGTGGAGTTTGATGACAAGGTTTTTGCAGGCTAATATGTTGACAGCTGGGCTTGCAGCCTCTAACCTTATTCTTTATGCATTTGTGTACACGCCATTGAAGCAGATTCACCCGGTCAATACGTGGGTGGGGGCTATTGTTGGAGCTATTCCACCTCTTCTTGGGTAATTTCTTCTTTATTTTTTAGGCTTCTTTTTTTTTGTCTTTTTTTTTGCCCCCACGTTTGATTTGGGGTTGACAGTTATGCTTTGATTGTATTAGAGAAAAGTGCTTTTGCACTTTGTATAGCAAGTGCTACCATCTGAATTGATATTTAATGCACGTTTCGAGTTCAATATGTGATGGGACTTCTTCATCCTAATTTGGTACGCTGAGCTTAATGGATGGGATGAAGAATTAGTATCACTTTAGCAATTAAGTTATTAAGAAATGCAGTATTGGCAGAAAGTGGTTAGTTAATGTATTCCTTACACAATTTTGATGAAACCATGGAGATCAGACTGATTGATATAGAATCAGATTGATATTTCTAGAATCATAATTCAACCTGAATTCATACTTTGACGTTAAGTCAAAACATATTAATCATGCATGATGCAGGCTCATGCTTATCTGTTTGTTCTGATTCTCAGGTGGACTGCAGCTGTTGGCCATGTTTCTCTAAATGGAATGATTCTCCCTGCAGCTCTCTATTTTTGGCAAATACCCCATTTTATGGCTCTTGCGTACTTGTGCCGCAACGATTATGCTGCCGGAGGGTATGTATATTTGTCGTAGTAGATGGATTGATTCATGTTTGAAATATTTAGTGAATCCTCACTTGATCATCAGGCAGTACCCATAATAATTTTCTTTGGTATCAGTTCAATGGTTTTGCAGCGATAGTTTTTAAGCTAGTGAAGTCTATTAACAGTGTACTCTGCTCTTAGTGCATATCTCATTTTTATTATGCATTGCCTCTCCAGATATAGGATGATCTCACTTGCTGATGCTTCCGGTCAGAGAACTGCTTTGGTGGCCCTCAGGAACTGCCTGTATCTGGTCCCTTTGGGATACTTGGCCTATGATTGTGAGTTGCATTCTACCAAAGAATGTCTTTCTTTCTTTCATTCATTCATTCATTTTTGGGTAAACATTTATGTGCAGGATTTCATTAGATATCAATTACTATAGAACAAGGATGCTTAATTCACATTAGCTGCAATAAATTTTTTTCTTAACATGTGAACTGCTAAGACCTTTCTTCTATAAACTATATGGAATGAATTGTTTTTCTAGAAATCTGTTTCCTCTTGATTTCTATATCAAGCAGGTTTAATGAAATTGCATGTATATGTTTGATCTTATCTTAGTTTCTTGCAAGGATTGATCCCATTTCACCTTTGAAAACTTAATGTGCTTTGCCCACAGGGGGGGTGACTTCTGGTTGGTTTTGTCTTGAATCATCACTGATCACTCTAGCAATAAGTGCTGCGGCGTTTTCGTTCTATCGAGACCGAACTACTCAAAAAGCCAGAAAGATGTTTCATGCTAGCCTCCTGTATCTTCCAGTCTTTATGTCCGGGCTCCTATTTCACCGTCTCACTGATAACCAGCAATCCCTACCAGAAGAAGATTCAGAGAAGATTGTCGAGCTTTCTTCATCTTCAGAGACTGTCCCCGTTGAGAGTGAAGATATGAATAGGAAAAAGAAGTTGAGTTATTATTCCTCACTTGGCAGACAAGTGCGCGCACCTGTAGCATATGCTTCTGTTGCCCCATTTCCCTTTCTTCCTGCCCCTTCCTATGCTGAATGATTGAGGCTTTGATTTTTATTGGTTGAGGTAGTAAATGTGGGAAGGCAACTTATGCAAGTTTTCTGGGTTTTCTTGAAAACTTGTTCCTTTTCCTTTTATCATAAAAATTTCCTCAATTTTCTTTTCTGGGGGATTTTTCTTGTTGATAATACGCTGTGTGGGTTGGACTCTTTGTATCTGCAGCAACCATGCAGAAGGGAGAACTTTTGATGATCTGCATCATTAGATAATTTGGATCTTAAAACAAATTCCGCTGCAGTCAGTCGCAAGCGTTAAAGCATCCTGGGGATGAGTGAACAATTATTCTGTAAGTCCCATTTATTATTTCAATAATGTATGATCATTTGTCATTCTGTTTCTCTATAAAATTCGACGGATGCCGGCTAGAGAAATGTGTTCTTTGGTTGGGTTGTTCTCTGTCTGTAAAATTCGACGTGCAAAATGCCCCTTCTTGGTTTTTCGTTTTTGAAGGAGTCGCTTTATTGATTCTTTCTTGTATTTCATTAGCTTTACAAAATGGAGGCGGCCCCGGCCCAGGCCAAGCCCACCTTTTGGTGACGGGCAAAGAAACGAGATGTTATTAGAACTTGAAACTTTAACACAAAATGAAAAGATATATGCGTGGTGCTAAAGTACCAAACGAGGAACAAAAACAACCTTGAATTTCGAATTTGATTACTCAAACCAGGAAAGTGCAGGACGAGAACCGCGTTCACTCTACTCAAGACAAAGAGGGCGGTTTTGTAATTGTATATACGTCTATATACGTGTATTGAGTGAGTTTAAAGAGTTGCTTGACTTGTACTGATTCTACGAAATCTCAAGGGAATGGGCTTTTCCAAGACAGACACATTGACATTGCTCCAGACCTCCTGTTTGGTCGGAAGCCGTGCAATTCTCTCAGCAATCGCCATATCTTCGGGAAGAACAATACCAAAGACAGTGTATACTTTTTTCCACTCATTGTGATTAGCCAAGCTGATGAAGAACTCCGGGCCGGAACCAACCCACGCTACCGACCCTCTCCTTATGGTTGAACAGACCTCTAATGGAATTTCTTTGAACGTGATACTGTGTGTTTCAAGCGATCCTTGAATTAAAGCAAATGGAGGGCCGTATCCTCCGGGAGCCTGTCAAGTGAACAGCATTTTTGTGACGACGATAATGATGAGGATATTCGAATAGTGCGTTTCGTAAATGTCAAAAAGGCCTTACATTTTCAATGTGATTCCCTTCTGTATCCCAATGGGTCCCTCGGCTCTCTGCACGATGAAACTGACATCCCACACAATGTCGAGAGGCCAACAGCTCCAGCATATAAGCAACAGATAAGGGGGCACTATCAGGCAAAAGCTGCAAAACCAAAGATCATAAAAGGAAGCCGACCGATACGCAAGAGAGACCCATTCCATTAAGAGAATCATGGTGAGTAGCTGAACTCGAGTATAAGGATAAGAAATAAAGGTACCACTAACAGTAATTAAATGCCAAATATGATACTGTGACATCACAATGTGAACAACAAGAATACTTCAAGCCCATGCAAGTACAGAACGAAGGTCAGGGAGAGGAAAAGAATTCATGATGATGATGATTATGAAACTTTGATTTGTACACCGTGGATCTATTATGGTCAAATGTTTAATAGCAATCATAAAGGCTTGGACGCATGACAAAAGAAGGACCAACAAAGATGGGACTTTTCAGGTTACAGTTAGCAAGTGGGAAATGCGAAAGACGTATATGCAATAGAAGTATTAATTAGCTGCAACTTAAAGATAGTGATGATGCGAATTATCTCTCAAGAAAACTTACTTTCACATGAAGAGTCCCGTATTCAGTCTCTAACCTGACAATGCCCTACAAGGAAAAGTTAATGATAAATATTAGCAAACTGATCTAAGATTAAACCAATAAGCATGTGTTATCAAGATTCGCACAACATAACAAACAGGTCTTTTTACACTATCACACAATATACCAATGTCAAATATATCCACTTTTATGAACCTCTAAATACATGAAATGCAAATTTGGAAAGCTCTAAATCAACCTTTTCATACAATAATTTTACTAGCAAAAAGAAGAAAGGAGAGAGACTTTCTCTTCAAAATTTACCAGATATTACCTCTCCTTTCCCAAAGATTAGACCCGATGTCCACATAACTTGATCACGTGCGTCTCGTGGATTAGGCTCCAGTGCATCTTTCTGCTTCTTCAGCCAACACTAAAGCAAGAAGGAGAGCGAGATCGCATCATCATAATCACCCTATGATGTCCCGTTAGATATTTGTAATAATCAAATCTGAATTTGTACACCCAGACACACTATTAATTAAATTCTATTTCAGCCTGTTAAATTTCCACAATCCAGTAACCATTAACCACCTCCTATAATTACAACGAAAATAAGGTTTTTTCTTTTTCTTTTTTTTTTTAAATTGTTCTTTCCCACCGGAAAAAAAAAAAAAGAAGAAGACGAAAAAGAAGAAGAAGAAGAAACATTTAAAATTAAAAAGACGAGTTTTGATTTAACAGAATTGAAAAGAAAACCACACCTCACCGAATCTAGAGCCACAGGCTTGTTTATCTCCACAAAACACCCAAGAATCACACGAACAAGGCCGATCCTCAGCCTCACACGTGTCCTTACAAGCCATGCAACACTCTTTCGAAGAATTCACCTTGAAATTAGCACCCCATTTCACCGCATCACCCCAGAGCTCCAAATGCTCAATTCCTCTGCAACATCTTTCTTCTTCTTCTTCTTCTTGGTCGCCTCCACTGAATGACAGTGTTGAATCCAAAGATACATGACTAGTGCTTGGTTTATAGCCTACAGAGAAGCAAAAGTAGAACATGAAGAAGGAGATGCAGCCCAACACGAAGATTATTAGAACAGCTAATCTGCTGAGTTCTGAGTCGGTTTGCCTGCGGCCCATATCGAGTGGAGTTCGCAAACCCAGAAATTGACTCTCTTATTATTTGTTTGTATTCATTCAGATTCTCACTCCTCATTCTGCGAGCTTTTAAAACGAAAGGGACTCTGTTTTGAGTGCATGGACCTGTCATAGGCTGACGTCAACTCAACTGACATCCTTCGATTTGTTTAATGTATTCTACGTACTTTTTGACACGTGTCGCATTTCCTGCATATGGGCAGTAGATTTAAAGGAAAATTATATACACTTGAGGCACCAATGAACTTGATAAATACAAAATTCTAGGGCATCTTTATCATTAATTTAAATTTTAAATGTACCTATTAAATATTTTAAGAGTGATGATACAATTATAAATTCTTGGACAAACTTATCTTGTACAAATTGATGTGACAATAATTCATTGGTTGAATGAAAATATAAAATAATATAAATAAATCATGTGGGGCAAGTGATATTTAATTCAACTAATTTTATCATGTCACATCAATTTATATAAAATAAATTTATACAAGAATTTAAAACCATATCATTACTCATATTTTAACTACTCAGGTGAGTGTGAAATTGAAGTTCGCTCTCTAAGAAATCGGCATTTCAACACTTATTGTACAAAGAATAAAAAATTAATTTTTATAAGATAAAAGTTTCAAATTAGTGCTTATCAAACTACAGAATTGGACGTTCACTAAACATTTTAAGTAATTTTACCCCTTTTTTTCTGGATGTTCACTAAACATTTTAAGTAATTTTACCCCTTTTTTTCCCCACTATATTAAACAAATACGCAATCAACTAGCACATGTTGGGTTGATGGAAATAATATGTTCTTTCGTAGCCACTAGTTTCCTGTTTCAACCGCAATCACCGTCAGATCCATGCATTTTAACCTTTCGCGCCGAAGCTTCTTGTGTTAGGTAACGCTAATCGGCAGCAAGCAGTGTGCACAGACCAAAAAAGAGAGAGGAAAAAAAACACTACTCCAGCTGCAAATTACTTTGAGAGCAAAGCTTTTGGTTGGGGGCATATTTTCTGATATGCACACGTAAATCGTTTTTGTTGCTTATTGTCTCGCCGTCATCTGAGTTACGAGTCAAAGCGTGTTTACTCGAGCTAATGCGTAAAATGAAATAAAAGAGACGGTGATTATAAATAATACTTGACCGCCTGTGGCAGCAATAAGATCAATGTTTGCATATAAACGTGTGGTGTTACAAACAGAACAGTATACAAAATAATCCGCCTCCAAGAACATACAGTTCTCAACTATAGTTACCTCAGAGAGTCAAATATTTACAGAGCTGAATTACATAATTGATCACAAAGAGCAGGACTCAAGTATCAAACAAGTTGATAAAAGGGCCGTTAAAAAGAGGATAATATGTAACCAAACACTAAGCCAAGTGGAGAATGCCTGCACAACTAAAAATCATCTATCATGAAAACTCATACAAACAATAAATTAGTACTAGTAAGCTTTAATAACTTCTCTGCGAATTGGGCAATATCACTACTGTATTAATCCTGAGATATCAAAAACACACAAATGAAGACATTCAACAAATTCCTTAACTAAGATGAAAAAATAAATCATTGCAAAACAAGCTAATATCATTTCACCACCAAAAGAAAAAGCAGAAAAATGTTTTAAAAGAATCAACAAAAGATGGGACAGTCAACAAAGAATAGGTTACAACCCTCATGCATATGATGAAAATACAATAAAAGCCAACATAGTGAACAATCTGGAACACAATCAAGTACCCGGAAGTGTTCATTCAAACAATTCTAGAGGAGAACATGAACTTCAGATTTGTTAAAGTAAGAAATGAACCATCAAGGTCATAACTAAACTTCCTTAATTACTATACAAACCATCAAGGACATAAAGAAAAAACAATTACCGTGCACACAAAGACCAACCATTCTATATCATGCAGGAATTAACCAATCAGAGATCTAATAGCAAGCACCTAAATTTTATGCACCATGTTTCCGCTATACCCACTATTTAAAGGACACCTACCGTCATGAATTAAGGTCCTGAGACACAAGTAAACGAAAAATATAGGCTAAACCAACTAAGATAGGTTCCAGCCCACATCCCACAAATATCCTATTTCCAAAGATTGCACTAAGAACTTACACAGAAGAACCAAAAAAATCCAACTCAAAAGACGTGCGTAGCTTCAAACCAATAAGTTAACATCCAATTCAAGGATCTTGTTCCAAGATTTAGTGAAGAAAGATCTTGAGAATAAGTTCAGCAGTCGATAATAACTGATTTTCATTATCTAATGCAGTGAAGCCCGCTTTGATATCATCCACCCTGCGCCTTCTCTAGATATCAAATGAAAAGAACTTTCATCACTACCACACTCCAAAACACACCAAGCATCTGTGGTTTGATGTTAAAAGAACGGAAGTTACAGGACGAGTCCATTGACAATCCACCGAACCACTCATAAACCCAACAGCTGAACATGGGATATCTTTAATCGAGAAATGAAATCATGTGAAAACGAAACAGCAAATGTTAGGAATATATGGCAACAGACCTTCAGTCTAAATGACATCATAACTTGCTGTTGGTGACATAAACATAGGAATTTCAATCTTTCACCAGATATACTTCAAAATGCCAGTTCATAACTCAGAAGACCAAAAATTAAACGCGAGAAACACAAATCTTAGCATATCACTTGAGGAGATGTCAACAAGTAATTGAAAATTAAACAAACACTAGATAGACAAAACAGCTAAGGTGCGAACAATTTTCATGTGTTCTTCTCCTTTAAAATTCAACTTTTGTTTGTCTTTCCATTGTCACTTAGATTGCAATTCCATAAGAAAATCAAAGCTATGCTGAAATGCAAGGAGCATCTATATGCTTCACAAGCCTATCTGTAGGCTAAGCATGTGCAATACCACTTATCAACTTCCGTAAGTGGTACCAAGTGTTAAGATTAAGAAAACTTGTTATGACCATGCAAAATAATACTCATTGATTTCTTCTTACAACCATCAATTAGTTGCTTGTTAACTCGCTTTCATATTTTCATTCAGGCTTGCGGCACTGAGAGCATACGCGGTCCAACATGACTAAATTGCCTTCTATATCTCATTCAGAACTTATCCAGTGAATTCAGCATAGCAAAACATCCAAAAATGTTTTACCATATAGAGGAAAACCTCAATCTCTCATCAAAAGCTGTCCATTAAACAGATTATGCAGATGCCTCCACATTGTCCATCAAGTGGAGTTCTTATACAGAAAATAAAGAAGCAATTCGTACATATCACACACTGAACACTTCTTATTTTCATCTCTAAATGAGGGAAGTTTCCTTACAGCATTAAGACTTGACAAAGTAACCAGTCTGTAGAACCAAGAATGGCCTAAACCAGTGCAGCCCTTCTCTTACTACAAAATGTTTTAAGTTAGGAAACTTCTTCCATAACATATAGAGGCTACTAAGCCCAGCAACTTGATCCCCTCCAAAATGGTTGGAATCCTAATGCGGGAAGCTCCATATAGTCCACACCCTACAGCAGCCTCTTTTGTCATCTCAAATCTGTTCCATAGAAAATTCACTTGTAACCATAGATTCCTTTGTCGTGAACGATATGTCTTTAGGAAACTAGAGAGATGCCAAAGTCTTCGGTGAACCATTGTCTCTCAGTTTACAATACACTAGGAATATTAGATCATTGTATTTTAACATAAAAGAAAATTTTCACTTACAATTCAATTTTTACCACATCAGTAGTATGATCCAGAACCACCACTACCCATGTAACTGCTGCCTCCCACACCACGACCAGGATACATTGATGAGTAAGAGCTACCACCAACCTGCTAAGTGAGACAGAACACAGTCATAAGAAACATAGCAAAGATTGATGATCAAAATTGTCCCAAATCAATAAGGTTTTAAGAGCCATACATCAGATCCACGAGGCATATAATCACTACCATAACTGGAAGAGTACATTCCACCAACATCACCGCCACTATATGAACCTGAAAACCACACAATAGTTTAGAAAAATTTATTAAAAAATAAGTCAAGTGTCTGTAGCAGTTATAACATACTGCAGTACAACTCACAAACAATATATATTTCCATGATATATGGTCAACATCAAGTTATCTAGAAAACATACCACCTCCATAGCCCATGCCCTGACGACTGCTATAAAGTCCGTGAGAATCCTGACTGGAGATTGAGCTTCTGCTGCCACCATATCCTAGATTAGATCTCCCCATTCTGCAACATCAGAAGAAGTGAGTCATCTAAGTAGTGTTGCTGCCTAAAGCAGTAGTATGAACTATAACTGCTTCAACTTCAAATGCATAACAAACCTATCACCATATGCATCCCCATATTGAGGAGCACCTCCACCGAGGTCATAGTCCAGACGAGCCCTTGAGTGGCGAACACCAGGATCAGCGTAACGAGGCGGAACATCATCCTTGGATCAAGTTTTGAAGTGTGTATGTCATAAACAATTTAATAGCTAACTAAATTCTAACAACTGTATGGAATATGTACAAAATTTAAATGAGACTGAAACTAACCACAACAGAATAAGGACGTTTTGACCCAGACACAGTCTCATAATCACGGGCGCGCCCTTCACGGTAACTTGGAGGCGGCCTCTCAAACCTTTGAGCATAGCCATCATCTACATAAGGTCTCCTTGCTGCACCGCGAGAAGTACTTCTTGGCATGTCAGGATAGCCAGAGCCACGGGATGTATACTCATCTCTATAAGGGCGTCTATCAGGAACAACCCTTGAACCATAATCTACTGGAGCTCTACTTCGTGGAGGAGGAACCTCATCTCGGCGACCATATTCTCTCTTTAAGCCAGGCTTTGGGTAAGAAGGAACTGTCAACAATGTGAATAGCATTATACGCATAACAAATCACAGGCTGGTCAATAAATCACGGTAAGGAAATGATGCACACCAGGCGCTCTTCTATCATAGGATCTAGGTGGAGGTGGGGGCATAGGCCTAGCTCTTGCTGTCATCGACATAATAGGACGTCTATCTCTCACAGGAACAGGCCTCTTCACACTAGCTGGAGGGAGACGACTTCCAATCCCCCTTGCACTACGTCCTGGTAAGCTACGTGGTGATGGAAGACCCCATGAGCCCCTTGTTGCCCGTCCAGTCCCACGTCCCGACCGGAAATCACCACGACTAGCATGTTTGCCTTTACCTCTCTGAAGTGGTCTTGACAACCTGGCCCTAACTTTAGCCTGAATCAGGACAAAAACACAAAATAATGATCAGCTGACAGAAACAAAGGCATTACAAGGAAAAGTTACACCAGTAAGAATCAAGATAAAACCTTGTTGTCCCCTTCACCCAACTCAGCATTGTTGATGCTTTTAGCACATGTGACAGCAGCATCATGAGTATCGAATGTTACAAATCCAAAGTCCTTCCTCTTGGCAGATGGCATATTTCGGGCAAGCTCAATCTTAGTGATCTCCCCATAATTCTTTAGAAGTTCGCGGACACGATCTTCATCCCATGAAGCAGGCAGACCATCAACAAATACAGTTTTAACCTGAAATTTGAAAACAAAGTCAGTCTAACTCTCTCACAAGATCATCTGAACTCCAGGTTAAAAAGCACATCAAGATTACACACAAGTATGTGCACAGATAAAACCAACCTACAAACACTTGTATGCATACGTTTTCCAAATTCACAAACAACAACACAATTAGCATAAACAAGCGTTACATTTAAGTTATCAGAACTAATCCCTCAGACCATATCCTCAAAACAGGAAAATATGATTTTGGTGAGCAATACAGTTTATTGCGTGAATCAGAAGAACCAAATCTTGTATTAACTAACCAGTAGCCATACATCATATCCACAGAGCCACAATAACTCCCTGCATTACATTCAACAAGCAGAGAAGGACTATACCAGCAAGAATTGAAACTAACCCAGCAAGCAATGCAGAAGAATCATCCAAAACATTTACCTGAGCCATAATTTCATCGCCCGGGTCAATGAAGGAATCAGCAAAAGAAACCTTTGCTGGTCTATCAACACCAAACAACACATCTCTCTTCTGAAGACGCTTAAAAGCATCCATGGCATCTGAACGAGATGAGAATTCTAAAAAGGCAAATCCTCGATTCATTCCCTCGTTGTTACTATCTTCTACCAAAGTCAAATCTTCAACATTGTCAACTCCATAATGTTTCAGTTTCTCTTTCAACTGAAAAAACCAGTTAAAGGCTAGTCAGGGTATAATGTCTTCTAATAGCCAGTTATCTTTATAATAGAACTTTATGCCTAATTTTTACACCAGGATATACCACAGTACTTACAGCTTCTTTTGTCCATGTCTTACAAATGTTACCCAGAAAAAGAGTGTCGCTATCTTGACTAGGAGTAACACCACATTGTTTGCCATTGATCTGGAATTGAAGTAATTTAGATAATAAAATTTATCAAACAGGAAGACAACTTTAGCCTCTGTCGATGAGAGGGCAGATAAGAATTTACCACAGGATTTTTGAGCTCTGTAACAGCTTGTCTTGCTTGTTCCACAGTTGCAAAACGCAGGAATGCAAACCCCTTATTCTTCTTTGTCTGTGGGTTCATCATCAACCTGACTTCTGTGACCTCACCAACTTGACTAAAAACTTTCCTCAGATCATCCCCAACGACATCCTTATCCAAACCACCAACGAAAACTTCAAACTCCTTACGTTTGCGCCTCTCCTGAAACATTTCATGATGATCATGTTCCTCTGCATCAACCATCTCTGGACGCTCTGCTTCCTCACCAGCATTCTCAACTTCCTCTTCACCTTGTCCATGTTCCTCAGGAACATCTTCCATTTCTCCCTCAGCTAAATCATCCTCTTCTTCCTCACCAACATTCTCATCATCATGTTCATCCTCTTCATTCCCTACTTCCTGAACATCCTCATGTTCTGTTTCCTTGTCATCATAATCCACCCCTCCATATTCTTCAGGTTCGTATTCAGGTTCATTATCATCCAGGTCTAACCGCTCATCCTTTTCATACTCATCTACAGACTCCTTTACCTCATCTTCTTCTGCCATTAAAAACAAAGGCAGACCAACTAGACCAGTCAAGAAAGACTCAAATTGCTTCTTATCCTTTCCAATACTAAAAATCCATAAATTATCTCTCACAAGTCCTAAAGCTACAAAATATTGATTATACTCAAATACTGGCTATAATTTCCATTTGTAAATACACAGTCGAAACAAAAATCTTCTCAAACTATTGGGCCTAAGCAACTTAATGGAGAACCAAAACTGAAGCATTCAGTCACAAGGAAACCCACTAAGAAAAGCACAATTTTTCAAAAATAAGGAAAAAAATCAAAACACTACATAAATCTTTATAGGAAACATAATTTCAAATATTTTTGACAAGGCCCCACAACCCCCAACCCCCCCCCCCCTCCCCGCGCGGGGAAAAAAACAAATTGATAGCGTTCGATCTGAATCAAAATTAAACCAAAGAAAAATCGAGAAACTTACTTTGCGTCGCAGGAACCGAGCCATTGACATCGGATTTCGGTTCATCTTCAACAACAACTGGCTTATTATCATCCTCAACAACCGCCTTTTCTTCTTCCTTCACCGGAACCTCTTCTACTTTAACTGTCTCTTCCGCGACCTCTGCCTGCTGCTTCGCCGTCCCTCTCGTAGCTCTCGCCGTCCTCCTCGGCCCCGCTGCTCCTCGTTTTACTGTTCGCGGTGGCATTATCGCCTTTATAGGAAGAAGAATCCCTAACCTAATTGACAAGAAGCAGATACCCTAGAATTTGATTTGTGAAAAAGAACCCTAATTTCACCAATTTGATGTAAAGGAATGAATTAAGGAGACTAAACCAAAAAAACCCTAAATATAAAGCGAAGCTGGATAATGTGTTTTTGCAATATAGAACTAACTGATTCTTTTCCGTGTTAAAGTCTGAAAGAGAAAACGAGTGTGTAAGTGTTTTATTGACCACCGCTTGATCCGCTGTTGTCGGTAATTGATTTGTGAAGTTTTGGAGAAATTGATTAGGTATCTGTTATGCGTGATACAGAGGATTAAAGCTCGTCAACGATGACTTGGAAACCAATTAATAATCGATTGTTTGGTTTTATGATGTACTTTTAACCTGAAGTATAGGATCTTGGATTTTTGTTCGTTCAGTCACCGGCATTGCAACGCGACACGTGTAAGCAGGAAGTTATAATAAAAAGAAAAATATAGAATTAGAAAAGACAAATTCTTGTCTAAGAATTTTTTTTTTAATGGAATAAAATACAATTGCTATATTTAGCACCAGAATTTAATATTGTCCAGAATTATTTTTTTTTACAAATTACTCACAAATTCATCTAAGAATTAATGTTAAAAAAATTCTAAAAAATTTGGAAGAATAATAGCTCCACCCACAAATTAGTGGGAGAGCAGGCAACTCCCATTCTATATATATTTATCCGTTCAAATCCAGGCCCCAGACCCAGAGTCTAATTTTATACTATAAGAAATAATTAATTTAAATTTGAAAGTTTAAACATAAATACGAAAAAAAATAATTATGTTTTTCTAAAAGAAAATATTTGTGAAAGTTCCCTTTTTTATTATATAAATATTTTTTTAGTAATGCTATTTGTACATAAAAATATAAAATTACACACTAAGAGACAAAACAAGAAACATTTCACTAAGAGACATTTATTTAGTTTAGGCTATGGCTACCGCGGAACTGTTATAAAGTAGAGAATGAATCACAGTCACGAGTACGAATCACAGCCACATACGCAAATAGATAAATAGTAAAAAAAATTATGATAATTTTAATCGTGTGGTTATAAAAGTGTGATCTACCTTAGAGAATTTGATCGTGTAGTTATGAAAGGGTGCTCTATTTTAGAGCAATTCCAACATAGTCAGAACCTATAACTTATTATATGACAGACAGTCCACAAAAATAACATTAAAAAATCATATAAACAAAATTGACTTTTTATTGATAATACTATGTGTAAATTGAATAAGATGATTGTTTAAGGCACAAGAAAATGATTAAATAAATAAACAAATAATGTTAAAAAATCGACTATAACAAATCTTGTACTAATCATAAAAATCTTGGGTATGCTAAAGTAGAGAGAGATTGAATTGATTTTTTTTTTTTTTCACAAAGAGATTCAATTGATCTAATAAATTAAAAAAAGAAAAAGAAAAAATAATATCCATTTTCTAATTAGAAGTGTTGTGTTCCTGTTTCCAGGAATTTTTACAAGCGTTGTGCGGGGACCACCGATAGGTCATGGTTTTGTTACGACCCATGGTTGGGTATTTAGCTTTCAGCGCCGTGAAACGCTTCCAGTCACGCAGAACAAACTTGAGATCACTGACTTTAGCATCGATATGACGACAACAATTGGAATGCACGGTGGTCACAGACCAAATATTTTTGCTATCCTGACAGAACCCACTGAAATACTGTGTGTCCAGAAATTTAACCCGCATGCCCAATTGCTTAAAGATGCCTTTTCTCATCAACTCCAGCAGCACGTCTTGCTCTTTCATGCCCGTGGAGTTATCCTTCATGCCGTACCATTTGCTGAATAAATCGATGGTTCTGTTGTTTGATCTGATGAAATAGAAGCCTGTGTTGATTAAATTCTTTTGCGATCGCGGGTCCCCGTTGTATTCGTCAACGCTGATTTGGAGATCTTCAGTTTCGTTTTTGTCCAGCATCATAAACGGATTCCTCATCCACATCACGTCAGTGTCCTGCAGTGATTTCCAGTGCCCAAAAGCAATGTATAACGAAAACGGTCTTGTTTACATACATATATGTGTAAATAAATGTAATGTAATGTTACTTAAAATAAAACCCAAGAATTTAATTTTGATGATGTTTCATTGACTAATGTTAATTGCCTCCCGTTCGCCCAAGACACAAGGGAGCCAGTGAAAATCTCAACCAGTATTATCAGGTGCTGCAACACAGAAGTCAAAGTTCAAACTATTATCTATCCTTCAAGTGCAGCACATGGCTAGAAAATGAGAAGACAATAAGGTCAAGGGTACCCGAGTATCTCATAGACTAGAGATGGCAAAGTAACAAACCATGGCAAGAATTTCAAAATTCAATCCTGAATACACGAAAATCAAATCAGTTTGCGTTGCAGACGGTCTCCAAAACAAGTCTTTACAAGTTCAAAGTTTTACGCCGTGGGGATTGTTGACCACGGCAAGTTACTCTGTTTGATGACCACGGCGAGTTGAATCATTGCCTTGTAGACATTTGCTTCAATGGTGAAATTGGACTGTTGACAAATCCCTAGTAATTTTCAGCCCGGCTGCTAACCTAAGACATGAAAATAGTTTCGGCCGCCATAATTACTCGGTGGATTTTTGAAATGAATGGTCAGGAATCTAGATGGTCATGACTCATGAAAGAGTCGCACAATCCATGAGTACCCGACTATTCAGTTAAAATATCTTGGAATTTCATGTGCCGAACAGCCAATCGGCCGATAACTCAACCTTAACTTTTGGAGAACAAATATTAAAATAACCCACTGACATTCCCCCACGTGTCAAGAATCCCCGACTGGCACAGAATCCTCCCCGTGAATGAACTTAAAAAACACCGGGCAAAGACAAAGTCAAAATAATTTAAAACGCCCAACTGCAGTTGATTTTATTAATTAAACCTAACCGCCTGCGGCACCCCCACAACCCCCAACCCCCAATCCCGATCGCAGCATTAACCTATCTTGAACCCCAAGCAACTGAACAACCTTAATTTACAAATCAAAATTAAAAATAATAATTGGCAATTTAGCATTGCATGCAATAATAATAATAATAATAATAATAGTGATATGCAAAAGGAATGTTATAAAAAAAAAAAAATACCGTGAAGATGAAGCTGTATCCACGTTTAAGAACATCAAGCAATAAATTAGTCCTCCTCCACATCATCTTGATGAAATCTTGAGACATGTAAACTTTCTCAGTAGCGAAATCAACGCCGTCCGTCAGTAATCGGTAACAATGCAGACGCTTAAAGAGGCAGCGATCATAGGCCGTCTGATCGACAGCGACAATGAGTAGATTATCGAGCAACGGGCGTGTCCCTTCGCCTAACCAAAAACTCTCCAAGAAGAGATCCAGCATTGTCGTATCAGCCTTAATGCTTTGCTCCACATAAGCCCGGTTCACCACCGCGATTATAACTGTCTTGTTCGGCATTGCCGCTTCTTCCAATGCCAATTCGAGTTCATCTATCGGAAGCTTGATCGTTTTCTGCAAAAAGTTTCTTGTTTTATTTTATTTTTTAATCACTAAATATTAATCTAGACATGCACGCACATAATACTACCGGAATAATTAATTAATTAATTAATGACCGATCATATACCCAAATATACAATAACTGTAATAATCAAAATATTAAAAAAAAATGATGATGATGATGATCACAAATGAAAGTTTATTTGTTCACTTACGAGTCTGGTATGCGGGCAGATGCGTTGGGGTTTTTGGTACGGTAACAAAGGGTTTGATCTCGACGGAGACCAGATGCAAATATAAAGGACCCCTGCGAAGAGAAGAGAGACGATGAACAAATTTCCCAGAGATATTTTGGAATAATCCATCTGGCATAATAACTGTTTCATAGGATTTGGATCTCTCATGCTATTTGCTTCTTTCATGATTCACATATGTAATGTATTTACGCTGTATGTGATCAAAAGACGATCGATCACTGAAGAAAACTGTAAGGTTTTGATGGGTCTAATATTTTCAACGATCTGCTTTGAGAAAGAGAATCAAGGAGAGGAATTAATGACGAGTAGAATGATCATGCAGATGCAATGATGCTGATGAGAAGACTGAGATTGGAGGTCCCATTAAATTCGCATCGCTTTCATTTTAGTTTTGCTTGTATGTATGTATTATTCTTTACAGCTACCTACAATTACAACAAATACACATTATAAATACTTTTTTCAAGCTACGTGTTCTGTAAATTTAGAATTTTGATTAATTTGGAATCTCCAAGTCTTACTCTTTTTTTTTCTTTTTTTTTTACAATTAAGGACACACACACACACACACACACACACACACACACACACACACACACACACACACACACACACACAGATATATATATATATATATATATTTGTGATTCAAAATACCCTTTAGTGCTATATATATTTATATATTAACAATACTTTTGCATTACGGATACTGATTTTGCATGGTCCTTGAAATACACGGTAGCCTCAAATTTAAATTGATATGGAATCAACCTAGTACTTATTTCAATAATCTCAAATACTAATCCGACTATTTATTAATTAATTGTACCAATAGCTAGCTTGTGTAACATTATTCTCATAGATTTTATAAAATCTGTATAAATAGTTAGTTGTTTAAATTTAAAAATTTAATCATCATAATTTTGACAAATCCAAAGGTGGCCAATTGGTTCGTGTTGGCCTCACATGTCTTGATAAGATATTACATCTATGTAGATATTTGTACATGTATTAGGCCAATGCTATGTGACAGTGTCTCACATAAAAGTTGCATCTAAACAATTCAAAATAATTATATATACAACTAAACACACTTGAACTTGTTGGGTGCAATACTTATGTTGATGTATGTCACATATATGTATTGTACGTATTTCGGAATTAGGACGAGTCATATGATATTATCCCAGGTTATTCTGTGGCCAATTCTGTAGCTTAGTTGAAGCTTATCCAAAAACGTACACGAACAGTTAATCCAGCCATGAGAGTATTAGTTTATGGGGAACTATCTGATGATGCCACGCAAGTTGTGGTTATTATTATGTAATTTATTAGTTAGTAATTAGAGTCCCAAACATCTTTGCTTTCAGCTTTGGTCAAACTTTATATATTATGTTGGACACGCATCTTTGTGATTTAATATTTGAAAAAATTTTGCACAAAATTTGGAGTGATTTTCGTAGGGCAAATTCTATTTCCACGGCGGGCACCCCAGAAAATTGGTATGTCCCAAGATAGGAAATTAAAAATTGTTTGGACTTTGAAGGATGTTACTTGTCACTCTCACTTGATTTATGATTATGCTTAAGTGAAAGTTTCCACAATAGCAGATTTGAAGATCGATTTGGTTCTTTGTTTTTTGTTTTTTTTTTTTTTTTTGGTTCTTTGTTATTTGCTGAGCTCTATCGATGGCAATCCGATAATATAAATTAATTAGGTATTTAAAGTCTACGATAACACCATTAATGCAATAATTTTATACCAAAGTGAGGTCATTTTCGCGATCAGCAGTATTATGATCTATGTTTGGTTACGCTTTGGGGATAAAATAAATTGGATGTATATATCCTGTCCTTTTTTTTTTCTTTTTCTACATGACTCAAAGCTTATACAAACAGTTATACATTCATTTTGTTGATGATAGAAATTATAAAATAGTGAAATAAAATTGCTTCTATTCGGGAAGTACTTTATCGTTTTGTTTAACCATGGCTCTTGGGCATCAAAACGACTTGCAAAAATTCCAAATCTGTATTATTGAGAAATTTTAATATATTAGAAATACCATATGATGATATGACACGTGTGTATTTATTTTAAAAAATCATCTTGCAAGTAGTGATTATATTAAATTTAATTACACATGTCATGCATACATAACTTATCGTACCCTAACTCCCCAATCCCCCCCCCCCCCGAAAATGGCAATTAAGGAGTTCTATTGCTCTTGTATCTTTTGTGAAGGAAGGACACTCGTATCTTTCGTGAAGAAAAATTAATTGCAACATTGATACGGTAGTTAATTTGATGAGGAATTCTATAATATATTAAAAGTAATACAATCATATATGATATGTGTAATTGAATTTAATTCTACAATTTTAGAATTTCTCCTAATTTAAGAATCTCTTCTAGCATGTAATCATTTGTGAGATGATCCATTGGTTCCTATTTGAAAGAGTCTACTAGAAGATTATTTGGATTTTCCCAAATATTTGTTCATGTAACCTTTTGTATTTTTATTTCCCTTCTATTTTGTTTTACTAAAATTTCCACAATTTACTAATGGGTCTTTGGTTGAATGAGAGAGGCCTTATACTTACAATGGTAAGTACAACGATTCAAGCTTCCATAAGAGCTTTATGGAGTTTAGTTTCAGTACTCTCTCAATTATCAACTAATTAAGTGGAGATAATCGCTCTCTTACAAAGTGTGAATGAAGTAAGCACCCCTTGAATATTAAAAAAAGTTTAAATTACAATCTCTCTCTTATGAAATGTGAATGGAGTAAGCACCTCTCGAATATTAGAGAATGTTTAAATTACAATCTCTCTCTTACGAAATGTGAATGAAGTAGGCATCCCTCGAATATTAGAGAATGTTTAAATTACAATCTCTTTCTTATGAAATGTGAATGAAGTAGGCACCTCTCAAATATTAAAGATGATTTAAAGTATCTGAGCAAGTGTTTCAATGTGTCAATGTATAGCAATAGTCCCAATTGTATAGCATGATTGTAAATATTAATTGTAATATCTGGTGTAATATCAATAATAATATGTGTATAATAGAATTTAAAAAAATTCCACAATTCAATAAAAAATTACTTTGAAAATTACGATAATTTGCCTTCTATTAAATGAATAGCATGTCAGATTTGGGATGAATTTAATTCTCAAGATAAGTTCTGATACATGTAATATTATCGAACAAAAAAAAAGTTTGGGGCAGATTCTTAAATTATGAGAACTATCCAAACTTCATATAATCATTATCTAAAATAAAAAAGATCGAAAAAAATATATATAGACAACAAAGTGCAATTTCATAAGTAAATTGATTAAGAGAATCCAGAACACATTAAACCACAGCTCAAATATTATTATACATAGATATGATGAACCATCAAGAGAAGTCACCCAAAAGAAGCAAAGAATGAATCAGAATGCACAAAAGAAAGAGGAGCATAGCCATTAACTCGACATGGACAACACCTAATGGAAATTGATTAAAGAACATAGCATAGTCTCAATTTTTTCCTTTCCTTCTTAGTCTTGGGAGGTTGGAGAATCACCTTGATAGCAGCATCAAACACTATCTTCACATTCTGCATTTTTGTTAAAAATAGTTTTAACAAGATTAACAATGAAAAAAAATTGCACCTCGAACTGATTCAGGTGTGTTATAGCGATCTTGCACAAGTATAATATAACACAAAGTTGCTTGGAACATTGATTAATTGCACAAACCTGCTGTGTCTTTGAGCTGCACTCAACATATGCCAATGCTCCTATTTGCTTCTTGAGTTTTTGACCCTGGTAACGGATAATGTATAAATGTATAGGATTTGGAAAATGAAAATAACCCAGAAAGGCTGTCTTAAGCGCTATGTTTATTTTTGAATAGATTTCTTGCAGTTGCAACTAAAAGTTTGCATAATATTAAGGTAAAACGAACTTGCGATTCAGCTAAATTTACAGTTAGTTACAGCCCCAGCCACATCTTTCATACTTAACTTGTGTTTGTGACATGTAAATTGATAAGAGAAGTTGTAGAATCAAGATTTTTGTAGTGCTACTTTGGAACTATATCATTTCTGGTTCATTTCTTCCTGTCACAATAGATTGTGATTACTTTGTTTTGGGTAAACATATAACCAATAACATTAACAAAACCCATATACACATGCCTATGCCCTCTGGAAAGGTAAACACAGTGATAATTAGAAGCCTACCTGTTCTGTAGAAATAGTATATGCTCCGGGATAATCCAAGTGGAATTGTCTGTCTTCTCTAAGATCTGCTACATCACATAATTATGTATTAACAGCAAGAAGGGTCCATACTTTCAAGTGCTCACTTATGTATACACAGACATGGGGAGGTGGGTGTCCACAAATACATACAAACATGCTATTGTAAAAGGATTTTGAGGACCCAAATTGTTCGTTTACATACCACACATGTGTATGCAAAAGTATGTGTGAATTAAGCAGTAGACAGAAAATGGACAAATTTTGAGGCACAAGCACAAAACTAAGCTTAGAAACCTTTGAAAGGGAAATGAGCAGCGAAAAAAAAAAAGATGAAAGGAACTTTATTGTCTTCAACTTTAAGTTCTTTCACCAAACACATAATTATGAAGAGCATTGAGAAACTTGAATGCAAAGCAATGACATAGTTATGGAAATACCCATTCACAGAATCAATAAATCAATTAAGCGAGAAGTATATCACCTAGTTTTGTCCCCACAAGAACAATGGGCACTGATGGGGCATAATGTCTCAGCTCCGGGACCCACTTCTCCAACATAACAGGGGGGCACAAGGAGAAAGGAAAAAGAAACAACGCATAGAGAAGAATCAGAGAAGTATATAAACATGATCGAATCATGCATGGTTGAAAGTTAAGCTTTAGGAGGACCTAGTTTCAAAATTAAATTAAGAAAAAGAGAGAGAGAGAGAGAGAGAGGAGAAGCTTACTTTTTTGGAGATGTTCTCATAACTAGGCCTACTAATGAGAGAAAAAGCAAGAATGAAAACATCGGCTCCTCTGTAACTTAAAGGTCTCAGCCTATTATAATCCTCCTGACCTGCATAATAAGTTATTTAAAAACCAAGAATTATATATAATCCTTATCCTTCCACTTTTTGGCGGGTCACTTTTGTAAAATCATACCATTTGCTGAACATTAACTTGAAAATAAAAGTAAACTATTAATCCCATGAATTAAGGTTGCTTTTGCTATTCAAAAGCAGATGAAAAGCTTGAAGTTGACAAGGCTGTGTCTAGATTCCAACACCTCTAGATTTTTCACATTTGAGAGGTTATCTGAACTATTCAATTGTACAGAAGCTCTATCTTCTTTTGTAGTGGAAAAACTACTAAGCCTTAACTCTCTAAAACTTCTAAGCATCTTTGATCGCAGTTTAATTATCCTCCTGATTGTCGCCACTAGAAAGAAAGTTTGAATTTCTAAACAATCCGAGTGACAAGTTTTGCAAGATTCAATATTTTCTTCTCTGGGTATTGTCAAAGTTTATGTTGCATCAGATTCATATCATGTGAATAAAAAAACCAATCTTCCAGAAGTAAGTATGAGAATATTAACGAACTCTAGCTAATAAAATTTAAATAAAACTAGTGTGTCAATAGTCAGTCATAGCTAAATGGCTAACATGAAAATCAAACTACAAAATTAAGAGACAGAGAGAGTACCAGCAGTGTTCCAGAGACCTAAATTCACAGTCCAGCCATCAACCATGACATTAGCGCTAAAGTTATCAAAAACAGTAGGCACGTAATCATGTCACAGAACCCACAAAGCAAGATCCTTTACTAACCAAATGCACATAAAAACATGACTAAGAAACAATTTTAAGAGAAGTTATATACAGTTGGGAAAGTGTTGCCGGTGTAAGAAATGAGGAGACATGTCTTGCCAACGGCACCATCTCTAACGGTCACACATTTGATGAACTTTGTTGCTATTGTTGTCGTTGTTGTTGAAGATGATGATGCCGATGCTGTTGTACTAGTCATTTTACAGCTGCCCCATAAACAACTTCACTGAAGCAAGACTGGGCTACCTCTTTGTTCCCTCAGCGTCAGTGTCACAGAGAGAGTTGGTCTCAAGTTTTTATGCAGAGGGAATTAAGGACCAAAGAGCAAATGCAAAATACGTCTAACTTCGCAATTTTGTTTGAGCTTGAGATGAGAGGGAGAAGCGTAAAGAAATGGGATGGGTTGGGGTCGCTTTAATTTGAGCTGTCAGAGAGGCAAACTGGAAATTAAAAGCTCAAAGATTACCATTTGAACAGTATTATTACATTTTACACTACCCTACCCCACCCCACCGATGTCTATGTTTCCGCATATCAACCATCGTATTTGAGTGCGATAAATTTTCTCCGCTCTCTACGCGCCTTGACATGCCCTTGCACCTTCAGTATTAGAAAAATTAGAAATTGAAAATCTTTTGAAGTTTGCTATTTTGCTAATTTTTTTCTAGCCGTGCTGTGTCACTGTGTGTGCTTGTACCGAAAGTAGATGTTCTCGGACTTAAAAAGGGCGCGTGCGCGTGGCACGTCAATATCCCGTCACAGTGGAATGAATCATCTGGGTCTCAACTCCCAACCAGGCTCATTTTAAATTTCCCAGGAGCACGAGAGTCACGTTCCAACACGCGCTTTGCGAAAATTTGAATGACAAGTAATGGTTGGGCCGGTAGTTGTCATTTGTCTTCGGTCCAATATGATTATTATTACCATTGTACCCTCCAAAATCCTCTAAAAATTGAATTCTTTTTTTAATTGTACTCTACCTAAAACCAAATGCATCATCTTTTTTTTTCTTTCTTTCTTTTTACTAATCATTGTTTTCATTTGTAAATCTTCTTTCCTTCTTAAAATTTCTTTTGTCTTGATATCTTTATTTTTCTCTTAAAATTTTCTTTTTTACCAAAAGATTTAAGCAGTCTTTAAATTTACACCAACTCTCCAACGATTAAGATAAATAATAATAATAATGCATTAAATTTGTGTAAACCAATTGTACATATTGAAGGGGGAGAGAAAAGAAAAAGTTTATGATGATAGAGATATAAATTATTATATAAATTTATTTTAAACAAATTAACTTAGTCTAAGTTTATTGGTTGAATAAAAATATAAAATAATTAAAATAAATTATGTGGGCCAGTTGTTATTTGATCCAAACAATTGAATTATACTACATCAAGTGTACAAAATAAAATGGAATAGGACAGTTTGTAACTCTACCTTTACTTATAAAATAACACATTGATGAGAGAGAAATTATAACTGAAGTTATTCTATTTGTATTTGTCCAAATACAAATACAAACCATTAATTAATACATATTGAGAGTAGTGAGAAGATTGGTGTTATAAGCACCCCCTCAATCAACCGTATAAAATCCATCACTTGTGCAATTAGGAAAATGACACTCATATAACATTAAGCGCAACGCGTGGCACTGAATAGTGCGTTTTGAGTTGAATATAAGTTCAACTCAAAACCAGTTCCTCACACAAGTCTCACGTTGCTCATGCGCAAAACACAACCCTCTCCATGACCCTTTCCATCGGCCCACGCACAAAACCAGTTCCTCACACAAGTCTCACGTCGCTCGCACACAAAACACAACCCTCTCTGTCGGCTCACGCACTAAACCAGCTCGGATCCTTTGCACTCTTATGCCTGTTGCAACTCATATTTTCTTGCATAATCATCCCAAAATCAGCAATTCATGAAGTGTATATATATAAAAGGTCTCACAAATATCAAACAACAAAACAACATTTTTCAATTTCCAATCGCAAGTTTTAACAGATACTGTCAACAAAAATTAACACAAAACAAGCTAAATCTTCACAAATTCATAATCACCACAACCAAATTTTGAATAAATAAAGCAAATTACCTCAACAAATTGATTACAGCAGCTGAGGACGAATGAAATGAAGGTAAGAAAGTGAAGGTGAGGCGAGAGAGTAAGACACTGTGAGGGAGAGTCGATGGTCAAAGGCACCGTTGTGGTGTGTGAGAATTTGCTAGTCATATTTGGCTTAAGTGAGCTGTGGATTTAATGGGAATCAAGGGGAGAATGCAACAACATCTACCTTGTGTTCAACAATAGCATTTTATATTATGCTCAAAACGCATCGTTCGGTGCTTAATGTTGTGCTATATGTTGTGAGAATATCAGAACCGATGCAATTATAGTAAAAGATAAAATTATCTAACTAAACCCATTGTTCCCTTTCTCTCTCTCAAAAGTCAACTCTTTCGTTCGTAATCTCAATATCAAATTGATGAATACAATGATTACTGAATTTGGATCTAACAATAAATTTTTTGAAGATAATTACTCCATAAGGTAACGCAAAAGTTCAACCGTGCAAGTCGCAAACTTGGTTCTCTAAAATCCAAAAAAAAAATTGTTAAAAGATCATTCAAATAAATTAATCGCTTATGTAGTTGTACAATTTACACTAGTGTTTTTAATGAATTCCTTTCAATCTTTATAATAAAATTCTTAAAAATCAAAAGGAGCAAATAAGATCGTTACAAAATCCCATTTATGTGAACATAGTTCTATTACTAGTTGAAATTATATAAAAGGACAAACTGAATTGAATTAAATTAAAAATATCTTTACACCCAATTATGAAGCCTATTATCTTTAAATTTTAGGATTCGTTTAGTATAGTTTTTTAAGTAAAACATATTTAAGTAGAGCTTTTACCCAAAGAATTTTCGTTGTTTGGTTGTGAATGAAATCTTTTATTAAAAGTTATAAATTTATTTTAATATATAAGTTTTTTAAAGTTATGTTATGAAAAGAATAAAATAAGATTTTCAAATAAGTAGATGATATTTTAGATATTTTAACATTAAAAAAAAGACTTTTCAACTCTACTCTCAAAAGGCCAAAATTTGAGCTTTGTTAGAGACAAAATAATTTATTTAAGCTTCAAAAGCCCTACTAAAAAAACCAAATAACAAGAAAAAATTTGATAAGATCTTATAGAATTAAATAAGTACTTATAACTATTGGATAAGTCATACCAAATAAACACTTAATATATGATATACTTTTTTTTTATAAAATCATAATTATTTTGAAACAATGAAGAAATAAATTATCTAATGATTAATCCTTATTATGAAAAAGTATATTTAAAATTTAATTAATTTATTCTAGATGATAAACACTATTGTATCTTTTGTTCTTTTATGTAATTTTGGTTAAGAGAAAAGCTATGATTTGGCAAAAAAGTCCGGGCCGGCCCAAGCCCAGGCCCGACCCTCACACACCAAGAAAAAAAAAAGCTCGGACAAAGTCCATGCCTACTACTTTTTTTAAAAAATAATTTTATAAATTAGAATAATATAATTAAAATTGAAAATTCATTTAAAAATAAAAAGAAAACTTAAATTCTTAACTTATAAATCAATTATGATTCAAAAAAGCTAAAATTATGATACTAAATTCTCTATTTTGTGTCAATTAATTAAGAGAGCATTTGAATTAGAAAATACAGTATTAAAGAAAATTAAAGTTATGAGCTTTTATTTACTTTATTTATTATTTTAATTTAAAATATTTATTTTATTTTATTTATTTATGATTGTAATAACTTGTTGATTATTAATTTATTTTAAATTTATAATAATTTAAAAAATTAAAATAAATAAATAAAACCTAAGTCCGGCCCGAGCCCGTACACTTAATTAATAATGGGCTTAAATCCGAGCTTGAAAAAGCCCAGTCCAGGCCTGCTGTTTGCCATCCCTAGCTATGAATGTAACGAGTGGGGTGTTTTTTTTTTTTTTTTTTTAATTTAAAGGTGGGGTTTAATAAGAATTTTCTTAGGGTGTTAGGGCTCGACTCTATAATGTTCGAGCCGGCCCACTATTTTGCCACCCAAAACACAAACAGCATGAAAAAGAAATAAGAACTTGAAAGTTGAAACCCAACCAAAACAGATAAGAGTGAGAGGAAACGAACAAGACACAAGCATGGCGTCGGGACCTGCAACTGATACACCGCCATACGCAAGTGCTGCGCGAATCTCAGATTCTCAATGTTACCCTCAGTACACTGCCTCTCTCAAATGTAAGTTCCTCTTTATTTCTTTCTCAACTTTATCTTTTTTCTTTCAATCACGTCGCTTGTAATTTTTATATTTAATTAGCGATTGGTTTTTGGTCTTGAATCTTGCTACTTGGTATTTATTTGGATGGTTTTGGAATGATTATGACTAATTAGTTAGCAATTGTTCAGTTCCATGATTGCGATTTTATTTTAATCTTGTTTCAATTCAATGTTAATACGATGATTTATGTGCAAATAGCGTAGCTTTATGTTTCATCTTTAATTTTGCTTCCGTTGCTAGACTTTGAATGTACGTAATGGCATGTCCGTGTGGCCTTTTTGATGTTTAAGATATGTCCATGTTATTCGCTCATCCTCAAGTTGATACCTATCGACTATTGTGATTCACGATTATGATCAGTTATTGGGGCCTTAAAATCCCCTTGGTAGTAAAGATTCCTAGAAGTTTTTGTTAAGTGACGAAAAAGCAAGATCATGCCTAGAAGCTTCTCATTTTGCATTGCTTGAACATAAGCATGGTGGTGTTCAAAATGCCTTCCTGATTGGTCTATAAAACTATTTGACTGCCCATAATCTCAAAGTACCTTTTCAGGTTGGAATTGAAGTTTAGAAACAACGAGTGAATGGAATCGATGAGGACAAGATAAAGAGTTTAGATGATTTATCTAAAAATGCATTTTTGTCTAGTCTATAGAATCATTTTTCCTTATACAACTCTCCATTTTTTTGTCCACAAGATTACACCAATGATCTAGTGCCCTTAAGATTGCTGGCCTGGCTAAGGAAACTAAAGCTCTAACTAAGACAGCTCCCAACCTTTCATTCGTAGACATCGATGGTTCTCACCTAAATTTTTTACATGTGCTTCCTTTTATTTTATGGCTTTTGGAAATTTGCATATTGGTCTTGCCATATTTTAACAGATTAGTTTTCTTTTAATAACATTTGGCCAAAATATAATCCTGACTTACACTTTTCAGGTCTGGAAGAATTTAGTACAGACAAGAGTAAATGTCAAGAACATTTTGATGTTTATAAAGAATGCAAGAAAAAGGAGGTATTGCATTTTCTCTCGACTTTTCATATGTTATTTTTCATTGTGCCTTTTTGTTTTTTCCCATAGACATCTTCACTACAGCATTTAATCCTACCCAATAAAGGAAAAAAGGTAACAGGGATAGAGCCTGCATTGAACTGTGCATCTCATGTTGTTATTATACTTTTCGCTTGTGTGGTGTCAACAGAGGGAAGCTCGGTTGGAACGCAATAGAAGCAGGTCCTTCTTCTCATGAACTCCTTCTAGGAGATCCTTCTCCATTATACCCTACCATAGTTAGTAACCGGTTAAATTTTGAGCTCATATGGAGTGGTGATCCTTCTCTTGTTGCATGAGGTATAGAGTTCAATTGAGTTTCAGCCCACGTTGTACACTGAATAATACATTGTTATGAACTTTGTCTATTTTCATTTTTTTTTTCTGGACAAGGAAACTTTGGATAAGTTTAATATGGTTCTTTTGTATACCCGGAAAAGATGATGAGATTTTCCTTCCATTGAGTGATGAGATAAATACTGTATTTTCCTAAATAATTATATTGAGGTGTGAACAATAAGTCAATAATTAGTCTGCTTTGTTGGTCATGCGCTCATGGACCTGTGTATATGCTCACATTTCTCCAGTTCCTTGAGATTGAAACGCAATCCAATGTTCTAACTGAAATCTTCTCAAAGTATTTGAAGGTTGAATTATTTTTTTTTCCTTGTAGATAGCATTAGCACTTTGCAGGTATGTATAATCTTTTAAAAATAGTAAGAGAAACCTTTTTCCAGTTGAACAAAGGCAAGGGCTGTGACTTTTCTTTGTGGCCCTCTCTCAGTTGAAGCCTTTTTCATGGTATTCAACTCTTTTTAGGGTAATAATTTTCTGGCTTTGACTACTAATACAGTTAATTGCTAGTGGTTATAAAATCGATTTTAGAGTACGTTTGTGTGTTCCGAACTAACTTTGGAATTGAATTGAATAGAAGAAAAATAAACTAATCTGCTTTATTCGACAAAAGTTTCGAATTTGACTTTGTAATAATACCAAATACAAATTATTTGTCCAAATAACAATATGCTCAGACATGAAAGCACGAGAAATCAAACCCTCCTGACATGGAGTATAATTCCATTTCCAGGCACTATATTTACCCTTACAACAGGGCAGTGCTGGTAATTTGGTGAGAGCGAGAAGCTGAACTTTGAAAGAAGCAGAGAAAGAATCACTTTCAACTCTGCAAGGGCGAAATGTTGGCCTGCGCAAGCGCGAGGCCCTGCACCAAACGGCATATATGCCTGTGGAAACTTGCATGCGGCCGTAACGCCGTTGGCAAATCTTTCTGGGTTAAACTCGTGAGCATCGGAGCCCCAAGCCTCAGGATTCTGTTGTAGTATTGGGATCGGTACCTGGATCCCCATTCCTTTTGGAATCACAATGTCTTTAAACTTGATATCATCCAGGGCTTCTCTGAATACAAATCCTGCAGGCGGGTATAGTCGCAAAGTCTCTTGAATCACCATTGTTAGCTGACAGAAAAAAAAAAAAAAATTAATGATAATGATAATACGTACTAAAAATCAAACACCACCACATGACAATGTGTAATTTATAATGTGAAAAACATCACCTATAGACTTGTTTATACGTACGTACCGTCTTCATACTTGAAAGCATAGTAGAATCCAGCAAGCATCTGTCTTTACAAACTCTAAGCACTTCAGCACGAACACGATCCTGCCATTCTGGATATACAGCTAACAACATTAATGCCCACGAGGATGTGACCGCAGAGGTCTCGTGCCCAGCAAAGTATATGTTCTTGCAGTTGTCCACAATGAATTTGTCACGAGAAATATTCAAAGGAACACCATTGTAGTAACCACAACTTTTAGCACCTTCAAGTATCATTTGTAGAAGATCCTTCTCATGGGAACAAGATTGACTTCGTTCTTTCACTACTTGTAGTATCATTGAGTTGATTTCTTTGTCTAATTTCCATATGTCTCGGTTGTTTTTGGTGGGCAAGTACCTGTAATTAGCATGATCATATATATGGTACAAGTGATCACTTTCCATCCATATAAAAAAGATAATAAAAAATTTGAGATATTTTGTTGTACCTTAAGCCAGGAACTCCAACAGCTCCCTTAGACATGGCTAACACAAGACATTCGAACTTTGAAAATATTTC
Organism: Citrus x clementina; assembly: GCF_000493195.1. Classification (NCBI taxonomy): domain Eukaryota; kingdom Viridiplantae; phylum Streptophyta; class Magnoliopsida; order Sapindales; family Rutaceae; genus Citrus; species Citrus x clementina. The sequence continues at coordinate 50,725,098 of NW_006262339.1, forward strand.
TTGACCTTTGGAATAATTGCTTCCAAAACAAGCTCTTGAAATTACATCTGCAGCCAAACTTTGCATGTACCTGTCCACTCTAATTTCAGCAATTCCTCCCTCACTTTCAATTCTGCTCTCCCAAGATTTTACTATGGAAGTTGTTGAATCCACCATTAGCTTCACCATCCCCTTTGAATAAAGTTTGCGTAAGGCATTGTTAGTTTAATGAAATATTTGCATACATTATAAGAATTATCAAATGCAGCCTGCTCACACATTTTAAAATGGGAAAATTTTAGGTCAGCGAGATGGTAAACTACTCATTATCAAGGTATTTTTTCTGTACCTTAACCCTTTCGAGGTATAATTCGGGTGCAATAACTTTTCTTTGATAGACCCAAAGTGGGCCGCTTGATGCTAAAATTCCTTGCCCCAGAAGAGGCCCACGATCTTTGGACAAATAAGAAGGCTTGCCTAAGCTCAAAGATGTGCACTGGTTTATTTCCTTCACCAAATCCACATCTGTTGTGCAGAATATCTGGATGCTTCCCATTGAATAAATGTACCTTGATCCTGCCAATTTTTTTTTTTTTAAACAAAATTTGTAAATTGCATTGAAAATGCTTAAAAGATCAATATATAGATGGTGTTCGAATACAATACCTAGGACAATGCTTAAGACTTCGTATTAAATTTAACGTATTGTTTAATTAAAAAAATATACATATTACGGTCACTATAACTTGTTTAAAATCGAAAGAAGAATAAACAGTTTTATACATTAAAATTTAACAAGTTACATGAGGAATTTTATGAGATTGACTTAGTTGACCCACCTCAACTATTATAAGTGTAGATCACATTTTGATAATAAAGAAATGACTAAATTACTATTGTGCTCGCTAAGACATCACAATACAATGACTAGATTAGACCAAAGAAATTGAAACCAAAACAATATAAAAAAAAAAAAAAAAAATCGTCTAAGTCACATTTGCGTAACTTACAATTAGGTAAAACAATAAAAGAATGAAAAGAAAGAAAAGGACGGTGGGCAGAGAGGAAAAGAAAAGAAAGGGAGTTTTCCAATTTTCTTATTCTTCTTTATTATTTTCTATTGACTGCTGGGTGCGGCGGCTCAGTTTGGGCAACGGTTAACGGAAAAGGTCATGAAAAGGACGGTGGGTGCGATGGTGGTGGCTTCTGAAGAGCGGCGGCTTGGTCCTATTAAAATGCCCCTGTTACTATTATTTGCTTTAACCAGAACTTAAATTAAGAACAGAACGCTCAGTATGCAAAGCAATAACAGCGATTCTTGTTCTCCCCTATGCTGTGATTATGAATGAACACGTTAAAAAGCTAATGTTTTGTAGTGAGGTACAAATAATTACTCCGTAAAAGAAAACGACAGAGACAAGAAGGGGTACCATAATCCTTTCTGTACTTGTCGAGATAGGCGAAAGCTATTGGCGGCCAATTATGAGAAATGCCAACTTTTTGTTGGTCTTTTGCAGCAGCAGCAGCTTGGTGTTGAATTCTTTTAATTTCAAAGATGTTTCCCCAAAGAAATAAAGGAGAAGGCCCTTTGACGCCTTGCTTTTGTAGCAAAGCCCTCAGCTTTTTTGGTTTTAAAACCAAAGCATTGTACATGTGTTGAAGTAGAAACAACACCACAAGCACAACGCCTCCCAAAACTACGGCCATTATCAAACTTCAATTTGATTCACTTGCTTGCCCTTTTCATTTTGCCTGTCTTCCGAAGCATTTTATACCAATTTGTCTAGTGGCTAGTGCGGCAACGTTGACATTCTAATGACAAAATACTTAATTTCGGGTTCATAATTATGGTTTTCTTTTATAATGGACCCGTTAAAGAATCAAATTTGACTTCACTGTGTTTTCTTTTACCGGGTTTTCAATTTTGTATCTTTAATTAATACTTAAAATCAAATGGAGACAAAGTTACTTTAATCAACCTTTAATCTAGCTACATAATAAGGGATTTGCCTACCTTACGTTTAACGTAAGGTACGCTCTCTCACACAGCTGAAAATGCGACTGCGACGTTCAACTAACTGGGCAATGATTGAACTTTGCGACTTCCTTCTACGAACCACACTAATCAAAGTGAGAAAATTAACATGGGCTGCCAAGGTCGTGCAATGGTATTAAGGGTGTGTTTGGTACACTGTATTGTATTATACTGTATTGCATTATTTTTATGCTGGTGTATTGTATTATGTTGTATTGCACTAACATTGTATTATAACAATGTTGTACAATGTTTAGTGCTGCACTGTACTGTATTAATTTTTAGTTATATTATGTTTGGTGTTGCACTGTACTGTATTAATTTTTTATGATTAATTTATATTATATATTTATAAAATAATATTTGTTAGTACTTAAAAAAACTAAATATAGAGGTCTTAAATTTTAGAAATTTAATTACAAAATGAATTGTGCTAATATTTTATATTATTATTAATTTTAGATTAGTATTATTGAAATTCATTCGTATTTAAATATTTATTATTTGTTATATTATATTATTTAAAAATATTAAATTTTATATATTAATATTACAATAATTAAATAGTGTAATATTATATTATATTTTATATACTTTTAAGTATTTATTATTAATCATATTAAATTATAAATTTATTAATAAATTATGATGTAAAAATAAAAAATTATATTACATTATAAATTAAAAATTATATAATTATCCATTTTTATTATTATTAAGCAAAACTAAAAGTTAAAGTTAAAAAAAAAGAAGGACAAGCTAATGCGGGAGTTCCCGCATTAGCGCGCCTCCCGATGCTCAATCCCAATGAAGTTCAGCTGCTGCCAAACATGTTATTGGTTTAAATTTATGTTGGGCCCACAATTAATCCTATGTAACACCACACACCAAACGCACCCGAAAGGTTGAATTTGGAAGCCTCAATTATGGACCAGCAAACACTTAGGTCCACTTTCGGCAAATTTGAATTACCCCATTAACGGGAGGAAAGCAAATAAACTCCATATCAAGAATAACAAACGACACAGGAATATGTTTGTGTACAGTGTATATGTGCAGTGGCATCTTTTTCTAATCAATTGATTTTTTTCTTTTTTGTTTATTCATTTACTAATTAAGAAAATCAAAGTAATGTAGTATGTAAGAAAAATGTTTCAAGGCCATGTTTGGTTTAAAGAAAGGGAATGAGAGAAAAAAAAAGTGGAATGGAAGGGAAGGGAGAAAAAAGGAGTGGGGGAAAATAGTAAAATTAAATTTTATTGTTTGGTTTGACATAAAATTTGATAGGGAAATGAATTATAATTTTTTTCTTTGGACAAATTTATCATTGGCCTTAAGTATTAAATTACTTATATTAGTAATGAGCTATAATTTAATATCAATACCGAACTTTTTTAATGTCAAAAAGTCCTAAAACTATTTAAGATTTATATTTAATATAAAATATAAAATAATTTAATATACTAAACTATTTAATATAATTTAATATGAAATATAATTTTTTTAAGCTAATATGAAATATAATTTAATATAAATAAAAGACAGTCAACGACGGTGGTCAACAGAAGTCAATGGCAGCCAACGGCCGCTTTCCGGCGAAATTCCGCGCAGCTTCCGGCAATGGTCTAAGGATCCGGTAGAGCTTTGGCGACAGTCCGGTGGAGGTCCGGGGAAGTTCTAGCGGCTGTCCGTGTGGAGTTCCGGTGAAGTTCTGCGATGTTCCGGTGGATCTCTAGGAAATTTCAACAAAGTTCCGGTGACGGTTAATTTATATTTTTATATTTTCAAAATAAATAAGTTTGTTTATTTTATTATGTTTCTTAAATCATCCATTAAATTTAATTAATATAAAATTATTTATAATATTAAATTGATAAAATAAAATTATAAATAATAATTATTAATAGCCTTATACAAATTAATATGTTGAAGGGTAATTTTGAAAACTTTGGTTTTCAACATAATAGAAATTTAAATTCTTCACTTCTTGGTGTTGGAATTCAAATTCTATATTATAATGGATATTAAATTATAATAGAAATTAAATTCTTATATATTTTGTGTAACCAAATAATGAAAATAAAACTAGAATTTGAATTACTTTCTTAATTTCTTCTCCTCCATTCCCTCATCCCAACCAAACAACACCTAACTTTCTTAATTTCCATGGCATGTGAAATAAATCTGCAATGAGTCTCTCATTTTCCTCAGAAATTGGAAAATATCATACCCAGGTTACATGAAGATTGACACCATGTCCAGGCTCCGGTTCCATAGAATGGCATATGAGCCTAGAAACTCCATTTGCAAATCGTTCAGGGGTGCGCCCATAATCATAAATCGGGATGATGTTGCATCATTAATTAATATTGATTTCATGGAATCACAATGTCTTTAAACTTAATATCTTGAAATGGAAGGCCTCTCTTGGCAGAAGCCAGCCGTATTGGCGGTTACAGGCGCAACGTCTCTTGAATCACCATATTGTCAACCGCAGAAAGATAAGAATATTAATTAAATTGAATTCATTCTCAATTAGAACGGAATTTCAAAGGAAATGCAGTACTACTTGATGATAAATTAGGCCAAAGAAGGAACAGCCAGAAAGCTAATAGCGCTACTTTGTCTGTTCATTTGAAAAATGGTATTCTGAAAGTGGGAAAGAAGCAATTTACAGACCAAGGCTAGCTGCTTCAATTTTGTTGACCATACTAGTAGTATATTCATTTCACATTAAGTATAACCTGTAACTCAGTTGATTTTTTCTAAAAAAACTAGGAGACAGCCTAACCAAAAGCTTTGAAGTAACTCATATCATAGGTATTTTACCATTTCCAAGCTTGGAAGCATGTCAGCATCTGGAAGGCCATTTCCACAAGTTCCAGTAACTCGTGCAATGTGACCATACAGCCAATAAAAGTAATACCCATGACATGATGCTGTAATGGCAGAGGTCTCCGTCTCATGACCAGCGAAGTATTTATTCATATACGCTTGCAATTATCCACTATAAATTTGCCCCCAGAGGTTACTGCAAATTAACCACTAGTGAAATTTGGATGAATATTGTGGTATCATTGAGATGTAATAAGTAACTTAAGCCGGGACGGGAACACCAACACCAACTAATCCTTTCTGCAAAAGAATCTTTTTCGAATCCTTGTGAATATCTCTTGCCCTTTAGGAGTAGCTGCAACCAAACCAAGCACTTGTATCCACAGCCAAACTTCTCGCGTCCATGTCAATTCTAATTTCTGCAGTTCCCCCCTTGTCACTTTGGATTCTACTCTCCCAAATCCAATTAAGATCCTAGCAGTGCCAGTGACGAAGTAGACTCCACCATCAATTTGACCGCACCTTGACTTTGTCAATATAGAATTCAAGAGCAATAATCTTTATTAGTTTTCTATTGTCTCCTGTACTTTGGTTATTTTACGTAATAGAAAATACATTTTGTGCCTAACTATATATATATTTTTAAAAAAAATCTATGTTTAGCCGCCTATAGTTAAATAATTTAAGGGTTATTATCATTTCACTACTTTAAAAATTGACAAATATCAAATGATTACAAGAAATATTGTCCTCTATCATTTTTCTACTATATCTTTACAAAAAAAAATCATTTTACTACATTTCCGTTACAACCGTTAGTTGACCAGTTAATTCACTAACAAAATATCAATTTTACCCTTCATGATAAAAAATAATAATTGAAACTTATTTACAAAATTAGCTCTTTCACATTTATTTGATCATCCAAGTGTCAAAACTCCCTAATTAAGCGACTCAATCCTGTATGTTTTTCTTTGATAACAAACGAATAGAAAGTAGATCCATAATTCAACAACATACTTCGAGGTATGTTTATTTACTTATATTTGTCATAGAAGTCCCCCCTCCTTCCCACCCCAAATTTTCTTTAAAAGATACGATAGTTATATACATATCACGGACTAATCCCCAGCCTCAAATTTATTCTTATAGGTTGGACATCAAATTCATATTTGATCCCATGATTTTACAGATTATAAATTGTCAATCCAATCAATTCATGGTTGGTGAAAATCAATCTAACTCCAACGAGTAAGTCTACAGATCAGCTGCAGATTTGACTCAATTTATATTTAATCTAACATTTTATGCATTGGTTTAGGAATTAAAATTTTTTAATTCTGTCCAATCCATGAATTAATTAAATTAAAAAGTCTAATATAAAAAATAATTTTACTATTGATCAAATCAAAATTGAATAAGATTTAAATAAATAAATTTTTTAAATAAAGCTAGAACGATACATTTAAAGTTTCAAAATATAAAACACAGAAAAAAAATTGAATATTTATTTATTTTCATTATTCTATTATTTAATTACCTTTATTTTATCTTATTATCGGATAAGATATAATATACTGTTAATGTAAATACATTTTAACTCATAATATACTGTTAATGTAAATACATTTTAACTCATTTATTTATTAGTAAGTGGTAATGCTACATTTATAAGTTTTATTATTATTATTTATAAGCAGGCGCTTAATGGTTTTATTTTTAATAATAATTATTATTATAATAATAATAATTATTATTATTATTATTATTATTATTATTATACCACCAAATATTTTATGATATATCACTTTAATATCAAAATTTTCTGACAATTATACTTAAATATTTCAACTTTTATTATTTTATCACCAAACCGTTAAAATTAACATAATTTTAAATGAAAATTATAATAAAAGTCTATTTTACCCCTAAACTGTGTAAGTGTAATTTAATATTCTAAATTAAATAATACCAAATTATTTATATTCAAAGAAATAATACTTTTTTCAATTGATTATTTTATGTATCTAAAATAATTAATTGATAAAATTGTACATACCTTGTGAAATTATTAAAGTAGTGAATATACTAAAATTCTTAGAATACTCATGTAACATCAACAATTTATTAGTCAACTTAGGGGTCATATTTTTTTTAAGAGGCTCAAAAGTGATTTTGAAAAGTGAAAAATTAATTTTGATGATTAATAAATTTTTTAAAAATCAATTTTGGCAAAATCACCTTATTCTACAACAGATTTTGGAAAGAAAGGAGGGAATAGCTTTTCAAAATCTGATTTTAAAAATTACTTTTATACTAACTCAATTCCATATATATCCTCATATATATTACAAAAATCCAAAATTATTATTATTGACTAGGAAATAAAATCATTAATTTTAAAGACATTATTATTGTTGCCAATTATATTGAGATAACAAAATAAAAAAATAAAATTAATAATAGAAAATATCTATTTTACTTATCAATTATTTTTTGTACACAATAAAAAAAATTTGTGTACATGTTTATAAATATTTAAATAAATTTTATTCAATATTATGTCTAATTTAGTCATTTTTATCAAACGTTTAACTAATTTTCTTTACGGCTAATTATTTCTACAACACATCTTACAACAATTATTTTAAAAAGTACAAATTACTAAACCGACCCTTAATGATTTGATAGTAAAATGACAATAATCGAAACATTCGGTTAAAAAAAATTGTCAAAAAATTTAATGATAAAAGAATATGTCAAAAATAATAGATAGTAAAATGATAATATTAAAAAAAATACCCTTAAAAAATTGCGATTCTTTAGTGTTAAAAAAACAAGTAAAATCTCATCAACATATCAAGCTTGCTCTACCTGGCAAACAAGCAATTCTGTATATAGGAATATTAAAGATCTTTTATCGCCTTCTGATCCAAAAACTAAATCTTGGTCGGAATTAAACGCGTTCAAATCCTTTTTTTTTTAAGGGTAATCAATTTGCTTCATGATCATTTACGAAGCTTAAGAGTGAAAGAAATATTAAAGGTAAAATATGAGAGAGAGTGCTGGACAAATCGTAAAAAATAAAAAACCACGGAAAGGATGAGAGAGAAAGACGTTAATAGTTGATTAGTTAAAAAAAATTCATTAATCCAAACAAATCTCAATCATTTAAAAAAGTCAAATGATTGAGATTAATCTATCTCGACTCCCCTTCTGATAAGGGTTTATTTGTCTTTCCGTTTTAGAGGTATAATATATTTTCCTTTAATGTTAAATGAGAGTTATTGTTCGGACAGTGCCATACTAAAATTATGAATGAGAGTCTCGATTACTTTCTGATTATATATATTAGTATAGTTTTGATTATAATATATCAGTATTTTAAAAAAATAAAATCTAAAACTGTAGAATTTTGACAGTTAGGAACACAATGAGATAGCCAAAAAAATCAAAATGGGTGAACCCGTAAATTTATAATTTAAATAAGTTAGAAAGAAAAAAAAATCTTTTGGAATTTATAATACAAGTCGTCCTTGGTTCCGCTACTACTTGCAGATTTGCCCCCTATTATACATACCATAAACTATCATACAAACTAGTTGGAAATTGGTTGAAAAATGAACGTAGTTAATAAAAAATATTTACATACCCAATAATTTACATCCAGCAAGTTATTTCATGACAGGTATAGTAGGTAAGTTTACCAACTCAATTTGTACAAGATTGTATTCGTGGCCTCTTTTTATAAAATTAAAAAAAAAAGTTTCTTTTTAATTGAAATTATCTAAATAACTAAAAATAAAATCAACTCATTTATGTTTTGAATAGAAATTCAAGTAAACAATTAATATAAATGATTATTTTAACAAAATTTTTACACCAATCCCATTTGATAATTTATATTAATATTTTAAATATTAATTGACAAATATTTCTTTTTGTAGAAATTTAAGAGTTTAAAATTATAGAGATAAAGACTGCGTAATATCTAATACAAAGAAATGATTTAAATTTTTAAGATTTTGTATGATTTTATTAATAAAAACTTAAAAGGAAATATTTTTTTAAGAATGAAGTTTTTATGATCATAGGATGATTAATTTTAATATATGGTGCGTATTTTGTAAATTAGAGTGGGTTGTTAAAAGCTCTCGTCATGAAAGAAATTTGAAGAACGAAGTTGGGCCCTGGAGTCCAAGAAAAGAATTTCAAAAAAGAAAAAAAAATCCAAAAAATTCAAAAAAAAAGAAAAAGAAAAACAGTAAGAAAGAATAGATACAACAAACAAAACAAAGTGGGGGGAGACAGAGAGACCTAAGAGGAGCTCGTGTGTGTTTAGTTTTTACCTTGGTTTTCTCCGTCTCTGAACTCAAATCAAATCTAGGGTTTCCCGTCTCCATCCCAAAAAAAGTGTCCTTTAAAGTAAAAAGTCCTTAATCTACGTAATCCATATACAGGTTTTTCTATGTGAAGTATCAAAGCTGGAATCTTTGGGAGTTTAGGGTTCTGAAATTGGAAAAGGAAAAAAGAAAATAAAGTAAAAAAGAATTGGGGCAGCTATGTATAGAGATCGAGGAGGAGGGGCGTCGAAGTCGGAGATAGTGGCAGGACCGTTGGATCGAAAGCGCATAAACGATGCGCTGGACAAGCATTTAGAGAAGACCTCCCCTTCTACTTCGAGGGCCTTGAGTTCTAAAGACAAGGAGAGGTTGTCCGTACCTTCCACTTCTGCCGGTAAATCGCAGCTCGATCACCGCGATTCTCGCTCCGCCTCTCTCCCCAAGAACAAATGCTCTGATGGTTAGTTTTTTGTTTCACTTTAGTCAGCTGATTTTCTGTGTTTGTCTGTTTGAAAAATGTTGGCGTTTCCTTTTGCGGGTTAATTTTCGATGTGGGATCTTGCATTATTTAGGATGCAAAGCTGTAACTTTTCAGCTAATTTTCTTGATAAGTTTTGTTGTTTTCGTTTTCTCGAGGTAGCTGAATGTAGTTATTTGTTGGCGCTGGAAGAGTTTCGCTTCTGAACTTTGTTTTCATTACCGAAGTGAGGTTGATACAGGTTTATGGGATCTGCATTTATTGAACTTTGTTATTTTAGTAATTGGTGATTCTTTTTTTTCCTTTTTTCTCTCTTGTGTTATATTAGCAAGAAGATATTTGTACTGAAATTTGTTTCTGAACATTGCTGTTTTCTGTCTTTATTATGCTTGAGAAAGCATTTGATATTTGAATTCATTAGTATGCTGATGGGACAGAAAAGTCTTATAATAAGGTTTTTTTTTTTGGGTATAGTATTTATAAGCTCCTTGATTTTGTTTTCAAGGTATATTTCATAAATGAGTTATTATGTTATTTATAGCTAATGTTGAGATAAAGGTTTTTTTACCACTTAATTTGTGATGCATATACCATGTTAGTGTATAGCTATGTTTTCTTGTGGGGGCAAAGGTGATATTTTGATGCTATTGATTATTGATATGGCAAAAGATCACATTTTTATTACTTCCATATGTAAAACATGGTGTGGTATCAGCTAATTATGATATTTTTGGTCATTTAAGGAATGAAAATGTTTAATATTTTCTTGGTTTCGAAGTAGAGTACCCTGGATTTTAAGCTGTTTATTCATGGTACGAATGATAAGTTAATATCTTTGAAATTGACTGTCATGTGGGACACGTTCAAAAACATAATTCTGTTATTTGTAACTGACTCAATTGCAAAGTTTGCTTCTCCTTACTTATCTGTTGATTATGAACATGTGTTTGCATTAACTGCAGAGGAATCTGAAACAGACAGTGAAGAATCTGATGTTAGCGGTTCTGATGGAGATGACACATCTTGGATCTCATGGTTTTGCAATTTGCGAGGAAATGAATTTTTCTGTGAAGTTGATGATGAGTACATCCAAGATGATTTTAATCTTTGTGGGTTGAGCAGTCAAGTTCCATACTATGATTATGCTCTTGATTTGATATTGGATGTTGAATCTTCTCATGGTAGGCATTTCTCTCTCCCAACCCCCTGCTCTTTGAATTCTGACTCTCCCTCTCATATCTTCCTTCCCCCCTGCTCTTTTGAATTCTGATATTTTTTTCAATCCATTTTTGGATGTGGACATCTCAGGTGATATGTTCACTGAAGAACAGAATGAACTGGTGGAATCAGCAGCAGAGATGCTGTATGGTCTGATTCATGTACGGTACATCCTTACTAGCAAGGGAATGGCTGCAATGGTAAAATTCAGAGTTTGATCATCTGTACGGGTGCATTGTTAATTTCCCTTTTTATTGGCAATTATGTTGTGTTGGGAACTTTTGCAGTTAGAGAAGTACAAAAACTATGATTTTGGGAGATGCCCAAGAGTATACTGCTGTGGGCAACCCTGCCTTCCTGTCGGTCAATCAGACATCCCTCGTTCAAGTACTGTTAAAATATACTGCCCGAAATGTGAAGATATATATTATCCTCGGTCCAAGTACCAAGGCAGTATCCTTAAAGTTGTTGGGTGTATCTAGCATTGAATGTTACATTGCATGGTTTGGCATCTGATTAGTGTTGTTTTCTCAGTGACTAACTTTCCATATTTTAACAATTGCAGTTTTCTGAAATGAAAGTTCGATACTTAATCCCATGATTTATGGGTGTGTTCCTTGTTATGCCCATTTTTTGACAGCAACCATCATAGCTGTGTTTCAGATTCCACAATTAGCACCTCAATTCCTCTTTGCCCATGGAGCTTGGGTTATGCACTGCATTATGTTTAAAAGTTCAACTGGTGATTAATTTCAAATAGATTGTGTGACAACACTATGTGCTCTCTGTGCACATATTTCTTTGGTTTGTTTAGATGTTGAACTTTCCTTGACGCATCAAGATATCGATGGTGCTTATTTTGGGACTACCTTTCCTCACCTATTTCTAATGACATATGGACACTTAAAGCCACAAAAGGCTACACAGAGCTATGTCCCAAGGGTTTTTGGTTTCAAGCTTCACAAGCCCTAACATTGGAGTTGCAAGTTGCGTTAGTGTTGAGAATTCCGGTGGCAGTGCATTTCACATTTTCTCTTTTGCCTGCCTCTCTACTGAAAGTATGCATGGCCCCAACAAGTGAGGTAAAGCGGGGTACTTCTGAATATATTACAATTGATTCGCATATGGATATGTTTAAATGCTAGATGGTCTTGGTTGAGTGAAACCTATCTTTGAATTTTATTCAAGAATTTAACTGAGCGATTGTAAGCTTATTTCCGTTTCTGGTTTGGAGATTGTTTGAAATGCTTTACTTTGTAGTTCCTGATATGCATTTTTTTCTTGGTGGTTGGGTAATGCATTACCATGTAATACCTCTTTTAAAAACTGGGCCGCGAATCTGTGTGACTGCTCCAACCGATGCGTGAAAATAATTCTTCAAAACAATGTGCTGTCAATAACTGTTTTTGTTTTACGCCATGGTGCAAGAGTACAAGAAGGGAAATAATAGGAGGATATTTAGAAGAGAATCCATTTTTTTGGTTTTGCATTATTTATTTATTTATTGCTCACTGCTTATGGTTATATAAAAATGCTTGTACCGTAGAACTGTACCTCTCACTACCATTTTTTTTTTCCTGATGAGCTCTCACTACCACCTTAGTAAAGTGTGTAACTTGAAAGAATTTATATGGATGGTTGGCATTGGATTATATGATAGATGGATATGAACTTTTTGTTCAATTGTTTGCTTTCTCTCATTCTCTTGTAATTGAAAGTTGATTAATTTAATCCCCACAAGTGGGAAATCAGTAAATTTGACCCCGTGCTTTACAAATTAACGAATGGGATTGTTGCCAAATCTGGAAGCAATTAGCAGCTCAAGTGGAGGAGGACCATCTCATTGCTTCTACGTTGATTTTTTTCCCCATTATGATTATAAGAAGTAAGCCGTCGTAATAATAAAATTGAAGAAAAAAGTTGTGCATAATTAAAAATGACGATATTATTATTATTATTATTTTTTAATTTTGCATTTACAGAGTACCGCTAACTAAATATCAGGCGTGCTTCTTTTATGCGATTGATTGTCATACGCTAGGCACTAGCTTGAAATCACAGAAAGCAAATATCAAACAATTTTATCGATAGAGCGAGAGACGTACGTGCTATATAGATGATTATATTTAGCCTTAATATGATGAGTAATATCTTTGAAGCCGGCTGGTTCCGGATCCGGTTCCCATCGGGCAGCAAACTTGTCGCTTTAATTTTATTAATTGCTAATCAAATAAAATCTAAAACTCTTTATTATGGCTCACTTTGGGAAATCAGATGTCTGGCCAATCCAATCCCCCAATTACCTCTTTTTTTATTTATTTATTTATATGTATACTTTTTTTGGGGGGGGGGGGGTGGGGGGTTTGCAGCAACAAGCATTGTGAATGTGATGACGAGGATGCTTTACATGGACGCCACGTGGAAATGGAGAATTTGATCGTCTAAACTGCGTCTTTTGTCGTTCTCCCCAAGTAAAGGGAGATGAGATGCTGTCGGATGATGAAAGCCCATAGCCTAAGCCCAATATGGACTAGCCATTAGAGCCATAAACGACGACGAATCGATGAGTTCAACGAGAACACTAGAGAGTGTCTTCACTAGTTTTTCGTTTGCGGTACCCTTTTCACGTCAACATCAAATATTACAATATTAACAATAGCCGTTTTGTTTAATAAACTTATTAAATTTCCTTTACTTATTTATGTAATTGGAACTAGTCAACGGCAAATTTAATGTTATGCAATGCAGATTTGGTTTAGCCTTGCCTCAGCGACTGATGTTTCCTTCCCTATAAATAAATGAAGCAGCACACATATAGTAAGTTGTTTAGGGAGAAAACAAAATAAATTGAAAATTAATTAAATGGCGGGCCATTTGTTAAAATAAATCAAATACAATTACGGAAAAGACAAGAGGAGGGCAGTTTAGGGAGAAAAATAATCCCTAGTTTTGAGTTAAATAAAACTCAAAACGAGAGGAGTTGGGCTCTGTGGTTCGAAATTAGTGGATTGCTTAATTACCATAAACTCGACGCAGAGACCGCTCTGAAAGTAAAAGCCTTCTATTTATATACAATTCTTCCGATATTATCTATCTATTTACAAAAGAAATTTGCCGAGAAATTACTTTTTTGAAAAAAAAAAAAAAAAAAAGAAGAAGAAGAAGAACGACGAAGAAAAGAATTTTGATTTTGTTATGTAATGCATCAGAAGAAATCAGAAGTACAGATCGGAAAAGAAAGCAGCGGCGTCTCTTCCGATTTCAACCCTACACCGCCTCTTCTTTCTTCAATTCACCAAAAGCATCAGCAGTTGTCATTCGAAACGACGTCGGTTAAGCACAACACCGGAGGAGACGATCATCATCAAATTCCCCAAATTTTGATCCAAAATGACCCTATTACCCCTTCGCCTTCACCTTACAAGCGATCTCAGCACTCGTCCCTCTCCAAGTCCCCCACCCTCTACCACTTAAACCCTCAATTCGATTCTCCGAATCCGCAGTCTCAGTCTCTGTTTTCCGTTTCGATTGCCGCCAAATCCGCCGCGTTTCGGTTGCTCCGCCGCTGCAAGCACCTCCGTCGTTTGAGAGTTCATTTGCGGCTGATTCTGTTATTGTCGTTGCCCTTCTTTTATTTTCTCGTTTCTCATCCGAGTCATTCGTTTTTTCTCGATTTCTTATCGGCTTTTGCCTTCTCCGCGGCTTTATTGTTCTCTCTCAATCTCGCTCTTCCTCGTCTGCCTTCCATCCGTCTGTTCTTCGCCCGTTCTTTCCCAATTAAGCTCGCTAATTCTTCCAAAATCTCGAGGCCGCCTCTGCCTGTGTTTTGGTCAATCGGGTCGAGGCCCAAGCTAGAAAAGAGGGGAAATTCGGGTTGCTGGGTGCAAGTTTACAGCAATGGCGACGTTTATGAGGGAGAGTATCACAAGGGGAAATGTTCTGGGAGTGGTGTGTATTATTATTATCTGAGTGGCAGATATGAGGGTGACTGGGTCGATGGAAAATATGATGGATATGGAGTTGAGACTTGGGCCAGAGGGAGCCGATATAGAGGCCAATATAGGCAAGGCCTTAGGCATGGATTTGGGGTTTATAGGTTTTATACCGGAGATGTTTATGCAGGTGAGTGGTCTAATGGGCAGAGTCATGGATGTGGGGTTCATACTTGTGAGGATGGGAGCCGATATGTTGGCGAATTTAAGTGGGGGGTCAAGCATGGCCTTGGCCATTACCATTTCAGGTATCTTTTTCCTTCCCTTATGGATTTAGTTTTATCAATTAATTGGGGTGTCTCGTGTTAATATTTACAAAGTTTTTTGTAATCGGATTGTTCTATTTGGTGTTAAAGTTGGGGACTGGTGGCCTTTGTATGTGCATTGGTTTTCATGGTTATTATTCTACTTTTCTGGTTTTTACTTTGATAGCATTGAATTCAATTAATGAAATGTTACTTGCATGGTTGGGGAAAGATGACTTACTTCATCTGCTAGAATATGATCAACATCGAAGTGATATTGATTATGTGATTGTGTTTCATTGGTTTCAAATTAGTGTTCTTATATTAATACTAGACTGTTATACCTCAGTGGATTTGCTGACAACTGTTGGATGATAATGCAAGTGAGCTTAGGTTTGATTGTAATTTTATTAATCAGTGGACAAAGGTTATAGTGATCTTGAAAATGTCATTCATAAGGATAATTTATGTTCATTTTGTTGGTCTGGATACCTTGCTGAATTTTAATGGATAGTGAGTTTAATGGTAGATTGTAGTCATTGTTTGTTCTCGTATTTTTTAATGCATAGGCATATGATTCTTTTTCTTCCCATATTGACATCCATGTTTCTTTCTTACTTAGAAATGGGGACACATATGCTGGAGAATATTTTGCGGACAAGATGCATGGATTTGGTTTCTATCGTTTTGCCAATGGGCATCGGTATGAAGGAGCCTGGCATGAGGGTAGAAGACAGGGGCTTGGAATGTACACATTCAGAAATGGGGAAACCCAATCTGGTCACTGGCAAAATGGAATTCTCGATATTCCAAGCACGCAGAATACGACTCATCCTGTATCACCTATTGCAGTTTACCACTCCAAAGTACTCAATGCGGTGCAGGTACTTGAATGTTCTTAGCCAAACTTCTGTTCATGACCACTCAGCAACTGTTGATGCCTAACATTTATTACAGCTTTATTGTTTCGTTGAAGATGTTTCAACGTTCCTTTTGTAATATGATTAACGTACATCTTCACTTTCAGCATTTTACTGATGTTAGAAAGATGAATGAAATTTTTGGATAACAGTCAAAAGTTATTTTTGAATTTTGGTTGTCTGAGGAAACCACACTGGGTTACACAAAACTTGTTAACATCATAATAACTTTCTTCAATTTAGTTGTTCGATCTCGTTCACTAATTACTTGGGGGATTTTTTTCTTATTGCTGTTGTCTTTTAATCAGGAAGCACGACGAGCAGCTGAAAAAGCTTATGATGTGGCCAAGGTAGATGAGAGAGTTAACAGGGCTGTTACAGCGGCTAACAGGGCAGCAAATGCAGCTAGAGTTGCTGCAGTTAAGGCTGTCCAAAAACAAATGCATCATAACAACAGCAAAGACGGCATCCCACTTCCCATTGTATGATATATACCTATGTGCATCTCATATAGTAATACAATTGTCTACAATGACTAATGAGTCATCATCGTATCTTCATCATCTTTCTTCATCAAAGGGACTTCAAATTTTTGAAGTCCCTGCATTAATGATATTTGCTTCTCAGAGTCGGATGGTGGAAGAGCACTATATTAGGTCTGTCCTAAAATCATCTGTTTAGAAGCATTCCCAGACTAATCGGGAATGGAGAGAGAGAACAGAGGCGACGGCGATAGCTTGTGCGTTTAGATAATATTTGCCTTTTCCATATTCTTAAGAGTTTTGTAAAGTTAGATGTAATGTAAGAGCTGGAGCGCTGGTAAAAGACCTGCGGCTCAGCCTTTGTTGTATTTGAACTCCTGGTTCTTCCAATGAAACGCGATGGATGCCTGCCTGTATCTTGGGGAGTTAATGGGCTTAATCCAAAAGGATAATCAACCTATGCCTTTGAAGGAATTGATTTCATTTCGCTAAAATACAAGAGCAAATATCCCATTTTCCCTTTCAATTAGAGCTAGTTTCTTATAAATGATTACTAATTGTGGAAATCGCTTTTCATTGTCGCCCTTTTCAATAATTATAGCCTTGAAGCAACAGATCATGAAGTTACCACCACAAAACTAAAAGTCCATCAAATCTGTTTAATAAAGAGATTCAAATTCAAAACTTTTTAAACCATATATCCAAGCGTAGAAATTGTTTTAGACAATCCTGCCCCAGGAATTACTCCTATCACAAATAAATGAAAAAAAAGATAGATTGGCAACAAAATTAACTCTCGGTCTGTTCCCTCAGCCTCCGAATTGTACTCCTCACGGTCACAGCACTAGCAGTACTGGAAAGGCACATAGGACAGAATTTAGAATCATTTAAATTGTATAATCAAAGTAAAGATGACACCTGATGAGAATCTTACTTCAAAGTGTAAGCACCTCCAGCTTTCACCTTGCCACAGTCTTTGCAACCCCAGATTCCCACAGCCTTCCTCTTCACAGCATACTGCCAACAGCAAGGAGTATGTAAATATTTAATACATCCACAAGCAAAAGAGTCATTGAACCATGAGCATAAAAAGAAATGAAAAAGGATAAAGAGCAGCACAGAGGGGAATGTACTACCTTCCCACAGAATTCACAGAAGTACTTGCTGTGTTGACTGACCTCCATCTTCTTAATCTGCTTACGCAGACTGGCACCATAACGGGTACCTGGAAAAGAATAATAACTTATAATTTCAAGATCCCAAAGCCACACATGCAAAAACAGACTAAAACATCAAAGCTAGGGTAACAACAAGCTAGAGAGAAACCACCACAAAGCTTTTCATGATATGGTTCCTATCATAAATTTCTGTTTATATAATGCCAGTAGCAAGCTTTCTTGAATTAACATGTGAACAACCCACAATTCACGCTCAAAGCCAAACCAAACATTTACCTCTTGACAAACTAAATAACTTCTTGGCAAGTTAGATAATGAGACATAATATTTTTACCTCCTATTGATATAAAGATATCCCAAGGTTAGAAAAATAAAATGAACATCTAAAGTTTACTTCACCATAACATCTATACTTGAGGACACTAAACAAACCACAAAAAAAAATAAAACTAGCCTCAATACATACCATACTTCCCAACAATTCCTGCCTTCTTGGTCCTCTTTGTCTGCAAAACCCGGCAGAATGGAATCATGATCACAAGTATTGGAAAGCGAAAAACAAGACCAAAACCACAAATCATCAGTATCAAAATCATAAGTATTGGAAAGCGAAAAAACAGAGATTAAAGAAAGTTAAGAGAATCTAAAGCCTTTGACAACCAAATATCGATCGAAGGAACATAACAAACTGGAAGGTGTTACATCAAAGAAAGAAGCATTGCAGCTCGAGAATAAGTACTAACTAAACACATCTAAATTCTAAAAGCTCCAAC
This sequence comes from Citrus x clementina, assembly GCF_000493195.1. Lineage (NCBI taxonomy): Eukaryota > Viridiplantae > Streptophyta > Magnoliopsida > Sapindales > Rutaceae > Citrus > Citrus x clementina. Next base: position 50,743,576 of record NW_006262339.1, read on the forward strand.
GCTGGATTCAAAATCTAAGTCGAGTACAATCGATCCAATTATTCTTACTGGATTTGCGATGTATTTTAACTTGATAATAAGAAAACTTTGATTTTCACCCAAATCAACAACATAAATTCACAAGAAGAGAATAAGTAAAATAAAATAAAAAAGTATTAAGAGATAAAGGGATACCATTTTGCAGAAGCAGACCAGAAACTCTAAAAATCGCACTTGCTGCTGCTGAGAATAGAGAGAGATGAGAGTAGCCGAGCTAAAAGCCCTCGTCCGTTCGTTACTGTGGTAGTGGTAATTTATATATTTTGATAACAAACGCAAAAGATTTTGCCCTACGCCCGACCCGTTAATTACTATAATCATTTTCGCTTTGACCCGTATTGTATACTTACTGGACCTTATTAACAACAGAGGCGGCCTAGTATTCTGTCGGCCCACCACGACATTTTATTTTTGTTTTTTTTTTTTACTTTTACATACTAAAATTCAGTGAATTTAATTTGTTCCAAAGATTGTTTTCTAGGGGACCGTTGGCGATTTCTTTTGAGGACATTAAAAGTAATTTTAAATAGTTAAAAGTTATTTAGTATTTGATCATTTTTTTTTAAAAAAAATTCATCTATCCCGTAGCATATTTCGAAAAGAAAGAAAAGAGTAGTTTTTCAAAATCTGATTTTAGAAATTAGTTTTATAATTAAAATTATATATATATATATATATATATATATATATATTCCTCACAAATATTAAAAAAATATAAAATCATCCTTATTCAATTAAGAAATAAATTTATTAAATTTGAAGAGATTATTATTATTACCAATTATAATGAGATAACAAAATCTATATTTTTTGTTTATTAGTGACGTCCTTTTAATTTAATTATACTTAAGAGAGAATTTAATATTATAATTTTAGGGTTCTTTGAATTAGTATTAATTTATGAATCACAAATTTAAGTTTTCATTATTATTTTTCCATTATTTTTTAAAAATATTAATTTATTATTACTTATATATTTATTTTAAAAAAAAAGAGGACCAGGCTTGGCTCACTTTTTTTTTTTTTTTAATCTTAAGCCGTTGTCCAAGCCACCGGCCTGGGCGGAGCCGATCCAGACCTATTTACTCACCCGAAAACCACCTGGCGTGACACCATTTCAAACAAATCTCGAATAAACCAAGGATATTAACATACAAGAACAACACAAAACACATGATTTGCTTAGCCTTGAGAAAGGATATTAACATTTCCTCAAGATTACATAACTCAAGTTACTCAACCTCAATCTTAGTTTTGCTTATCGGGATGTAACAGAATCTGAAACCGCGTTATTTTCCAGATCTCCATGTAGTATCTTACATTGACGTAGGCTAATTACTGCTTGGCCCCTGATTTCATTCCTTCATTCTCTTAAATTCATTTCTTTCCGGTCTTACTTTTGCTTTCATAACAATTCATCAAATGTTGAGATGTGATACCATGGCACACACGAGAAGAGCTAACCTGTCACTGTTTACCTTATACCTGGACCCACCACCAGATTAAGACCACTAAACAAAGGTAATAAATTATGTTAAATATCGGAGTGCCCAAAGATAAACCCCTAGGACCAAAATCCATAGGAGCCCTCCTTGATGAAGAATTCATGCTTGGACCTCTGGCGAGCCTACTAGCTTGTGCTTGCCGTTCTTGAGCAGCATCTCTGTGCACTTCCTCGATCTTTTTCGGCCCTTCAACTTTCCTCCTCTGCTGCCATTTATTCTTTCTCAACTCAATTGAATCCTTCAACATAAGCCTAACCCTAGAAGATAGTTTCATGTTGTTTGACAACTTTTCCATTCTGTCAAAATAAGCATCCATATGCTCTTTGGCCTTGGGGTGATCGATCATCTCTCCTATTGTGCTCATTAATATACACAAAGCCTCAACATCCTCCTCGTCAGGATTCTCATACTGGCCCAGCAACTTCTTGATGCATTCATGCATTATTCTCTCAGTCAACATTTTCTTCTTGTACAACTCACCAATTAGTCTAATGTTGCCTAGCCATCGTCTTCGAGCCTTGATTCTCTTCTCTTCTCTTTCTTCCTCGGTCTGCTTAATCTCCCCCTCTTTATCAGCTTTGTTAGCTTCTTCTTGCTCTCTCTCTCCTCTCTCAAATTCCTCTTGGCATTTGTTCAGAAGCAGTCTCTTGAAAGTAATTTTTTCATTGTCTTCACTGAAATCAGGTAACTCTCCAGCAAGAAAATAACAGAAGTTTGCATACATCTCACAGAAAGTAGGCTCCATTAAAGCTTTGTCAAAAATTTGATAGATCACACCAGTGAGTGTAACAGCATTGTCGATGTTTACTGCTTTTACTTGCTCAAAGAGTTTCTCGAAGTTTTGAGGAGTTAGCTTGTTCAAAATAGCTTTCAGCTGCCTCTGCTTGGCCTCTTCCCCATAACCACGATTTTGATTAGGCAATCCTCGGAAACTACCCATCTGGGTAGTAGGGGAAGATAAGCCCCTAGGACCAAAATCCATAGGAGCCCTCCTTGATGAAGAATTCATGCTTGGACCTCTGGCGAGCCTACTAGCTTGTGCTTGCCGTTCTTGAGCAGCATCTCTGTGCACTTCCTCGATCTTTTTCGGCCCTTCAACTTTCCTCCTCTGCTGCCATTTATTCTTTCTCAACTCAATTGAATCCTTCAACATAAGCCTAACCCTAGAAGATAGTTTCATGTTGTTTGACAACTTTTCCATTCTTTCAAAATAAGCATCCATATGCTCTTTGGCCTTGGGGTGATCGATCATCTCTCCTATTGTGCTCATTAATATACACAACGCCTCAACATCCTCCTCGTCAGGATTCTCATACTGGCCCAGCAACTTCTTGATGCATTCATGCATTATTCTCTCAGTCAACATTTTCTTCTTGTACAACTCACCAATTAGTCTAATGTTGCCTAGCCATCGTCTTCGAGCCTTGATTCTCTTCTCTTCTCTTTCTTCCTCGGTCTGCTTAATCTCCCCCTCTTTATCAGCTTTGTTAGCTTCTTCTTGCTCTCTCTCTCCTCTCTCAAATTCCTCTTGGCATTTGTTCAGAAGCAGTCTCTTGAAAGTAATTTTTTCATTGTCTTCACTGAAATCAGGTAACTCTCCAGCAAGAAAATAAAAGAAGTTTGCATACATCTCACAGAAAGTAGGCTCCATTAAAGCTTTGTCAAAAATTTGAGAGACCACACCAGCGAGTGTAACAGCATTGTCGATGTTTACTGCTTTTACTTGCTCAAAGAGTTTCTTGAAGTTTGGAGCATTTAGTCTTCCTATGTCACCACGACATTCAATATGCAATTTTAAGTTTCTCATCCTCTTGCTAAGCCGTCTTTTCCCTCTGTTATCTGATCTGATTTCCTGATAATAAAAAGCACAGGCAAATCACACAGTTTATCCACTAACCCACTAACAGTAAATGTTTTATCACTAAAGAATTCCAATCAAATCATGCAAATGTAAGTGTCGCTAATATAATGATTAGTTCATGGAAGTGTATAATCACTACTACAGAAGAGAGATAACCTTATCACGTGAATTTCGATGTTTCTTGTCATTCCTCTCATGATTATCATTCTTGAGTTCAGATTCATCGTCAGGCAATAAAGAATCCACGAGGTCTTCGCCAAAATCATCCACATCATCGCCACCTTGACTATAACCAGGGCCATTCTCCCTCCTCTTATTGCGCCCCAAATGCCTTCCTCGACCTTCTCTACGCAAATCCAACAAAGACTCTTCAATGTCTAAGGCTGATACTGAATGAAGATTAATTCCAGAAGGAGGACCAGGATGATCAAGCTGTCTAGTGAGCCCTACACCATTACCACCTTCAACAGCAGAACTAGTAAATCTGTTAGTCATATCAACATTATGCTCAAATCCCCTTCTGCTATTACCACTGCCAGCAACTCTTGCCTTGTTCGAAAAGCCAGGAGGCGGTGTTGAGCCATAATGCTGTTTGCCAAGTCTCAAATCATGTTCTCGAGAATTCTCCAGATTCCTGTGCTGAAATGAATTCGGATTCGAAATAGAACTTGCTCGGGGTTGGTCAAATTGACTGTTCCTATCCAAATTGTATTTCAAATTATCTAAAGGATTCAAATTCAATAAGCTGTCGGGTTGGACCTGGAAAGAACCAAACCGCAGATTCTGCTGCTGCTGCTGTTGGTGATTCGGTTGCTGAATAAGATTATGAATTGCAGCATAATTGGCGTTAGACAACCCTAGTCTCCCCAAATCCTCGCACAAGAGTCGTTGCTGATTTTCAGTAGAAGGAGAAGCCCAAGGGTTTTGAGGAAACCCTAGGAAATTGAGAAGGAGAGGAGTGCGGGGCCAGGTCGGAGGAAGATCACCGCCGTTGGATGGCCACTGTGGCGGGAAATTTATGGTGGGGCCTACAGCCGCAACAGCAGGATCGTTGGGCAGGGATGGTTGTTGCGGTGGAGTTTGATGTGGAGGAGCTTGGGGATGCTGCTGGGGCTTTTGGAGGAGAGATAGAAGAAATTCGCCGCTGTTACAGGCTGGCGTAAGCGGCGATTCACCGCCGCCGCCGGTCATAGCAGTGAGGTTGTTTTTTACACTTACACTGAAGCGAGTAAACGGAGAAGAAGAAGAAGAAGAAGAAGAAGAATGACGCGAGAAAGCTTTCTGAGTCTGACTGTGATTTGTTGGTATTTCTTTTAGTTTTACGGAATTATTGTTACTCTATTAATTAAATAATTTACTTCATCGGCAAGTATTAGATTTTTCGCTACTCGCATCTGATCTGAAGTGGGTCCCGGTTATTAGATCAGCGGAAGATTCGTAGACCACGCTACAACGACTTGTCGTCCGTCTGTGTACTATTTGTCATATGTTTGTGGATTTATGATTCTATTCTATTTCTCTCTTACTTATTCATCAATAATAATAATTATAAAGAAAAAAAAAATCAATAAACGCTTGAAGCCTGCCTGTTGAATAACTGCCGAAGAATCGCAATGCCAAATCCAAGTGGAAGGCATGATCAACACACTAATAAGTATTATACATGTAAGCAAGTCTAATGACAAACTTGAAAACTTTCCATTAACAATATGATAAAATTGAGTCCACCAAATCAACAACAGTATTGTTTATGCATCAAATTAAGTCCGTTATTTATGTGTTGGCAAGTATGATTCCAAGACAGCTACATTTGTATTGCGTACTCCAGGCATTACTGATTAACACACACACACACACACACATCAATTGGATGTATATATTACACAAAACACATGATTTGCTTAGCCTTGAGAAAGGATATTAACATTTCCTCAAGATTACATAACTCAAGTTACTCAACCTCAATCTTAGATTTGCTTATCAGGATGCAACAGAATCTGAAACCGCGTTATTTTCCAGGTCTCCAAGTGTTTCTTACATTGACGTAGGCTTAATTACTGCTTTGGCCCCTGATTTCATTCCTTCATTCTCCTAAATTCATTTCTTTCCGGTCTTACTTTTGCTTTCATAATAATTCATCAAATGTTGAGATGTGATACCATGGCACACACGAGAAGAGCTAACCTGTCACTGTTTACCTTATACCTGGACCCACCACCAGATTAAGACCACTAAACAAAGGTAATAAATTATGTTAAAAATCGGAGTGCCCAAAACCGCATGGACAAACATTTTGATGCTCAATTGAACTCTTTTCCATAATTGCAGTTGCAGTAAAAATCTGCTGATGAAATAATATTAGTAGAAGGAAAACCCCATACTGCCATGTAGCCGCCCCCATCCCACCCATCAAGAAAAATATATTTTAGCATAATAATAATAATAATAACGAGTACCCTAAAGGCACTAGGGATCAATTTCTTCTATCGAGATACAAATGAGCATCACCTATCCCCTCTAAATAAATTTTTCTAGTATTCTTGATCTGTTAGGCTCTGGAGGCCTGAAATCCTCCAATCTCAAATTCGAGCTCATTCGAACCTCATGTAACACACTTTCTCCTTTATCTGATTTAATGATCTCTAATGTGCTTCCAAGAACATCACCCGCAAGCCCAATTTCCTGAAGACGCCCAGGTTCCTCTCCACCTTCACGTAACAACCTCCCAATCTCCCTCAAGGGAATCACATTCTCTTCGACAACTTTGGCAAATATACGGCCAAGAAATTCTGCTGCTCTTGGAGCATCATTTACTGCATCCTCCAAAGTAGTGAGAACAGATTCAAACCTACGCAAAAGAAAAATAAAAATAAATAAATATTCAATATATATCACAAGCAGATAAACTTATTATGAATGTTCATTCATCTAATAAATTTCTTAACACTGTCAAGGTTCTTTTTATTTTGAAAAGAAAAGTGAAAAAATGGTTTATATACCCTTTGATGAGCTGGCCTTGACTTAACATGCCTTCCCGAGATTTAGCAAGATTCACAAGCAGCTTAGCCAAAAGATCCCTTTCCATGTCCTTCCTCTCAAAAGAGTCTGTTACCCAGAGAGAGACCATTGAAGGGTGGAAACCTGGGGAATTCAAATCTTTGATACACCAAGCAACTTCTTTCTCATCCCGGGCACTGAAAGTTTGACGGAAAAAACATCTTAATGTTACTAATATTACAAAATGCCAGCCATAAAATTCAATCATTAGTTTGAGCATTTAGGCACAAGACATTTGCCAAAAAGTAGAGGATTCTTCTTGCATTAAATTATTAGTTCCTAAGAACGATTAGATCATTAGAAAGTGCCACTTGCATTTTTAGGGGATGGCTTTACGTAAGAAACTGTCCTCCTCTAAAGGTTAATAATTTATGCATTATGTACAACAGAGTTTAATCCTATAGATAATTGTAGAATACCAAAATATTGCCCCTGTTCCTTTAAGTTAAGAAACCGCCCCATAAATGAGAGAATCAATCCTTCATTTCATTAGCGTACATATCACGTCTTTTCCTGCTAAGAATAATATCACAAAAGACTTCAACATACTGAGAATAAATCCCTGCCAACATTTAGTTCCTGCCTTCAACAAGTATGATCAAAACACAACCATGATTCTAAAAAACTTAAACCTGTAATTACTATATATCACGTTTTTACTCTCTGTCTCTCTCTCTCTCTCTATATATATATACATATATATATAGTCCAAGAACCCTATTCATCCTGAAATTACTTTAATGAATCAAAAAGTGTGTCATTAGTATTTCCTTGCACCTAAACATGTTACTGTATTAAGTTCCTTCCCTGTGTTTTGGTGCCATGAAATTGCTGGTCCCCAGCTATTACTAAAGAAGAATATGTCCCAAACCACACAATTCCAATTCCAATTCCAATTCCATGGCCCTTACCAAGCTGCGAAATGCAGCCTGAATTCCAATATAGTATACTGCATCGTACAAGTAAAAGAATAGGCATGAAATTTCACCGATCTACAAAGCTTCCACAATAGCATAGGACTTGAGCCCTAGAAGATTCAACACCATCCAAATGATTGAACTTTTGTCTTGAAACAATGGCAAGCCCAACAAGTACAAAGAATCAGTCAACCCTAGCACCTTCATTTCCAATTTGTGCTAATACATAAATCTACTAAACATAAGGCGACAACTAATTATCAAACAAATCGGATGCAGATATTTGGATATAAATACATGCATATTTTCTTAAGCAATATTCTGTCAAGATCAGGTAAATGGACAAGGTGATAAAAGCATGCAAAAAAAAGGAGATACCTGTAGAATTCTTTAATTGCAGCAATTGACTTCTCCCGTAGGTATTCTTCAGACCACACCTTTTCTGAAGGAACATTTTGGGTGATGGATGGTACCTGGCCTTGTGTGGGTGAAGTTGCAAGAGGCCGATCAAAACTTCGCTCAGCAGCCCTTAGGTCTCGGTTACCGTAATTGATATTACGCTCTTGGGCGTTCAATTGGTCAAAGGCAGGCGGGGCTGCAAATCTATCCGGGTGATATCTTGGTATTATATCCTCCCTTGAACCATAAGCAGGCCGCTCTGATAAAGAACTAAAACCATTCAAACCAGCTGGAATTCTTCTAGGTTCTCCAGCACCAGGAGAAATATCGGGTAAGGGAGTGCTTGACATTGCTGGTGGTCCTCTAATGGACATTCCTCTGGCAAGACCGCCTTGTGGGCCCAAGGTTATTGATTCATCACCTATGGGTCTTTGAGGTAAGGGAACTGACAAGGTCCGAGCTTCATAAGACTGCCTGTCCTCAAACCGTACATCCTGACCGCCATAACCACGATTTTGAGTAGGCAATCCTCGGAAACTACCCATCTGGGTAGTAGGGGAAGATAAGCCCCTAGGACCAAAATCCATAGGAGCCCTCCTTGATGAAGAATTCATGCTTGGACCTCTGGCGAGCCTACTAGCTTGTGCTTGCCGTTCTTGAGCAGCATCTCTGTGCACTTCCTCAATCTTTTTCGGCCCTTCAACTTTCCTCCTCTGCTGCCATTTATTCTTTCTCAACTCAATTGAATCCTTCAACATAAACCTAACCCTAGAAGATAGTTTCATGTTGTTTGAAAACTTTTCCATTCTGTCAAAATAAGCATCCATATGCTCTTTGGCCTTGGGGTGATCGATCATTTCTCCTATTGTGCTCATTAATTTACACAACGCCTCAACATCCTCCTCGTCAGGATTCTCATACTGGCCCAGCAACTTCTTGATGCATTCATGCATTATTCTCTCAGTCAACATTTTCTTCTTGTACAACTCACCAATTAGTCTAATGTTGCCTAGCATTCGTCTTCGAGCCTTGATTCTCTTCTCTTCTCTTTCTTCCTCGGTCTGCTTAATCTCCCCCTCTTTATCAGCTTTGTTAGCTTCTTCTTGCTCTCTCTCTCCTCTCTCAAATTCCTCTTGGCATTTGTTCAGAAGCAGTCTCTTGAAAGTAATTTTTTCATTGTCTTCACTGAAATCAGGTAGCTCTCCAGCAAGAAAATAACAGAAGTTTGCATACATCTCACAGAAAGTAGGCTCCATTAAAGCTTTGTCAAAAATTTGAGAGATCACACCAGTGAGTGTAACAGCATTGTCGATGTTTACTGCTTTTACTTGCTCAAAGAGTTTCTCGAAGTTTTGAGGAGTTAGCTTGTTCAAAATAGCTTTCAGCTGCCTCTGCTTGGCCTCTTCCCCATCTTGCACTTTACCGACTTCATATTTTCTATCAGCTTTGTGCATCATCTGCAAAGGAGTCTGAGGAGAAGGAATTAAACCCTTCTGTTGGAAATTAGCAATGCGTTGCCACCTGTCAGCATCAGGACTATTTCTTTGCATCCCTCCCTGAGAACCCATGGGCTGCATAGGCCCAGGTAGGATACCTCCAGGATACTGCATAGGTATTTGTGGTCGGGGATTTCTCAAAACGCCATAGTTACCACCTTGGCCAGGACGGAATCCTGCATTAGCACCATAACCAACATCCAGACGCAAATCCCTCCCCAAACTTGGACCAGGTAGTCTACCCCATCTATCATCATCAACCATTACGCTTCCACGACGATCAACTCGAGGCCCCCCCGATTGCCTATCCGTTGCTCTTCCAGGACTAGGATACGAATCACGATCAACAAGATGAGAAATATTGATATTACCACTCATCAAAGCCTCTGCTATATCAGCTGCTATCTCAAAACCCTCTGGAAGATCAGTACATTGTTCAGCAAACTTCAGGAGAAAATCTCTTGAATACTTCTTCCCCAGATTTCCATTTCCATCTTCATCTAAAGGTTCTAATTTTGGTGTTGACATGTCAGCAGCATCTTCCCAATCATCAGGCTCTGCTTTACTATGAACACTTTTTTCACTGGCTACAGCATGTACATGAACAGTATCAGCAGCTACTTGCTTTGAATTCGCAATAGTAGATGTGTCTTGAGCACTTTCTAAAGGCATGGCAGCCTCCTTCTCCTCAGGACCCTTATAAGCCATGTAAAGATCTGAAGTTGTCCCGGCAGCATCAGCTTTCAGAAGGATTTCTCTTCTCTTCTTCTTTCCTCTAGTAATAGAGCTCTTTGATCTATTTAATTCTACTACAGGCATATCCTTGGAACCCGATACTGGAAGTAAGACTGAGCCAGCACCACTATTATCCAGAACCTCCCCTTCAGTTTTTGGGATTGTTTCCAGAAATTCAGTAGCTGAAACAGGAGCAGGATGCTGCTGTATTACACTTTTGCTTGACAAGGCATCCACAGTCGAAGTCTTATTACCATGTGAACATTCAACATTTGTTGAATCTGCAATTCCGGAGCTAGATGCATCCATATTGTCGGCAACCCTGTGAGCTTCAGTAGAAGCTCTTGCAGATTCACCCAACACTTCCTCCGTGGTTCCCAATATTGGAACCTCATTGCAAACAGCTGTTGCCTTTAATACAGATTCCTGATCAGTTTGGCTGACAAGTTCTATAGATTTCGAAGTAGCAGATTGAGAAGCAATCTCAGAAGGGATAATATCTTGCTTGAAACAGTCAGCCAAGGTCTCTCCTCCCCTAGCCTCTGTTCCCAAAGATTCTTGTGGAGGAAATTCACCTAGCTTTTTCTTAGCATCACAATCGGTGTCCAAGACATTCGCAGCATTTCCAGCACCAGATATTTCCGCTAAAACAGAAGTAACACTCTGCTTAGTGCTCTCATCCTTTGCCTCAGAAATATCAGAAGTAGAAGCATCAATTGCAGATGACAATTCACTAGTTGTTTTAGCTTCCTTAGTTTCAGAGACTCCACTGTTGGATTGTATGCCAGTTTCTGCAGTTCTCCAGCCCAAGCTAGAGGTTGAGGTAGATTGCCCACCAACCTGCAGACAAAGGTTTAAGGCATTAGCAGAATAACTTGAAAGAACAGTTATCTCAAAAGTTTGGCACTACCTGCTGTTGTGTCTGGATTTGTCCTTTCTTGCCTGGCTTCTTCTGATTATCTTTGATAGAGCTTGACCTACTCAGAGACTCCCTTCTTCTTCCTTCCACATTTGCAACTGGTACAGACTCCTCAAATGATGACGTGGGCAAAGAATTGGATGCCAGACTCTCAGTAGAGACAGGTAAAGAAACTGCAACAGACTGTTTGATAGCTCCTGCCAATGAATTGGACACTAACAGTTCGCTGCTGGATTTCATCTTCTGAGAAGATTTTTCTGGAGAAGTCTCCGGGTCTCCTTGATGATGAGATGTAGTAGCTTCCCCGGAAGGCCTTGAAGGTTTAGGTGTTGCAACCTTACCAACTGCAGGTGAAATGTCTGACGAAGAGGAATCTGCACTCTTTTCTCCAACAGATCCTGAGGCTGGTTTAACTGTCACCTGTACAGTTCCTAAAGGGGCAGATGAAATATGTGCATCACGCGACTGCTCAAAATTGGTTGGTTCCGCAATACCAGGCATTGGGGTCCCTGTCTTACTAACAGGCAGAGAATTAAGATTTGGATTCATGAAAGATACATTTTGGGGACCCTGGCCAACCGGATAGTTAAATCGTGTCGCCTGAGAATTGGGTGTTATCTGGCTACTTGTTAACGGAAGAGAACCTGGTGCTGGATAATAAATGGAACTTGCACCATAAGAATTAGGGTAATAATTTATTGGATGAGCAGATGCAAATGATGGTATTGGTTGGGATTGAGACCTAGGGCCTGAGACCCCACCATCCGAATATGTATCTGATCGTTCATCAAGCCTGACCTCCTTATGCGTGTCCGGATGAGTAATCTTTACAATGGTTTTACGAGGACCGCTACCAAATTTTCCTCCCTGCTGTTGGGGGTATTGTGGGGTCATGCCCATTCCCATATTGCCTAGCTGGGGAGGTAGTTGGGGAGGACCCATTTGAGTTGTGAAACCCATGCCCTGTCCCTGATGCATGAGTCCCTGAGGCATTGGATGTGGTTGAAGACCTGGAACAAACATATGCTGCTGCACTTGTGGAGCATTTCCCATTGGTAATGGAATGGGCATTGGCATAGGGAGTGAAGTGGCCGTTACATTCTGAGACTGAACTTGTGGGTTATGCCCACCAAACTGTACAGAAACTTGTGGCTGGTGAAATGGCATTTGCATAGAAGTCATTGGTATGGGAAGAACAGACGGCTTTTGCGCTGGGCTTGCCATGGGTGGAAGTGAGACTTGAGGATCCTTTTTGACTTTTGGTACTTGATGAACCTCCACAGTATTAGATTGGTCAGTAACACCAGCCTCCTTCCTAGGCTGCTGCTGCTTTGGGACAGAAGGCATTGGTATATTTGGCACTGACCTGTAAGCATCATGCAGGGTTAGAAGAAAATGCCTTTGAAGCATATAAAATTATGCATCAATTTGGTCTGACTCCTTCATCCTGCACGTGTAGTTCTCTGCTTGTGGGTTTGTGCAAAAAGGGGAGGCTGCCGGAAAGGTATCAACATATGGTTGTTGGGAAAAGTCCATCCCAACACAAGAAAAGAAAATGTGAAATCTAGGTTCAGACTACTTAGGAAGGAAGAAAAGGGAAATGAGTAAAAATCTACAGTTCATACTATCCAGGAAGACAGTAAACTTTTCTGCACTCTTGGTTCAGATAATAAATCCGACCATTTATAGTTTACTGCTGAATAATATGACCCCAGGATAGAGAAAAATATAAACAGACCTGGTCACGTTTCTGCTCATCCAAATTAGGGGGTGCAGAACTAGTTCGAGCTGGAATCTACAAGGAATATAGAAAAATAATCTTTCAGTCTTTTAGATCAAGACTTTAAATATATAACACCAATAAATACTCAAAAACTAACTCTCTAGATGGCATAAAGTGGAAAAATAATAGAAGAAGAATACCTGCATCCCAATCGAACCAAACTGAAAATGGAATGCCTTAGACACATCTCCAGGAGCTAGACCAAAAGAAAACATTATAAGCATAAAGGTAGTTACATCAATCTAGAAGTATCAAACAGTAGAACAGGATAATTGATGATAAATAATGCTAATCAGATCATATATTACATCAAAACATCAAAAGACCACCCTCATTTTGATATTCATGATTTTTTTTTTTCAGTAAAATTCATGATTACTTGAAGCATTTATAAAACCAAGCACATGCAAGGAGAAAAAACCTTTAGCCTGTGTTGCAGAAGCAGTACTGTCAGAACTCATGGAGGCTGATTGAGAAGTTGGAGCCTTTGGAACAGCTCGGGTGCTTCTCTGAGGGGTGGACGAATCAACTTGCTTGGAAGAATTGGCACCAACTGGCGCATCAGATGCTCCTAGAACAAACATAGATTCAAAATCCCATTCACATTTTTCTCAACAAATGATCCAATTTTGAGAGTAAATAAAAAATCAAAAACAGAAAACCAACAACAAAATAAAAAAATAAAAAACAATAGCAGATGCGTGCACACACCATGCAACTGGGGCTGTAAATGTGCACCGTTTTGTACATTGCGGTGAGCAGAAGCATTGTTAGTAGAGTCCGAAGAATTAACAGCGGGTACATTCACCCTAGATTGGCCTCCTTGTGCATTGTGAGACTTCTTAAAACTATCATCAATTAAAAAAAAAAAAAAAAGAATAAGCGCTCATTCTAATAATATAATCAAAATCAAAGGACTAATATGAATGAAATTAAAGCAAACACAGAGAATTAAAACCCTAGCTTTAGTTCAAGGATCAAAAGAAAAAGAAATGAAATAGAGAGTGACCTGCGATTGGAGGAAGGAAGAGAGGAAGAGGAGTGAACAGACGGTGAAGGGGCGGGGCCACCGCCAGCGCCCTTACCGTAAGAGCCTGAGGAGGTCCGCTGCTGATTGGAGCCTGCGGATCGTCCTGATTTTCGATACTGAGTCTCGCTTCTATCGGACCTTGATTGATTGAAGGACATATATCCTTCGTCGAATTATTCCCCTTAATTTCGCTTTAATCGTTCGTCTCTGTAACCAAAAACAGAAACAAAGTAGATCCACAAAATCAAAAACACATAATAATTTTAATTAGAGTATAATTAGGGTTTGGGAGTGAGAGTGGAAAAGAAGCAAAACCTGAGATGAGAGAGAGTGATGGAGTGAAGAGAGAGAAAATTAGGGTTTTAATTTGTGGTCATGACGGTAGTCGGATACACACAGAGAAGATGAAAATTTTAAAAAATAATGACAATAATAATTAATAATAATAATTTGAGAACGTTTTGTTTGGTGAGAGACGGAAAGCGAAGCGAAGAGAGAGAAGGGTAAAATAAATTTAACAAACCGACCAAGAAGGTGGTCAAAAGGTAGGTTTTTTAGGGGATCGAAAGTCGAATGGGTCGCCCGTTGCGAGTGCTCTTCGGCCTACGCTCCTCTCTCCTTTTACTTGCCGACAAATTACTACTCTCTCCCTCTTCTTTTTTATTCTCCCCCCCTCCCCCCCCCCCCCCCTGTTTTTCACTATTAGGCTATGTTTGGCCTTTAAACTAGTCCCTAAAAAAACCACATTTGGCGGTTGTAAGCCTTGTGGTTGGTTGGGGGATAATCATTGGAACTACACAACAAATTGTTAAATTCTAAGGATGCATGCTGGATTGAATGGAATGAGATGGGAATAACACACGAAAGAAAAATTTATGATTAGATTACGTAGAGTATTATGTTGTATTTGGTAATTGCCTAATTGGTAGGATATAATGAGATTGGAATGAATTTTATTTAGTATTATCTTGTGTTCAGTATTCTAGAAGATTAAATAAAAAATAAACTAAATAAATATTTAAATATCAATATGACAATATAATGTAATAATATTTATAGATGTTATATTGGGGAGATTGTTAATTTCCTCGTTACAGTAATTAATATATACCATCTACTCCCCTAATGTTTTTATAATAGCCAATAACCCCTAACAATATAAGTTTAGAATATTACTATTATTTTCAAATACACTCTTATTTATATTTATTATAAATTAAATAAATCACATAAATGAAAAAAAAATTAAGTATTAAAAATAAGAAATATATGTTTTGATGTGAACAAAAAAATTAATATTAAAATATTTTCTTGTATTTTTTATTTTATAAGCATTTTCTTAATTTAATATGAAAAAATGTTTACAAAATAAAAAAGTACAAGAAAAATTTTTATTATTAATTATTTTTTGTTCACATCAAATCATATATTTCTTATTTTTAATACTTTTTTATTCAGTTTCTATTCGTGTGATTTATTTAATTTATAATAAATATAAATAAAAGTGTATTTGAAAATAGGGGTAATATTGTAAAATAATGTTGTGAGGGGGTTATTAACTATTATAAAAACAATAAGGGAGTAAATGGTATATATTAATTACAATAAGGGGGAAATTGGCAATATCCCTATTATATAGTATAGCTATTCTACAATTATTTTTAAACATGAAAAAATTTATCCCTAGGATCCCAGGGGAATCCTCACTTATCTTTGTGACACCAAATAAATGATTGTACTATTTTTTTAAAAAATAGTTCAATCCTCTTAACTTTATGCCGCCGCCAAATGTGCCCCAAGCTTAATCCAATATTGTGTAGTGAGTATAAATTTTAAATAGTGATGCATTAACAAGACTAAATCTCAACTAATGTGTCGCGAACATAAATTCGTTATTTGGATAAGAAGGAATATGACTCAATATTTGTTAATCACAAAGCCTTACAAAAAAAAAAAAAAAACGACACATTAGTTAGCATACAAACTTTGTATTATATCTTTTTAACGAACATCGTTAAATAATAGATAATATAACAAGTTTTAGTCAATAATCATATAAAATATATATTTTTGGTGTTATTAAAGCAATAACTATCTAACAATTTAATAATAAAGTATTATTTTCTTTTTTGTATTTAATGAGTTTCTTATTGTATCAATTGAGTTAAATTAAGGATCAA
Organism: Citrus x clementina; assembly: GCF_000493195.1. Classification (NCBI taxonomy): domain Eukaryota; kingdom Viridiplantae; phylum Streptophyta; class Magnoliopsida; order Sapindales; family Rutaceae; genus Citrus; species Citrus x clementina. Next base: position 50,759,497 of record NW_006262339.1, read on the forward strand.
TTTTGGAATTAAGAAAGTCCGGAGTAAATAAAGAAGTGTGCATCTTAGAAAATTTTAGTGTTTTTTTTTTTTTTCATTTTTGCAAACAAAAAGATGTTGGGACTGGGGCTAGAGGTATTGCATTGCAATTCTCAAAATAGGTACCTTACGAGATGAAGGGTTTGATAGGGAATTTTTTTTTTTTTTTGGTGTTAACAAAACAACGCTTAAATATTTTAATGGTGCATTTATTATACTATATTGTGTTAGCCACAAATCATTCGTGGTGACTATAATATTAAATTAAAATTATTTAAATTTTATTTTTAAATATATTAAGTAATTATTTTTATAATAATTACTATAATTAAATAATATTGTTATATACAATACTCCTCAAATCTTATAATAAAAACTATAAAAAAATAATTAAAAATATATATAATATAAATTTATTGTTATATGTTAATTATCATAATATTACAAATATAAAAATAAAAAAGTAGAATACGATATAAATTATATTATAATACAGTAAAATATTAAATTCGAAATACACCACCACGATATAATTATATAAGTTCCGAAATTATTAAACATGGGTCAGCAATAACTTAAAACCGTATTATGTGGGCTGTCAAAGGTCCCCTAATAACATGTTTCAATGAGCTGGGCTTTTCAAAGGCGCTATTGGAAGTAATTAGTGGATGCCAATCCCCACCTTTGGGCTTCGGGCTTCGGGCTTCGGCCTTGTATCTTAAACCTTCTGGAACACGCAAATCTACGAGTGCAACTGAATGAATCTGTGGCGTTGGACAGCAACGGCAAGCTCGATTTGAGGAGCATTGTATATATATACCTATATAATACAATTTGTCCATGCCAATGATATAATACATGCAATAGGTAAAATCAAGTGACCAAATCATGAACTCTTTTTTCATTATCTTTAGCTATAGTGGGATCCCGTAACACTCGTTAATGATATTGAAACTATAAACTTAACCACACAAACGTTACAAGATGATAAGTCACCGTACGTAAGTATCTATTTGAACAATACGAACCAATGAGTCATCACTTTGAATTCAGAAACTCAAATAATTGCTAACTCGTGAACTTCTATTACATTAAAGATAAAAAAAATAAAATAGATAACTTAATAAATAATCACGTCTCATTAATTTGTTGAATCAGACGTGTGACTGTGAAGCTAAGTAATGAATGAATGCATCACCAGCGCGCCCTTACCGTAAGTTAGTTTAACGGTATATTATTATATGCAGGACGATGCAACTAAGGAAGGAACGATCTGAAACTTTGGGAACAAGATTCCATGACTTATTTGTTAATAAAAATAGATTTTGCGGGTCAGGGGTGTGATTAAACCGTAGTTGACTCATTCCAAAAGTTTTTAAGGAACGTGTATGTTCTAGCATTGTTTTGACTAATTAATGCATCTAACAGCTGATAGTTTGCCATCCTCTCCCGTGTTTCATTTATTAATTAATTTATTTATTAAACTTAGTGAGTTTGACTTTTGTCAAACAAATTTGGTGGAGAAGGTGACAAGAACACAATTTCACAAGAAATTAAGAAAATCACGTGAATATATTAAGTAAGAAAGTCAAACAAGTTAACTTCAGAAGAAACAACTAGAATTAATAAAATTGCATTGAAAAGGGCCAAATTGACCACTATAGAGGAGATAATTTTTTGACTTCCGAAGAAGAAGCCAAGGTGATCGCAACGACGTCTTGTTCGTCTTAAAAAATAGAAAGTTACATTAAAAAGGACCAAATTGACATTGTTGAATTTTTGAAATCTATGACAGGGGATACTTTCGTAACTTTGTAAGACGAAGCCAAGATATTTCACATGGGCCGCATGTAGGATGACTTTGACAGCTCTACTACTTAATATGTTGAGTAATGTAAATATCTCATACTTTTTATCCTAAATTTTATTATAAATAATATCTCATTTATTATATATAGTTAATAATTATTTATAAGATCTAAATAAATTAACATATTAGTCTAAATAATATGTCATTTATTAAATAATTAATTTTTTTTATTAAATTTAAGTAAACCAATTATATTACCTCTCTGTATTTTTTAAAACATAGGTGCCACTTCTCAACTCTGATCCACATCGATGTCCACGTGGGTACAATGTTTCATTCGTCGGATAGAGTCAGTCAAGCTAATAATGATAGAATACTCGCACGCGCCGAACAGAGGACAAAACTGTCTTGCCCGGATGGACGTACCCCACGCCCACTTTGGCATTTTCTTCAGCAGTCCCTACTGTTTCATTTAACAATGAAAATGGTAAGTTTTAAAAATATTATATAATAAGTCCCAACTAAAATATAATATTTTTAAAATTTTAACTCTGGTTGACAAATAATTTTCCTATCCCTTGCCAAAACACATCGACTTATATAGAGGTAAACTGCTTACTTGTCCGAAGGGCAAGGCCGCCGGCAACTCGGAAGGAAGGGTGTAACCGTCATTTCTCTTATTTTTATTAAAAATAGATTGTTGTGATTTCAACTTTGAAAATACTTTTTCCGTTCATGAAAATCTCGGTGGGATTTGGGATTTACGATTATAAGATCCTAAAAGTTATTGAAATTAATCAAATGTGGTTAACCATAAATTTCTTATTAATGAATTTAATTTAGGATTCTGAGCAGATCCACACCGGCGCACCGGAACAGCTCCTTTCTTCGACGTTAGATTTAGATTTGGTTGAAACTTGAAACTGAAGGTCAAGGTGTGTAGAAGTGATGATAACTTTTGTCTTTTTCGTAATGGGTCGCGTAGAGATTTGATAAATCTGTGCAACCGAGCGGGCCCGTTAACCAAGTGAAGTCATAATCAAAACAGTCTCTTGTTTGATCGTCGGCTGAAAAAAATGACTAGTCAGAATTAAATTTTTTATTCTCCAAATTCAAAGCACCAAATATTACAAAATCGTAAACGGGCACGGCAGGGTCAGCGAAAGGTGTATATTCTTCTTCCTCTAATATTTTGTGCAAAATAAAAAATATATAATACTCTGGTAAATTTTCTTCTTGGTGCTCTTGTTGATTTTTGCGGCAAATAGGTTACTAGCTTTTCGTTGATTGCTTGTTTTGTTTTTTGAGTTGTATAAGATGAAGTGCTTTCACTATTTCAAGGAGAAGAAATTGAGAAGAAGGGAAGAAAGATCAGCTCCAGAGTTGAAAGAGCCAAGAAAGTCTGAAGATTATTCTGGGGCAGAGAGTGATCGTTTTGTTAAATCTTCATGCTCAGCGTCAGTGACTTCCCCGCGTGGGATTCCTGAGTTGTACGAAGAGAAAGCTCATAATTTGAGAGTGTTTTCATATTCTGAGATGAGACAAGCCACAAATGATTTCAGCAGGATGCTTAAGATTGGTGAAGGTGGATTTGGGAGTGTGTATAAAGGTCCAATTAAGCCTGCTGCAGGTGATGGGACAAGTGAGGCTACTGTAGTTGCTATCAAAAAGCTTAACAGGGACGGCTTGCAGGTATGAAATTAAATTAATTATTATCTCAATATTCTTCTTCTTTTTTAATTTTTTGATTTGTTTGGCGATCCATTTTCTAATAAAAATATTATATTTGAATGCTTGAAGTATGTATGTATGTATTTGGTCAGAACTCCGATGTGATTGTAGTTTCTGTTCAAATTTTTGCTTATGAATGCCTTTTTTCTTGCTTCTGATTTCTTACTTCACACGAACCTAGTCTTGCATTTCAATCATTATCTTCGGCATTCATTTGTACTCAGATTGCTAACCTTTGGCTTTAGCTATACATTTTGAACCAAACATATGCTCATAGGCCATATGCAAATGCAAATCAAAGATGCCCAAGCCATATATATATATATATATATATTCTGGTTAGCGTATTAAATCCCTATGTATTAGCTCATTCAGGGCTTTTCTTTAACCCCGAAAGATCACCAATTGGGTTCTTTGTTGTTAGATTTATATTTTCCAGTACATGATATTTACTTGCCCTAATACTTTGCAACTCAAATAGGGTCACAAACAGTGGGTAGCAGAGGTCCAATTTCTTGGTGTTCTGGAACACCCAAATCTTGTCAAACTGATAGGATACTGTGCTGTAGATGGAGAAAGAGGGATCCAGCGCCTACTTGTATATGAGTTTATGCTGAATAGGAGCTTGGAAGATCATCTTTTTAACAGGGCATTTCCACCCCTTCCTTGGAAAACAAGATTACATATAATACTTGGGGCAGCTGAAGGATTGGCTTACCTACATGAAGGATTGGAAGTTCAGGTTAGTTCAGTTTCATTGTAATTGTGCCACATTTTTACCTTCTTTCCCCAGGTTATGTTCATGATCTAATCAACTTCTTAGTGTTTCTTGCTATCTAATGTTTTGTTATGGTAATGGTGAAGGTGATATATCGTGATTTCAAAGCCTCCAATGTTTTATTGGATGAGAATTTTAGGCCAAAACTTTCAGACTTTGGACTTGCAAGGGAAGGGCCAATGGTTGGCCATACACACGTGTCGACAGCAGTAAGTAACTCCTTTTTGCCAATATTCTCATTAACGATCCTCTCGAATCATATTTTGAGCACTGGACTTCTGTAAAATTCAACACAAAATCAAGTTGAAAGCATGCACTTGTGTCAAAGTTGTCAGACAGAACAACTTAAAGTAGAAATTTGAGTTGATCAATGTTGTTTGTGGCTCATAAATGACTTTACAGATTATTTCTTACAAGTAGCAAAACTGGTTAATCTGAAATAAGTAAGAGACTGATTTTATTGTGCTCATGAACTAACATTTCTAATTTTCTGTGATCAGGTGGTGGGAACATTCGGATACGCTGCTCCAGATTACATAGAGACAGGTCATCTCACAGCCAAAAGTGATGTATGGAGCTTTGGTGTAGTATTGTATGAGATGCTTACTGGTAGGCGGTCATTGGAAAGAAACCGCCCAAAAACAGAGCAGAGACTTTTGGAATGGGTGCAGCAGTATCCCGCTGATAGTAAAAAGTTTGGCTTGATAATGGACCCTCGACTTGAGAAAGAGTACTCGATCAATGAGGCTCGAAAAATTGGCAGGTTAGCAGACAATTGCTTGTCAAAGAGTTCCAAGGATCGGCCAAAGATGAGTCAGGTGGTGGAGAGATTGAAGCAGATAGTGCAAGTTTCAAATGAAGGAGACTCCTTTGATAAAACTTTTGAAGAGATCTGTGAAGAGGACCCGGTTGAGGCACAAACGAAGCAGAAGCAACATGAACCTTCTGAGGCATGGAAAAGACGAATGGCACATTTAGCTAAACTTGGTGAGCATGTAGAAGGAGCTAGTAGAAGAAGATTGTTGATTATGCAGAGAGCCAAAGTGGTTTGACAGTTCTTTTCATTTTTTTTTTTTTTGCTGGCTCTCCTATTGGCGCTTCCCTAAGTTTCGTTCGTAATATGTTTAATGGAGATGTAAGAACTTATTTATGTTCAAATATCATATCGAAAAAAATGAAAAAAGAGAGAGAGAGAGAGAGAGAGAGAAAGCTGTAGACAATAATAATAATATCATGCCTCTGGCTGGCGCGAAGGAAATATGAAAACATACCTGGAAAAGAGCAGTCAATAGTTTTGCATCCTCAACAATTTCATATTAGTAAATGAATGTATTTTGCATAGAGTTTTAAGGAAGTCGGCTGAAAATTTAGCTGAAAAATTGGGACACGCCGGTTCAGATCCAGGAAATTAAAGGGCAACACTATAATAAAAGAGTTGATGAAAATACTAATCTGCCCCCACTGCAAAAACAATTTATAAAATTAGTTCATTATTAATTTTTCTTTACAAAATTATCCCCACTGTAAACATAATTATCCCAAAAATTAACTTATAAATCGCCCAAGACTCGAGCAAGTAATCTTATTTCTTAGGCTTATGGTTACCCAATAATCAGCATCATCACCCGTAGGTACCACTCCTGCAAACTCAATGCGATGGAGTGTCAAGTGTCAAGTTCGTCCCGATAACTTTTTTATTTTTTCACGAATTCAAATCCTCTAGAGGAGGAGAACTTGAAGTAAATTTATGATGCAATAAGTTATGTTTTGTAAATGGCCAAAGTTCTTCGAAGGTTTATATTCTTCCTTCCACAACACACACAACCCCACCCCCCACAGCCCTTGCCCAAGTTTTCTAATTGTTTAATGGAAATGTAAGAATTTCTCGGAAACTGAATGTACTGGTTGTTTCAACATTTGGGACCTTTGTGTTTGGGGCCAGCTTACTAAATGGTCGTGCTAATATTTTCCTGTCCTGACGTAACAGAGGAGTTTCTTCATTTCTTCATTTTTTTTAAATGTGGAAGCAGCTTCCTTTTTAGAAGTATTAGAGTAAATAATGCCATTAGATAAGCAGTTTAGTTGTGCAACAACAAAGAGAGCAATGAAAACGACCCTTGCGAGTTTCATTCCGCTAACTTGGAATGACTATTTCCATTTAAATCATTGTCCAATTAAGCCCAAAAAGCAAGGAGAAAGTTTTTATTCTGTGATTTTGATTCAACCTTAAGTACTGAAACTATGCAGCATTTCCCTAACTCATCCTTCTAACAAATAATTAACAAGTCAAGAAGAGCATCCGACTTCATTTGGCTTCCGCATGGTTCCCTTCAACCTTGGCTGCAATGGGCAAATGCTGCCTTCTAAAACAACCCATGACCCAAATAGAATGTAGCCTATATGCACACTGGTGCAGTGGACTCAATTTCTATGACAAACCTGCAGAGTTTAAGCCCTCAGTCTGGCTGATCCACCTTCTTCACTGGCAAAGGCCATACTGCAGCCTGCAACAAAACAGTGTCTCGTTGTCAATCATCAATTTTGATTACTTCATATACATTTTGAAGGTATATGGTGTTTGTTATGCTCTTGTTACAGAACAGTTTTGGGTGACAGCAATAACAAAAGGAGAAGCAACCATGCATTACTGACCTGTCTGTGTAATATGCTTTCATAGTAAGTTAATAGAAAGCCGCCAGATTTCATAAATGAAACATTAGATCATGCTATACTGCAAGTCCTGCATAAGACTTCATCCACTTCACCTGTTAAAAGCCCAGAGCAGTTAGGATCTTTCATCTATCCACATATATTTCCTATAATAAATTGCAGAACATAGAGGAAATTTACATCATAAACAATAACTCATTACTTGATTTGCTGGAGAGGTAACTTGTGCCGAATCTAATAATGTCAGCAGCTTTACATTTTCAATGAAGGTGACACACATACTATTAAAGAGCGGTCCAATAAAATCTCTCCTTAGGAGCTACACTCATGCCCTCTACCTTACCTGGCACTTTCTTTCATTTGTCCTCTCATATTTTCAATTTGTCTTTCATTTAAAGTAAAGGAACCAATCTCCACTGCAGTGTGTCAACGAACTTTCCTGCCTCTTCTTCCAATTGCCGCTGTTTGTAATTTCATCGACTGAACACAAAAATCCCCGGTAACGTTGAGTGTCATACACCCCCTAATGACAGTAAATGATTCAGCAAGACAAGTTGAACACACTTCTGAAATCATGTTCTGTGAGGTTATTTCAGGATCCAGCAGAACAATGCTCAATTAATTTAAGGGAAGCCTGGCTGGTTTTATAGTTGGGTCTGTTTCTCCAGAAGTAATCATATGTAATGTACATGAGGAAATCCAAAAAAAGGCTCTTTTCAGATGTTTCTTGAAAAAACTCAGCATTTTCTTGTATATTATGGTAGGCTCTGTCCATTATCTTATAGGAAGTCTCATCAAAATCAAAGGAAATTTCACTCAGCTTCTGACCCCACAATAGAGTCTTCTCAGGCATCCCCTGCTTGCAAAAGTGAGACAGTAATACGTTAGTAGTAACGACATTTGGAACAAAGGCCATCTTAAGCAATTTTGCAGCTATTATTATAGCACGATCCAGTATGTCACAGCAAACACCATTCATCAGTGTGTTGTATGTTACCGTATTTGGAACTATACCCGCTGAAACAAGCTCATCCAGCATCATTGCAGCTTGATTCATTTTTCGAATATTGCAGTAACCATGCATCCGTATGTTATAGGTTGTGATATCGGGGTCCAACCCGCCAGCATACATTTTATTCACCAACTCATCTGCTCTAACAATGTCAAGTGCTTTACAATACCCACCAATCAAAGTGTTGTATGTGACAATATCGGGGACTAACCCAGTTCGATACATGTCCATAAAGGCATCAATTGCTGGCTTCATTCTGCCTTGTTTGCAAAAGCCGTTGATGATAATATTAAAGGTAAAGTTATCTGGAAGGAGACCCTTTTGCCTCATTTCTCTCTCCAATTTCAATGCTTCATTTAGCTTCCCACGGTTACAAAACCCAGCAATTAAAGAGTTATATGCAAAATTATTTGGTACAAACCCTATCCTTGACATTTCTAAAAACACGCCATAGGCCTCGTCCACCAGACCTGCCTTAGAAAGTCCGTTGATATAGGCTGAGAAGGCAACAGCATCAGGAAATATTTTTCTCCTATTCAACTCATTCCACAGACTCTGAGCTCCTATCAGATCCCCTATCCTGAAGTACCCATCCAAAAGTACAGTAAAAGCTACTTTATTGATGGGAAAACCCTTCTCTATCATCTTACACAAAAGATCCCAGGCTTCCGGCAGCCTCCCCTTTTTGCACAAACCCACAAGCAGAGAACTACACGTGCAGGATGAAGGAGTCAGACCAAATTGATGCATAATTTTATATGCTTCAAAGGCATTTTCTTCTAACCCTGCCCTGCTATAAGCTGCGATAATAGAATTAAACGCAAAAATACTTGGGGATATTCCTTTCTCAAACATATCCTCAAAAAATTCCATGGCCTCATCCAACCAACCTGCCCAACATAATCCTGCAACTGTAATATCATACAACGTACAATTGGGAAGCAACCCCGACACCGACAAATCCCTTAACAACCTATCCCCATCCTCCATTCCACCATACTTGCAATGCCCTGAAACTATAATATTAAAAGTTACAGCATCAGGAGCTATATCTCTGCTCCTCATTTCTTCATATAGCATGTTTGCTTGATCAATGTCCCTAGCTTTAACATATCCATTTAGTAGGGCATTATAAACTACCACATTTGGAGAAAGACCCTCCTCTTGAATCATATCAAAAATCATCCTGGCCTGCACCACATTTCCCTCTTTGCACAAGGCATCAATAACAGTACTAAATGTAGCAGTGCTTGGTTTGCAGCCCCTTTCAATCATCAAATGCATCCAATACAGTGCATATGATGTCTGCCCTCTGATGCAATAAGCATTGATCAAAATGTTATAGGCAAAAAAGTCAGCAACACACATGTACTTATGCATCACATGAAGCAAACTCTCACCAATTCTAATACAACCATTTCTACAAAACCCAAGAATCAATGCATTAAAAGTATAATTAGAAGGTCTAGGCCCTAAATGAATCATATCTCTAAACAACTTCCACACACTACCATAATCACCAACTCTAAGTAACAACTTAAACAGAATAGTAATTGCAGACTCACTCGGCATGATGCCCACCTCCCTCATTCTATATAAAATCTCCATCACCTCAGCACTCATTTCCACCCGCAAATAGCCGTGCAAAAGAGCATCGAGTACCCGAAAATCTGAGCCAAATAGATGAAAATCATCACACATAAACTCCACCATATGTTTACTCCTACCAGCTCCAATTCTGCTAATAACCCAAGTAACCACATCTTGTGCAAGAAGCCGTAAATCTTCAGCCGCAAAAATATGAGCGGCAATGCAACAAGACCTAATTGTGGACTCGGAATCATCGCAAACCACCAACTTGAAGAATGCAAATGCTGTTTCACGAGTTTCTAATAGTTTCATTACCTTCACTAAGAAGTATGGGCAGAATTTTTGTGAAAAGGCTTTTAGTATATATCCCTTTTCGTTTTTGACCATCTTCGATAGCCCCACAACGATTTTTCGCCGCTCATATGAATTTATGTGTGTTAACGAGTTTGAGTTTGGAATGGAGAAAGGTACAAACTGATTCAAATAATCACAATTTGAAGAAGAGAAATGAGGTGGAGTGGTGAGATTTTGGGTTTGTGGACAGCTCAAAGTGTGAAGCTTCAGTAAAGAAAGAAGAGAATATGAGTGATGTACCTTGAGAGTACTCCGCAATTGGCGCACGTTAGCGCACATCCGAAGTTTTTGGTTTTTCCGGCGATTGGTTTTAGATTGTCTTATCTCTCACACAGAGCGGCGGGATAGCGGAGTTGAGGAAGTACACGTCCGTCGTAGCATCGTTTATTTATTTATTTCTCGATGAGTTGTGAGTGACATCTCTAACCCGACTAATTTATAAATGTGTATTTAGAAATTAAAAGGGTACATTTAGATTCTCCAATAAAATAAACATAAAATTAGCGCTTTTTTCATCAGCAAATCGAACAAGGGGCTGCAAAAATGGTGTGAAATGGAGAATGTCCAGCATTCACAAGCATGTTCGGAAATCTATCTCCGTCAATTTACACAATGTTAAAATAGCATCAAAACGGGTCATGTCATCAAAAAATAAAAATCCAATCCTGGAGCCCCACCCTATTCAGATTTGGGTCCTGGACATGCCCCGACCTGACTGATTAAATGTCTCCGTCTTTTGGCCCCAATCCAACTCGATGGGTCGCTGGAATTCTGCCATTCCAGAAACAAATGGAAAAAAATTATCCGGTCTGAGGAATTCTCTATACGTTTGTTATCTCTAGTTCTTTCAACAAAAGTTTTCTTCATTGGCAAAAGAAAAAAAAATAAATCATTAAATAAAACCATTTCCCTAAGCTGCAAATAATATGCAAGTCAGAAACCATGTGTTTAATGTTTATGTACTGTTTAATTTACACCAACCAATTAAACTCATTATCAAAAGAGTTAATATCGGATTACCCCTCCTGAAATAGTTATCTTCAAATCACCCCCTTTATTTTAGAAAACCTCAATTTACTCTTCTTTTTATTAAGAAGACAAAAAAAAAGTTTCATCATCCATCCCATTTTACCTTATTTTTTGAACAAATATTAGTGTAACTTGAGATTTTTTAAAAACAAAGAGTAATTTGAAAATAATGAAGAGAGTAGTCTGAAATTTATCTTTATTAAAATCCGAAAGTACTAGTTTTACTCTATACGCCATCTAAATATCAAATATACCCTTATGAAAATCAATTCTTAATTTTTCACTAAATAAATTGATTAAAACTTTTTGCAATCTCACCTGTATTCATTTCATATTTAGCGAATTCTATCAACCAAATTATCGAAGAAGAGATACGGAGAGAATTCTCAATGAAGGCCAATTAAAATTCTCATGATCTTAGCGAAGGGTAATTATAAATTCCTGTATTAAAACGCAGAATGAAACAAATTTAAATAAATAATAATAAAATTTGGATTGCAATTCGTCCAAGAATCTAGATTTTTTCCCCGCATAATAACCCAAGAAAAAATCTATAATTAAAATTGGATGGATTGAAGATGTTTGTAAGGAGTAAAATTATTATATTTAACCCTATCATCTTGTCCCTAATGCTAAATCATTATGTGGACATTTTAGTAATAAATTTTTTTTATTAAAAAATAATGTTTATGGTATTTTAATGAGTGCAACTAATCTTATTTCGAGATCAAATAGGATATTTATTTAGATTTTTACTTTTTCTCCCTTATGTCGATTAAGTTAACAAAATATCTTAACAATATAAGGGTGAACTAATGTCTTTAAATTATAACGGTGGAGTAACAAGTGTCGATTTACTATAGAATGTCAGTCAAGTTTAACCATTTTCTTTAAAAATAAAGAAAATCAACCAAAACATAAGAGAATTCTTGCTCTATCAAAGTGACTTCTGAATATTCAAAATTAATATTATTGGTAAAATTGAAATATTTATTTACATGTTTTGAAATTCTAACTAAACAACTCAAGAGAGGTGAATTGCGGTTTTAAAAATTTCTCCAATAATAAGAACCATAATCCACAATACCAGCTACCATAATCCAATAATAACAAATACAACAAGTAAATTAAAGAGACAGGGGTTGAGAAAACAAATACTATAATTTTTACGTGGTTCGACAAAATCCATTATGTCCATGTCTCAAACAATCCAATGTTGAGGATTTCACTAACACCAAGCCTTATATTTAAGGCTCAAAAAACAAGTATAATTAACTTCAAATATATTAATAAATTTTTACAAATTCGAGGTATACATCCCACACCTCTTTACCCAAGTGTTATCCACACTTACAATCACTCAATCGAAATATTAAGATGAATTTTGCAAAGAACACACTTCTCACAAGAGAGTCGTAGGTAGGGGTGGGCGTTCGGTTCGGGTTAACCCGAACCGAACCGAACCCGAAATTTATTTCGGGTTTGGTTCGGTTCGGATTAACCCGTGAAATCCGAACGGGTTCAAAGTTTCAATCCGTTCGGGTTACATTTTGGTTCGGGTTGAACCCGAACCGAATTTTCAACCCGTTCGGGTTGAAGTTATTTTTTTTAACATTTAACTTCTCCCTCTCGGCCTCCCCTCCTTGCTTCCTCTTCTAATTTTCTGTGAACTGTGGCCGACGACTTCTGCAGTAGTCACAGCAGCCCCTTAGCAGCAGCCACAGCAGCCCCGTTCAGCTCCAACAGACACCAACAACAGCAGCTCGCAGCCGCCAGCAGCAGTAGCTCAGCCAGCAGCAGCAGCTCGCAGCAGCCACCAGCAGCAACCACCAGCCACCACCAGCCACCACCAGCCACCAGCAGCAGCAGCAGCAGCCAGCAGCAGCGGCCAGCAGCAGCAGCCAGCAGCAGCGGCCAGCAGCAGCCAGCAGCAGCAGCCAGCAGCAGCGGCCAGCAGCAGCCAGCAGCCCCATTCACCGTCTTACTCCCTCCCACGACAAGAACACTCACAGCAGCAGCCAGCATCTCCGTTCACCGCAGCCCACTCACGTCAGCCAGCACGCCTTGCCCGCAATTGCGCTGTGCGTTCGCCGTTCAGCTCGCGTCCCACTCAGCCCAGCAAGCCTCGATCTGCCGACGTTGTAGCTACTCCGACCTCCGAGATCAAGGTTTGTCTTACCTTGCCGACGGCGACGCTATAACTTGCTGACTTGCACGCAGCTGATGGCAACAACCCGATTCAAATTTTAAGTTTTTAACAGCCTATTGATATTAATTAAATTGTAAATTTTTAATTAATTGATTGATAATTATTCAATTATTTGAAGTGGGTTTGTTGTTGTTGATTGATAATTGAATAAATGGAGATTGTTATTAATTAAATTGGAGTGAGTTTATTGATAATTGAACAATTGGAGGGTGGAGATGGTTATTAATTAAATTGAAGTTATTAATTAAATTGGAGATTGTTAATTAATTGATTAATTTTTGCTGTTTTTTTAATTTAGAAAATGGTAATATGCTGAATTGTTGATATGTAGTTATTATTATTGTTTGTATTTAACTTAAGTGTTGTTCAATTAATTAAATTGTGATATTTGTTCAATTTAGGATATTATAAGTTATAACATTATGAAATTTTGAGGTTTTGTAATGACAACCTAATGCGATCATGTTATGGATTTATGATTCAGATGTCTGATAGTGGTGGCTCAAGAAATCATGAAAGCATCCAATCCACTGAATCTAATGAAGTTAGTGATATATCACCAATGGCTACGGGAGCCCAATCCGAATCAAAGAGGAAGAGGTCATCGAAGACATCATCAAAACCGCCTCAACCAAGAAAAGTGATGGCTCCAAGATCAAAGGTATGGCAAGATTTCACTAAATTGCCGGAAGATTATAATCGGTGTAAGTGCAACTACTGTGGCCAAGAATATTCATGTAAATCTACTGATGGGACTAGTAGTTTGTCGAACCACTTGAAAAGGTGTTTAGAATATGAAAGTTATTTACAAAATCAAACAGCTTTAAGTCAAAAAACTATTGGTGTCGGTAATGAAGAGGTTGGTCAGGTTGTGGTTAGGGGGTTTAATCAGGAGGTTATTAGAAGAGCGACTGCTAAAATGATTATTCTTGATGAATTGCCATTTTCGCATGTGGAGAATTCTGGATTTAGACATTTTTGCAGTGTTGCATGTCCTAGGTTTATGGTTCCATCTCGTAGAACTATTACCAAGGATATCCTTGACATATTTCTATCAGAAAAGGCTTCATTGAAGAGTTTATTATGTGATAAGAAGCAAAGAGTGTCTCTTACTACGGATATTTGGACTTCCATCACAACGGTCAGTTATATGGTAATAACAGCACACTTTATTGATCAAGATTGGCAGTTACGCAGGAGGATCATCAGTTTTAACACAATTTCTGATCATAAAGGGGAGACAATTGGTAAGCAGCTCGAGAAATGTTTGCTTGATTGGGGTATAGAGAGGGTGTTCACAGTCACCGTGGATAATGCAAGTGCAAATAAAGTTGCCATTACCTATTTGACGAATAAATTGAAGACTTGGAGAGATGGTGCATTGGTGTTGAATGGTGACTTTATCCATGTACGTTGCTGCGCACATATCATGAATCTTATTGTTAATGAGGGGTTGAAAAAACTAGATAATAGTATTATTAGTATCCGTAATGCTGTGAAGTATGTAAGATCATCTACTGCGAGATTGAAAGCATTTCAAATTCGTGTAGAGCAAGAAAAGATCTTGGGGAAGAATGGTCAGCCTTCTAGAGGAAGTGTGGTTTTAGATTGTCCAACTAGGTGGAATTCCACATATACCATGTTAACAACGGCATTGAAGTTTAGATCGGCATTTGATCGAATGGCATATGAGGATAAGCTTTATGATGCTTATTTTCATGAAGAAGAATGTGGGAAAAAAAAAAATCGGACCACCAGGAAGTTATGATTGGGATAATGCTCGTCGGATGGTCAAGTTTTTGAGGATTTTTTATGAGGCCACATTGTCATTTTCTTCTTCACTGAGGGTGACATCTAGTACGTGCTACAACGAGATATGCAAAGTTGAAAAAGCTTTGAATACAATGGCGGACAGTCTTGACCCACACATTAGTATGATAGCAAGTAGCATGAAGGAAAAATTTGAAGAGTATTGGGAGGGGTCTTCGAAGATAAACAAGTCGTTGATCGTTGCTTCTATATTAGATCCACGGGGGAAAATGAATTTTCCAGCACTTTGCTTTGAGACTTTATATGGTAAAGATAGTGCAAAATGTGCTGAAATGAAAAATGTGGTGAAGGATGTGTTAAACAAGCTTTTTGAAGCATATAGTGCTCAACACTTTAAACCAAGTGCTAGTGCTAGTGCGAGTGCGAGTGCATTTCCGAGTGAAAGTGTGAGTGCATTTCCGAGTGAAAGTGCGGGTATTAGTGCTAATAGTGGGCTGACTTTTATGGATGAAGACGATGAGGTATTTGAGGACCCTTTTTCCAAATATACTGAGATGGTTGCCGTTACTAGAGATCACATAGAATTTTCAAATGAGCTAGATCTTTACTTGATGGAGTCGGTTGAATATCAAGTGTCTAATGCATTGGGGCTCCATTGATATTTATTATGGTGGAAAGCTAATAGTTCGAATACCCAATTTTATCGCAAATAGCTAGAGATGTACTTGCCATTCCCGGTATCTACAGTTGCATCTGAGTCCGCCTTTAGCACAGGAGGTCGTATTTTAGATGAATATAGGAGTTCTATGACTCCTGATATGGTGGAAGCATTGATACTGACACAAAATTGGTTGCGAACTTCACTTTTTGTTGATTCAACGACAAACCTTCAGGTGTTGGTGGAGGAAAATGAGTTCATGGATGCTCTTACAGAAGGTATAAATATTAATGATTATTTATTTATTTTTTAGATTTGTTTACTTTAAGTTAAAGAGTTATTTACTTCAAATCTTTTTATTTTATGTAGAGCTTCGTAAATCGACATAAGCAGAACATCCAAGTGTTCTAATATGAAGATTTTTGCTGCAACAGTAAGTTTGTTATCGATTTAGATCAAACTTAATAATCATTTACAATTAAGGCATAGTCATAATACAAATATGCTACTAGTAATATTGAGAATTGTTAAGGCATATTGAGTTATTCAACTAAATTTTAATTAAGTTTTTTAATTTTTTTGCAGCATGGACTGATTTGCTTCATTTTCTATCCGTTGTTGCTCGATATTTTTCTATGGTGGTGGTTAATTATTGCTAATTTGGAGATGTTGTGTTGAGTATTGATGGTGTTAGTCTTAGAGATGGATTATTAGCCTTATTTGTCATGTGGAGAATGAAGATGTTTAATCATGGTTGCCATTTGCCATTTTAATTTTTAGATTTGTAATTTTTGTAGTTTGATTGTACTGGATATTTGTTGTTAAGAATGTTTGGAATTTAAATTTTTAGATTTTAAGTGGTTAGAAACTTAGAATTTTTAGATTAAATTGTTTCAATCCGAACTAACCCGAACTAACCCGAACTAACCCGAATTATTCTAACCCGAACTAACCCGAATTAACCCGAACCGAAATTGTAACCCGAATTATCAACCCAATCCGATCCGAATTGTCAACCCAAATCGAACCGAACCGAATTAAATTCGGTTCGGTTTGGTTCGGGTTGGCGTTTTGAACCCGATTGGGTTCAATTCTCCAACCCGAACGGGTTGAAACCCGAACCGAAACCCGAACAACCCGAACCGAAATCCGATTTGCCCACCCCTAGCCGTAGGCAGCTGATCTAGGCTCTTGCCAATGGTTAGGGCATCGGCCATTTACCTTTGCAATACTTTCAGGGCCTACGCCACATTAGGAAAGCGGTGAATCAATTTTATCAAACCGACAAATTGGTTTCCCGTATAATTATCATTGAAGGATTTCAAACAAACCTATATGCCGCTTAAGGCAAACCAATTCGCTGATTGCTCTCTGAACAATTTATTTATAACAAACCGGTTCGCCAATTTCCTAAATCGGTCTATCGCTTACATTCATGCCAACTTTGAGAGTTTTATATTTTGGTCCACGTTCTTATTCATTTTGATAAAACATTTAACTCCTATTTTTCTTCAAGTATAGAAAACATATTTCATGGGACCGAATGTAAATTTGAATGCCATGACTAGGTTTTGAGCTATTAAGTACTTGAACATGCATAAATCCGACAAATTAGCTTTACAAAGATTATGAAGATAAAACATTACCTAAATTAGTCTTCTTCACATTTAAATCTTTACTTAACTAACGTGTCCTTCACTGTTTTAAGCTTGATCTCACACTAATAATTTTTCACCTCTGAAAACTAATGAGATTCAAAGTATTTTCTTTTCCTATATTAGCTTTACTCTATTGTTTGTTATCATCGTGGATATTAAATAAATATTATGTAACCAAAAAAAAAAAATGAAACATTTAACTACAAATAAGATGAAAATAAATTCACATTCACATAAATTATGATAAGTAGAAAATACATAATGTTAAATTAATAAGAAAACGTATTGATTTGAATATACGTCATCAATGCTCAAATGTGATGTTATTTTATTTTAACGGTCAAACTGAATCAACAGACTCAGAAAGAATGAAATAATATGGACTTATGTGTTAGCGCTTTTCTGATTTTCAACAAAACGATAGAGAAGTTAAGAAACAACCCATAATCACATCTGAACTGGAAAGAAGGAAAAAAAAGGGAAAGAGGGAAAAAAAAAATGATAGGGCATACTGGGGGAACAAGGATACAAGCTAGAGCCTTCTTTTAATTTTCTTAAACTAGGATACGTAAAGAAGTGAGCAAAGTCTTTGATTTTATAATTGACTGCTTCAAAATGCTTCGAACAGGGAAAATTAACATGAAGATCATCACGTCATTACAAAAATAACACAGATCATCCCATTCAAAGGATGCTGGTTCCTCTTAATCCTCATAAAAACTCAACCCAAAATAGAAAAAGAAAAGTGTCTGATTGCTCTCATTTTCTCCTTCTCGCTCTCTCTCTCTCTCCCACCATTCGTGCCTTTACAGATCAAATCCTTGACCATATTATGTGGGATTTCCATTTCCTTCAATTCTCTCTCTCTCTCTCTCTCTTTTTTTCTTTAAATAACAAAATCCGAAAACATAGTGCTTTTTCAATTGGGGTTCAGTACCCATCAGTTTATCAGGCCACAGCAACTGTACCCGTCCGTACAGTTTTGCTGGGTGTTGAGTTGTTTGATTCTGATTTTCTAGCTGAAGAAGAAGATGACTTCTTCCAGCTCCTCTCTTTGGCTTCATCCATCTCTATCTGTTCTTGCCTGCACTCCTTGCTACAAAACGGTGTGTTTCCTCTGCAAAAAATTCATCAAAATTTCGTATTTTAGTAATCAGACTGAGCCAATCAAAACGAATAAACAATTTCTTTAGACTAGAATGAAAATCTTGAATATCATCGATTTATTATATGATTCTATGCAAATTGAGATATATCTCGATTGCAGCAAACGTGACGATATTAATTCTTAAAAAAATTAGTATGATTTCATATGAATCGCAAATTCACATCTGGGTATCTTCGATTTCATATGAATCATTATCATTAAAAATTGGACTAAATCGAGATGATCGTATTGTATGTAAATTCTAACCTGTACATGAAGATGTCTGAATTATAGCCAAGGGGCTTGCGGCACAGAAAGCAAGAATCAAGGAAGTGGGGCTCCTGGTAATCTGCGCATCCGGCGTAATAGTAAGACATCGTGGATGTGAATACGATTTGGCTCGCGGAAGCGGATTCCGGTTGGTCTGATGCGCCGTAAGAGCTGCTAATAGAAGAAGACTGAACAGGTTTTAGGGGGAGGTGGGAAGGTGGGTGGGAAGCTGTTTTTATAGCCTCGTGGCCTTGAAATAGAAGTTGACTTGAGAGAATCGAGTGCACTAGCGACTACTCTAATAATGAGATGCTCGACCCGGCAAGGGTATTATTTTTCCACGTGACTGAATATGATTGGTCACTGGATGATGCAAGAGGTTATGCGACCGATGGCTTATTTAAAACCAGCGGCGATTATCATAAATCCGGGCGGTTCAATCTATTGGTCCACAGCATTTATGATGCATCGCTTTCATTAAAATGAAGAATTAATAATTTTTCTTGCTTTGGCAACATATATATTATTACTTTTGGCATTTTGGCCCCTCGGTTAGTCGCCTTGTGTACTTCTTCTTCGTTGTTTTTGGGCACTCGAGATTCTGTTCTCCCCACCTAGACAGTCACTTTAAAGAAAGGAAAATTGTTCAACTTTTCTTTCCTCTACTGCTAGTGCTAGTATTAGACTAGTAGCTGCAAAATGAGTTCAAAATTCTTCAAACTTGGTTCTTTAAAATAAAAACGTTAAATTGGCAGAAAAGTGGTAACATGATCCATGAATGCTATAAGTTGAAAATGCTCCAATGTATAATATATTTTATAATGACATAAGAAAATTAACTAATAAATAAATTATACTGAAAAAATAATGTTCAAACCACCTAAAAATTTAAATAATTTTTTTTGATGATGCAATATATTAAAATATCAATGTGTTAGAATCATATTTGTGTTACAATTTACACATGAGCAATACATTATTCTGGTTAGATTAAATCTTTTGGGAATATGACATATGTGAACTTGAAAGTTAGAATCATATTTGTGTTATAATTTACACATGAGCAATACATTATTATGGTTAGATTAAATATTTTGGGAATATGACATATGTGAACTTAAAAGTTAACGAACTATAATATATTTTGAAATTACTTCAATTAGAAGTAACATCAATCAACTGATAAATAAAGTCTATCAAACAAAATAATTTTACATAAACAATGTTTCTAAAGAAATACCATAGATAAAAGAGTAGCCATTTTATTAGAATAAAATTATAATTTTAACAACATTATAAACATGTCAGGGGCTTTAACTTTAATGTCCGATAATAATGATGAAAAAAAGTCACACTTAACTATCTAAGTTCTTATTATGACTATTAAGTAGTCCTTAAATACGAATATCTTTGAATGAGGTAAAAGGTATATAAAAGAGTAGCACATGAATGCGAATTATTGGGGGTGAAAATCAATATATGAATTTAATGAGGGTGTTAGCATGAAAATATGGAAGTATGGGGAAAAGTTAAAATGTCGAAACCTCGGGGACTGACGTTAAAAGACCGGTAGGCCACTGAATTAATTATTACAAGCGGACCCTTCATGATCTCTCTAGAGTCCAAGGACCACACTTGTCGTTACTTTCTCCAACTAGGAGTTGAGTAAGCAGTGGGCCCCGCACGCCCTCAAAAATAAAAAAATAAAAAGTTAAAAGCACCAAACTTGGAGCTGATTAGACGTAGGACCCACGGACCCCACAATAGCAGACACAGGCCATTCAATGTTGGGACCCACCTGACGCATAATCTTGCTGGCTCCTTTCCCAAGGTCCTTGTCCTCTCTGGCCCACGCCACATGACCGCATAAACCGGTCGGCTCCTCCAAACGCTACCCGGTGTACGTGCGATTCTCCTCAGTCCGACAGCACAGCAGCTATAATTAATCGCACGTGCTACGTGTCAATTGATTAAGAATTAAAAAAAATTTAACTGTACTTTGCCATTGTTGACGGTCAAGATTACGAGGTCAGTTTAAATCAACGGTGTCGACTGTGCCACGATGGTAAACCATGATGTGACCTCAATTATTGAAGGCAATCAATTGCGTTTCTTTCTCCCACGTTGGAGCATGAGCTGATGTCGATTTTTAAATGAGTGGCTGAGCTGTGAAACTGTGATCAACAAAGCCAAGCTTACGTGAGCTTGGAGCATGTCAATAGTGCATGAAACGGATGTTTAAAAGGAAAACTGCGTCCTTAAAATTAATTAACCGCCTCAGAGATTGAGTCACTTTGCTGTGGGTTCATGTTTTTTTTTTTGTTATTTTGACTTAATTATTCAATTTACACATGTGCTGAAAACACAGCCTGAGCAATCGTCAAATTATTAAACTTCAATAAGATTTTATTTCTTTTATTTCCCTTTTACCTTCTTTATATCATAATCTTGAACATGTCCGGGTCCCAACAGCAACCTTTTTGTCGAACTTTACCGTTCCAACTAAGAATGGGCAAATTATTCCCAAATCTACAAATTTGCTAAAACCCACTCATAAAAATCCGTCTTTTTATAAGTAATTTTGTAAATTGCATGTAGGTTTGATATTTTAAATTTAAATGCATTATGAATCACATGATATTTAATAAAAAAAAAATTTAAGGATATTTATGTGGGCATCCATCGACCCGCATTTTATTTTTTTAATTATTTAGGTTTTGAATTTTAATCATAAAAGTTACATAAAAAAAATATTAAACATATGTGCTAAAGTTATTATTCACGACATTGTCTTCCTCATTCTTAAACCTCACCTAGTTCAGTGTAGCCGTATGCGCTAACCCCCCCTCTCCCAAAAAAACACATAAACACACACGGGGGCACACATTAAGATAGATAAAATAAATTTAATAAGTCGAAATTTTATGATTTTCAAATTTAATATTAATAATATATTATTTTAATTTAGTTGATTTTGCTCGTTCAACCTTAATAACTTGAACCTAATGATTGCTTACTAAATGTGGGCTTTTATTCATTTAAAAAAATTGCTAATGGTAGTTGTCTAATATTTACTCGTTAATATTGTTGACAATACATGTTGAAAAAAAAAAGATGGAGCAATGCATTAATCTTACTGATAATAATTTTGCCTACAATCGAAATATTTTGTATTATATTGATATATTTTGTGCATTTGTTTTAATGTTGAAACTTTAATTTTCGTTTATATTGATAAAATCTAAAACTGAGTATTTTATGTGGATTTTTAAGCTATTATTATAAATTTATAGTTTGAAGTATATAATTTAAATTTTTATTTATTATTGAAAGTATTTTTTCAATATTTGTGAGCTTAAATGTGAGAACTCATAAAAAACTCACAGCGGATTGCAGGAGGGTTTGATAATATTTAAAGCTCGCAATGGGTTTAATAATTTAAAATTTTCACTAGTGCAAATTTGGTAATGACAAACCCGCAGTGGGTGATACATATTGCCATCCTTACGTCTAACCAATAGTCTTTTTTGTTTGTTAAAAAATAATAATAATAAAAGTAATCTTCTTACTTAGGCATAACAAAAAACTTAGGAATTGCTAGCCAGCGGCAACGTCCTTAGGGCCAATTTGATGAGTTTGTAGTTTTTAAAATATTTGATGTTAGCCCTTCTATAAATCTAATTAGTTATAAAGAGAATTAGTTAAACGTTTGGTAAAGTTTATTTGTAAAAGTGTTGTGGGTTTTAAAAAAATCGTATGTATTTGGTAAATCGTATTGTAAAAATTTTATTTAACGTCATATCCAATTTAGTTATTTATATTATTACAATAGTTTAACAATAAGATTTACTAAACATATATGATTACTTTTAAAACTCACAGCACTTTTAAAGATAAATTTTACTAAACTTTTATCTAATTTTTTTCATAATTAATTATTTAAACAACTAACATGAATTATTTTAAAAATTATAGTATTATCAAACTGGCCTCTTACTTTAAAAACGTAAACAAGGTAATGTCAAACTGGTGTTGCGAGAGGGAAAAAAACATCTCAACAACCTTCGTAAAAATTAGCTCAAAACTACAACCTTATGTTATTGTATTTGTTGTATTTCTTTAAACAAGAAAATAAACTTAATAATGGTTTTTTTTAAAAAAGAAATGCATTCCTTGGAGCCTATCATGGGTAGAAACAAGTTGAATCCAAGATGAGCCACTTCCTTTTCTTAACACACCCAATTCGATAATGAAGTACTACTAAAAGAAAATATTAATAACAATGAAATAAAAGTTAACAGTATACAATAAATATAACTTTAAGTAATATATTTCTTATAGGTTTTTCATCTTACCTTTCAAACTACAGCAGTTTATTAAACACTTTAATATTATAGTTTTTAAATTATAATTATCCAATCTCGATACCTCAATATCAAACATGCCTCAAACATGATGGCGCAGGTTCACTCTTGCAGGCCGCAGCAAGCAGCAAGCCTACTAAAGTGTAAAGAATCCGAGACAAAAATTATTAATATTAGATCAATGTACAACACAAAAAGCACATACAGAATTTCAGACAAACTTTTGGCTTCATATCACAAACTTAACAGGGAGTAAAATGACTGGTAACACTAACACTTCCCAGTGAGAGCAGAGTTTAGAGCAACATGCACATCAACTCCAATTTGGGCTTCAGCTTTCTCTAAGTTGGTTGAGGCTAAGCTTAGTTTCTGGGTAAACTCAGCGAGTCCCTTCTAAATTAGGCTTGGGTCAATTTGTTCAAGTGGCACAGCCTCAACAGCAATTATTTCCGCATAAAAGTTTGTGTGGATAAGTGCAAAGCCACTGCTGATAAAATATTTTATTACTTCATTTCCTTCATGCACTGATAGGACGCCAGATTTCAACACAGCAATTATAGACGCATGCCCAGGAAGAACACTCATTAGCCCAGTTGTCGACGGTATTATAATCTTGTCAATCTATAACAAATAATAAGTCGAGTAAGACACGTGGTGATCAAAGCTCCCTCTAGTTCAGACCATGATCATTCTACAACACCACTCAAATGAAAAGGTTAAGCAGACAAATCAATTGCTATTATTAATACAATCTAGCAGAAAGAGTTGTGCCACTTAAATGCAACAAGAGACAAGTAAAGTGAGAAACGCATTAGCACAGTACCTCCATTCCCCCTTACATCCCTACCATCATAACCAGAGACAAAATCTCCTATAGAAATGTTCTAATATGACATTTCCAAACTACGCCAATCTCTCTGCCCTTTCATATATATATATATATATATATATATATATATATATATATATGTATATAGTCATTGTGTGGGCCCTTTATTTTTTTTAATGCGGATACGCTCTTAAATCATATGGTTTAAGGGAATTATTTTTTAATGAATTATAAAGTCATGTAGTTTAAAAGAGTAAAAAACTAATTTTCTTAAATTATATAGTTTAAAAATGTGTTCATATGAAAAGAAAATGAAGGCATCTGCAATTAAGAAGTACTATGTGTGTGTGCAGGTGCGCGCTCTCGCGCGCAATCTTTTTGACTCGTAAGAACATGGAGTTAATTGGTCTTTTCACACAAGTGAATTTGTTACAGTCTCATCAAATGTCAACAATGGCATACCTACACAATGTAATGTATTATAAATGCAGGCTGACAATCTTTCTTGTTACGCATCTATCGGTATGAACAAGTGAGAATTGTAGAAATTAAAAGGTGTGTTTGGGAGTGAAGTGTTGTAACTTTTAATCTGCAACTGCTGTGGAGTAAAAGCTATAACTGTGGAGTAGAAGTTGGAAAAAAAAACTTGCTAAGCTATCAAAGCCCAACTACAAGTGTTACCAAATACTGTAGTAGCTGGACTTTGAAAGCCCAACTACCTTACCACACTCCCAAACGGACTCAAAACCAAGCCCAAGTGAGAGAAAATAGAATCAGTCCTTGAGTTTTTCAGAACCCAAGCTTACAACAACATTAAAAACCTAATGCCATTACAGCACAGAGCAAAATCAAGTGTTTCCCATATAAAGTCCAGAGGTGTGCCTCAATTACTAATACCACTTTTCGTAGTGCAAAGAAAAAAAAACCACTTTTCGCTAGTGGGCTTCTAAAATGGCCGAGCCCTAATTCCTCTGCTATTTCTGCGTTGCTTTGTATCTGTAAGCCCATTGTTTTTGCAACCTAGGAATGAATTGTTAAAGAGTTGGGCTTTTAACGCCCCTTTATAATTTTTATAACACCCCTTTTAAATATTATTCTTTAATTTGTAAAAAGTAAATTCATATTATATTAAAATTCATCATCTTCTAAAAATTTTCACTAAAAAAAAAATAGTTGTTTTAAATTTTTATTTATAAAATACATATAAATTTATAAATTTTAAATTATTTTTATTACATAATTTTTATTTCCATAGTTCTAAATTTTTATAATTTTTTAAAAATATTTTTAACTAAAATTTAAAATATAAATAAAATATGAGCATAAAAATTTATTAAAAATAATTTATTTAAATATTTAATGAAAGTTTTATTAAAAATTAAAATAAATTAATCTGTCTTTAATTATTTAATACTCATTAGTGAACCCTTTCTCTGCCACTGCCAATTCTGCTTTTCTTTTGTCTGACAAAGAATTCCATTTAGGGTTTTTGTTTCATTGTGTTTCATTGTGCTCTCTGCAGGCCATTGTCTAAGACACTGAGATTCAATGCACTGAAAGTCATTCCAGCAGGATCTTCTGGTGGTGGGAAGAAGGAGTTGTTTGGCTTACTAATTTGGTGTTGACCTGAGATGTCATAGAATCATATGAGGTGATCATGATATTCAGTCAGATCTTTTATTTGATGTTGTTCTTTACCTGTTTATAAAATCCTAGGGGCGCAAGTCTGTAGCACTGGAAAATATTATGTTCTCAAAATTTTGGGATATTTAATTATGCCATCTTTTTTCAAGGTTATTTCATTTCAATGTGGTTATTGAGTTATTTTCTATTTTCTTCTGCTAGGAGTTAAAATATCGATGTACCTCTTGTTTATTTGAGAAGTAAAAATGGGCACTTCGAGTGATGCAACTGGGCTAGCCCGTTTGGCCTAAGTAATTGCTTTGCAATTAGGGCATCCTTGTGTTTTCAATCAATGGAATGATATTAGGAACATAACAATTCAGCCATCGCCAAGTTGTCTCAGTAGCTGCTTATTTAATAGTTCAATCCACTTGGTGTATTTTAATTTCTGCTGCTGCTTTTTGGTTAGTATGAGCGACAAGGGTCAGTTAGTGGTCATATCATGTTAAAAACGATCCTTGTTTGACAATATTAGGAATTGGATCTAAAATCACCTTCTTTTTGGAGAGAAAGTAAAATGTTTCTTGATGATCTGTCACTTTTTCCTATTCTCTTCTCGTATGATGAATCACAACTTGGAACTTTTTTTAGTGTTTTCTCTTGATGTATATTTCTCAACCTAAAGGAGTATGCGTCTGCTGTAGAGCCAAAAGTATACGTGATTCTTTTCTTTTATTTTCCTATTTTGCTCCTCTCTTTCTGAAGTCAAATACCCAAATGTGTGTTGCTCAATTTTGTCTTGAGCTTCTTCAGATGTAGAGTAAAAGAAAAAAATTAGGATTTTAAAGTACTTGGTCAACATAATTGGCTTCTCCAGCCATCACATTCACACTGAATTATGTCATTCTCCTTGACTTTTATTGATGGTGGAAAGACCCCAAATTGCAAGAATGAAGTGGGTAATATTAGTACCTTCAGTATCTGGTATTTAATGGCACAGATCATTATGAAAAGATTATCAGGAGTGAAAGCTGTTTGTTCTATACAAGGGATCAATGTCATAGTTTTTAGTGACATGCCAAGAGTGAAGAATAAGCAAAGTAACAGAAAAGAGAGGCCTCTTAACTTTAAAAGCAAGTGTGCTGGAGTGTTTCTATTTTTGCACTGTATATTCAGCTTTACCTTTATTGCTGGTTATTGAAAAAAAAAAAGGGGTGAAAATGTGAATGGCCGGCCATTTATCTTCTTAAATGAGGTAGGTAACTGAATTTAATACCCTAGTTTAATGTTTTGTTGGACTTGAGGGGTGCAACCCACCTGATCTTCCTTATATTTCATACGCCAGCGAGGGGGTTTTGCTAGCTCTTTTCTATTTTATGTTTTTATCTATTATTATTTTTATTTCTGTTTGTTTGTAACAATATAATCGTTTCTGACTTACAAACATAAGCACCCATAAAGGTTTTTAATTTAGAAGCAATTAGCCCATTTAATGATCGAAAGCAGCTATTTTCGATTTGAGACGTTTGGTGTTGGTGCTGCAGTTTGAATGAACTGGTTTTGAAGGAGGAAGAAGGACCCTTCATATTAACGTATAGGTGAGCCAATCCGCTTCGATAATTATCAGATTTTGACTTCTTAAAGCAAAGGGGCATTAGGCAAGAATAACTTTGAAAAATCCACTTGGTCAATTTCTGTAACTGAGAAGAATCAATCTTTCTTTTTCGAACCAAAGTTGTATTTCTTCTATCTTTGTGGAGGAGGAGCGACGTGTCTCTTTACCTCCTTTACTATGTCTTGTTGTCTCTCTTTTACTTCCAAAGTTTATACTTCAAACTGCTTTCACTTCTACGCTTGTGGAGAAACAATTGGGTGGCTTTAAAAGTGACAAGTCCAATTGTGGAATCTATTAAATTTAATATTAAATATATCATTGAATTATATATAGTACTATGAGACCTACTACGAGGCAAAGATGGTTCCACACAAGTTTTTTTTTTTTTTTTTTTTTTCCCGATTGTGTGACGCTGCCTGAGCTTATAGCTCAATGTATAATCGTGTGTATATTTTTTCTCTTAACCAACTTAAAACAAAATCATTTGTTTCATTTAAATAAGTTCCACAGAGATTCCTCAATCCCATCACCTTTCTGGACATGCCAGGAGTGTGCGGAAAGCAATGTAGTGTTTCCGCACACGCGCGCAAGAATGAGATCATGCGACTATTATTAAATCATTAAAGAAGTTAAAATATAAGAAGATTATTAGGCTATTAATGATAATCTTTTTTGTCCCCTTTCTTTTCGATATGAAGGTATAATTATTCCTTAACTCAGGTTGTGAGCAAGTCATGCCTTTATTTATATATATGTATGTATATATGATTATAGAATAATGTACCGCCTTGCTTCTTGCATAATCTGCTCATTCCTCCCTATTAGCAGCAACCTTGCCTGTCCTTTCTAGGAACTGGCGCTCGCTGCATTATTCTTATAATTTAATAAGTAACGAGTATTCTATCCCCCCCCCCAAAAAAAAAAAAATAACGATATTAAGTCAACCACTTAAACAAGTAATTAGATCACAACTAATATAACTAACGGAGTAACGGTTCAGATCGCCATTCCATTTTCGCGTTAAAATAAATATTACAGAGAGACCGGAACATCAGATGATGAGGTGACAAATCAGGAACTGACACATGGCATGAGCCCACCGAAGCCATTCGTTCTTTCTCAAGGATATTATTATTATTGAGTATTAATTGACCCAGCTGCCTTTGCCTTTGCCTTTGAGTCTTAACATTCAGAAAGAAAGAAAGCGCATTTACTCACTTCAACTCAATTTGGCAGTTTACCAGTTTTCCATCTTGATCTTGAATGAAGAATTAAATGACGCCCTTC
Organism: Citrus x clementina; assembly: GCF_000493195.1. NCBI lineage: Eukaryota > Viridiplantae > Streptophyta > Magnoliopsida > Sapindales > Rutaceae > Citrus > Citrus x clementina. Next base: position 50,787,919 of record NW_006262339.1, read on the forward strand.
TCACGTGACCGTCATGTGATTTCCATTCTCGCACGGTCACAGTCACAGCACCAATGTATGATGATATATTATCTATCTCCTATGATCATACATCTATCTGTCTATAAAAGAAACTCACCGGCGCCAGATTATAGCTCTCTCTTTCACTCCTTCTCACCACTGTCATCATCATCATCGTTAACACCACCGCCGTACGATCTGTTTACTTATAATAACACTCAACACTCTCATCACCGTTCGCTCTCATCAATGGAGAATCTTAAACCAAGCCTAATCATCATCATTTTAATCTTAGCCATCACCGTATTCCTCTCTATCTCCCTCTGCCTCCTCCTCCGCCACCTCAACCGCCGATGCCTCCGTCATCTCTCCACCGTCACCACCGTCTCCTCTGCCGACTCTCGTCGAGTCTCCAGCCGCCGCGTTTCGCCTGATAATCCTGCATTTTCGGTTATGGACTCGCTCCCTCTGTTCACCTTCTCCTCCGTCTCTCGCCGGTCGTCTAGCGGAGGAGATTGCGCCATTTGTTTGTTCAAGTTCGAGCCTCACGATCAGCTCCGTCTTCTTCCTCTCTGTTGCCACGCGTTTCACGCTCGTTGCATCGATACGTGGCTCGAGTCCAATCTGACGTGTCCTCTCTGCCGCTCTCCGATTATTGCCACGGAAACGGATGTGATGAAGGCTATACATGCTTCCTCTGGTGGCGGAAGTGACAGTTTCAGGCTTGAGATCGGCTCCATCAGCCGCCGTCAAGCCGGTAATGAACCGCCCGGAGAGCCGCAACGACGTTCCTACTCTCTCGGCTCGTTCGACTACGTAGTTGACGAGGAGTCTGATATCACGACGAGCCAAATACACCGGGGAAGCATGTCCGACAAGGAGGAGGTTGGCGCTCAGGCAGCTTCGGAGGCGAACCTAGCATCGGAGGTAGCCGCGGGAAGGAGCTGGCTCAAGGACTACGTTGACCGGCTCTCTTTCTCTGTCTCTTCACGTGCCATGTCCTTCAGGAGCTCCGGGAGATTCTTCACTGGAAGCAGTCGCCAGAGCGATGTGGGAGATTACGACATGGAGACCAACCGTGTTGGCGAAGAAATCAGCGAGTTTTTTCGCTGGTTTTCAGGGGTATGACTTGTAAATACACAATTTTTTGTTTTTGTTATTTTTTTTTAAGGCTACAACCCCAGGCGGTATGTTGTGTTTCTTTTGCTTTATCCACGCTACTTTTTTCTTTTTTAATTTTCCTTTCAAAATTTAGGTGAATGAATGAATGAAGTGGATACAGTCAAACTTAAGTCTCCTTAACTAGGGGTGGGGATGCCTTTTGTCCTGTGTAGAGATAGATTTTAAGTAGAGGGCATACGCGTCCGTTCAATATCAGACGATTGAGATTTGTAGGTTGCGAATTTTTTGAATCACTACTATGAATTACCGTATACATGGTACTGAGCTGTGTCTATTATGTTTGCTTTCTTTCAATTTTGTGGTGATGATTTAATGACACACAATACGTTGTATTGAGCATTTGAGTGGGTGCATGAAAATCACCGATCATTTATGAACGAGTTGGTATCATATTGTACTGCACCGTGTATATAATTAATTTCGAAAATTTTGATTAATGATGGGAATGGTGTTGGTTAGGCGTCAATCGCTTGAAACCTTTTAGTTAGTTTGATGAATTCGAAAGCTCTTTTTTTAAAGCTAAATTGAATTAAGATATGATGCAGTTGTGAGACCCAGATAATTAATTCTTTACTTTGTGATTAATTCAATTGAGTGTCTTTATCTCTGGTTTGAAGTCCCTGTTTATTTGCCGTGAGTGATAAAAAATTCTTGATTTTGAATTATCAAAATTCTTCTTGATTCCTACTGTAATATATATTTTATTTAGAGTGATGATACACCCACAAACTATTGTATAAATTTATTTTGTACAAACTGATTTATCATTAATTTATTGGTTGAGTGAAAATATAAAATAGATATTTAATTCAATTAATTTTATCATGTCATATCAATTTATATAAAATAAATTTATACAAAAATTTATGGTTATATTATTACTTTATTTATTTATTTGATCTTGGAAAGACTGAATTTCTCATAATGGATAGCTAAAAGAAGAGGCATAGTAATGATCATTTAATTTTGTCATGAATATACGAGATTGATAGAGTGGGAAAGTATCAATTATTTTATTTTTGTAACACACAAGTATCAATCTTTACTGAAATTGCTTTTATTCGTTTCATGTTTTCTTTAGTTTTAAGTCTAAAAAATTGGAGTTGCAAAGAATATTACTTGTGAAATCTACACTCCTTTCTTAATGTTACAATCTCACTCAAATCCAAATCTTGTATTTAACAAGTAATAAGTAAGTGGTTTCAGTTTGGAAGGAATGGCATCATGTTGAGAAAGGAAAGCGAAGTTTTTGGTAAGAGGAACAGGATAAGGAACTAACCACAGGCATTTTGATATAACAGTTAGTTGAAACAAATCTTACAAACAGCCACTCCACCAACCTACCCTACCCTCGAATGAAACTGGATTCTCGCATACTTCGGAGCAGACCAAGACAAAAACATGCGTATGCCAAAAAACATGACCACATTCTTGGCTAACAACTAGATCGACATATCTGACTACCCTTTACTAAATTGGAATTGGATTCATATCAAATCCTAATCTCTGGTACAAAGAAATGGGCAAAACTAATGAAAAAGATAAATATATACATATATTACATAAGGAAAACTTTCTATTCCTAAATTAAATTCTGAAACGAGTTTACAAAGAAATGTTGTAAACGGATTTTTACTACTTGTAAACTCTCCCCAAATTTTAATTCCAGACCTGAAGCCTCTATTATATAATAAAACAACCGATTTTATCTATTGACTGAAACACCCTCCCAGGCTGACCATTTTTTCTGTGTGAATTCTGTGGACTGTCTCTAGTTAACATTCATAATATTCGTCAGAAACTAAGGAAAAGGTGAGAAAATTGTATTATACAAGATTCTTCTCATAATGTTCATTCAACTGAAAAATCCTCAAGCATTGTCTCTCTCATTTTCTGAACTCTCACTCAACAATGGTAGAAATTTTGTAGAATATAATAAATATAAAGTAAACCCACCATCAAGATGTTGCAAAAAGACAGACCGGTCTTGGTCTTCTCTCCATCACTGCAAGTATAGGTGCTTCCACTGAAGCATCCTTTCTTCTGCCTGATCCCTTCACCATGATCATCAAGAACAAACGTGGAATTTGTCTTACCGTCACTAAACAAAACACACCAAAAGAAACTTTTGTGGAACCCAACCAATCCGACTCCTACCTCAGTATGTGATTTATTTCTCAGAAGGGATAATGCCTTCTTGTCCTTCACTAGAACATCTGAAAAGGCTCGTGATGGTTCAAGATACTTTGTTTTGCATCCCACCATGTGGCCGGTTATGGTGCCAAAAGTGGGCAGCTCTACACCACAGTTGGGAGCAAAAACTTCAGTGAAGTCATCTTCAGGTGGTTTACAGTTCACAGCGTTGCCGGTAGAGCAGTTCCCCTTGCACAGTTCGACATATTGTAAAGCCATGCAGCCAAGCCCAGGACTGTCGTTCAGTTTTCGGAGCTTTTGAGATGTTCGATTGTTGTTAATGATGTCAACAAGATCATTTGCGGGGTTTCCTGTATCCGTATGTCGAAAAACAATCAATTACTTACACCACTTATCAAGAATGCATCAATAGTTTGCTCAGAGTACTTAAGATTCAGGACGAGAAGAAATTTCATAGAACATCAATAGTTTGTTTTTTCAAATCTATGAGCATCAAGAATCAGAACATTCAACATTATGACAGTTAGCATCACCGCTCTCAACACTCGACAACACAAGTAATGTGCATGTGCATTCTCAATTGAGATGAAGTTTTCAGCTTCTGCAGGTGAAGGCTATACTAGTAGAGAAGAATATTAATTAGACGCATGCCAATGATTTCGTCATTATTTTGAGGAAGCAAGACATTTAATCACTTTATAAAGTCAATTTATCTTTTTGTGTTGTTGAATTGTGATGAGAAACTGATATGCTAGTCCCGGCGTCCGTTCATAGGCCTGATTATGGACTACCCACTCCAATGATTACAGTACCAAACTGGGGCGCTTACACACAAAGCAACCCAGTTTCATTCTTTCTTGAATAGCATAAACAACCAACAACAAAGTGGTGTATTCTGTTAGTAAAACAAAATTCAAGTCAATTTTGAACCATTTCCCTTTACGGGTTGTATTTCATTCATCAATATTATTATTATTATTTCTTTAATAATATGTAGCCAGCTTCTCGGAATGCCAATTCTCAAATGCAGAGGTTGCTTAATGGAAACCAATTTAATTTGTCAAGAAGAAGATGAAACGCCATCTATTTTATCTTGATTTTTCTTCTCGGAATCGTTTTAGTCTCGAATTTTTGTAATGTAATGTGATAAATTAAAGTTGTCGTTCCCTCAAGTCGTAGGTACTTACATAACTAGAATCTTTGAAGATTCGAAACTTTTGAACATCCAATCTCTTGCTCCATTTTTCACAGAATCACCCAAGAGCACAACAAACAGCAAAATCACCCAATTGCAAAAACACAGACACAAGATAAAAGCAGAGTTTCAGAAAAGAAAGCAAGAAAACACGTGCGCCCAGGAGCTTATATGCAAAAAGCTAACTTTTAAATAATCTGTTAGCAAGGTTTCAGAAACTAAACAAAGGGAAATGAAGAGCTATGTTACCATGTTTCTTAGAGCAAACAGCAACCAAGAGCAGTAGATGGCAGAGCACAGTCCACTCAAAGAAACAGAGCTGCTTCACCATTGTAACCAACCAACAATGTCAGATGTTGGGCTTCTTCCTCTACCAGAAAAAAAGGGAAAAAAAAAAGAGTGAGAAGCAAAGTAGAAAACCCTAGGCTTATTAGTAAAGAGTAAACTGCCTTTCCAGCCTATTTTAAGAAGGATGTTGGTTTGGTAATGGTGTGAAAAAGAAAATCAGAGGGTGAAAATGGATAATATTTTGCGGGAAAAAAAAAGGGTAAGGGATAAAAGTGTTAAAAGAGATTAAAGACAAATTATGGGACTTGTGGTCCCCAGTAGCCGTTGATTGAACCGTAAATGTGTATTACTTTTTGGCAAAATAATTGGAGTAGCGGCAGATTTTCAAATGCTTGCTTTGCTGGATGCTGGACGAGGACCCACGTTGTGTCGTTCACAGCAAATTAAGCATGTAAATACATTTTATTGAGATTATACAAATACATTTTAATGAAATTATTGGTCTTATACTTTATAGCTCTGTGTCAGACTCAATAGATTTGAGTGATTGGTGGATGTAAAAACTTACTGATAATTATTAAAAAAAAAAGTTATTTGATCAATTAGAAATTATCAATTCGGCATTTATGTTTTTTTGACATATCAATTCACTAATTATTATTTTTTTCTCTTCAAGGTAGAGGAGTTTGTTTCTCAAGATTCAAATTTGGGTGATCATCTAAATAAAATTACTTGAAAACTAATCAAATAGGCCACAAAGGCAATTCACTAACCAAACCTTGTCTTTTTAGTTTTTATCAATTTACTAACAAATTGTTAACATCATTAATGAAATGTAGATGTTACATGGATATTTAAGGTGTTTCATTAATTTGATTTCTTTAGGTTAAAATGACATCATTTTAACGATAAGAACTCATCAAATACAGTTTCTTCGGATGCGTTTGGTATCAGCTCAATTTCTCATTTTAATTTTAATTTACTCGAAATACTAAATCTTCAATTATTTTTAAAATTCTTTCTAGGTTCAATTTCCCCGTCTGATTTTAGTTTTATTAATTTTATAACGCAATTAATTTTACATGTTTAATTTTTTCAAGGATAGATTTATAAATAATGAATTTTGTTAATTTTTTCATTTAGAGGATAAAATAATCTTTGAGCAGAGCTATTAGCACCCCTCAAAAACTCTCATCAAGCCCCTTTCCTTAACCCCACCCCACCCCACCCCATCAAATAGCTAGAAATTTTAATATATCTATTTTAATTTCATAAACACGCTTAAGAACATAAACGATAAAGAGTCCTCGAACAAGAAAAGAAAAAGTAAGCAATAAAATCCAGTAAAGACTTAATCTTTTTATTGCATAAATGGCAGACTCTTCCTTGTCCATGAAGTTTAAGAGCCCAATCATGGCAGTATTTATTATCAGCACCAAAAAAGTTGCATGAAATCGAATTTGACCAATTGTAGAGAAGCCAAAAAAAGACAAATTATTTAAATGATTAATTAATAATAATATTTTTTTTATATATATATAGGATTTTGAGTGTTTGTTCTTTCACTTAGAAAAATAATTAGAAATAAAAGATCTTTCATTAATAATGAGGTTTGATTAATATGTTACAGTTTTATCTTAAAGATGAGAATAAAAGAGAACAAACTTTACAACATAGTATTTGATTGTTAGGTGAGTTTTTAAAAATCAAATCACTATAATTTTTATTAGGTAAGGTAAAAATCAGTTAGAAAAAACACATATATTTATGCGTGGAGGAAAGAAATCTCTCAATCATGGGGTTCAATTTAAGAAGAACAAAAGGGTATGCCCGGAAATAAAATATGTGGAGATAAAATAATAAGTTTTTAACATTATTTAATCAGATTTCTAAGAAAAGAGTTTTGTGAGAGTTTTAGATGAGTACAAATAGCATTACTCATAATTACTCATAATCTTTTCAATCATTTTTAGAATTTTAAGGATAAAATAGTCTTTTATCATAGATTATGTTAAATATTACGTTACTTCTAAATATTTGAAGATAAATTGATTAAAAAAATAATAAAAGCTTAGGTGGATCTGAATTATTATCAGAGTTCCTAATGAGTAATGACGGATTGATAAACCAAAAAACTTAGGTCTTAAAATTAAATAAAAAATGTAAATATAATAAGAGTCCTGCTATTTACCCCGGGTCAAATCCCGGGTCAAACCCCGAAACTAAGTGAAACGACGCCGTTTTCTCTTTTTTTTTTTTGTTTTCATTCTATCTAAAACGACGTCGTTTAGTTAGAAAAAGATTACCTCTTATTTCCTTTCTTCATCCTGGCACTATGAGATGAGATTGATCGTTTTTTTTCTTCTTCATTTTTTCTCCGATATGCCGCTCCGTGAGCAAGCAAGGAGTGAGAGAATAAAGTGGGCTGTGGTGATGTTAGAATTTGCACCTATTTGTATCTATTTAGTGAGTAGCCTGTTAGTTTTTTTGATCTTACGTTGTTTTGGTTCCATGGGTTTGAGAATTTCTCTACTATTCGTCACTCTGGTTTTGTTTTTTTATTGGCTTTGTGAAACACTTTAAATTGGATCGTATTTCGTTCGGCTTTTCTCCAAAGTAGGACTCCAATTTTGGGTGCGCATCCTCTGCTAATTATGCATAAAACTGGGCTTTGGTGGGGGTCTGATCTTCGCCCTTGGGTTTAAAAGTGTGATGGCTGTCGGTGTTGGTGGTGTCGATGGTTGAGAAATAGAAGGAGAATGGCCTTCGAGACGAAAAGGAAGAGAAAGCAATTTGGGGCTGCATTAACCAAGCTAAATCGATTTGGAGTTGTACAGTTCGTCAAATGTCTTCTTAGGCATATAAGTAGGAGCTCTTCCATGCCAACATAGCTATTTACAGGACATCATATTCAACCTCCAGAACTACTCATGGCGGAAGCTTACCAGATTGGGGAGGTCCCTTGATTGAAGTCTCTTAATGTCATTAGCAGTCACCTTACATGACTCCAAAGTCAGTGATCTTAAATTCTTCAGTGGCTTCAGGTGACGTAATCCTGCACTTGTTATCTGGGAATTTGAAACATTCAAAGAGACCAACCCTGTTAATCCTGTATTTGCAAGAACAGAAGTTACGACAACAAGGTTAAAAGATCCCCACAATATATATGAGTATATCAAAAAACGACGTCGTTTTAGGGAGAATGAAAAGAAAAAAAAAAACAAATGAAACGAGATCGTTTGTTAATTTCGGGGTTTGACCCGGGATTTGACTCGGGGTAAGTAGCATTTTCCATATAATAATAATAATAATAAGAAAAAGAAAGAAAGAACGTTCCAGAACTTAATGGGCGCATACGTACGCACCAAGAGGTTGCCTACACGGCCTTGGAAAATAGAAAAAGGGTTGGCTTTCGCAGAGTTTAGTTTGGCGCTAGTTATATACTTGCTCCTTATCCATGGCGGCTACTTTCGTTACCATACCAGCTCCTCTATTTTCTCTTAAGAAAAATAACATTCCTTCGCGTTCCAACCATAGGCTACTTGGTTGGTTTATTCACCTTTCAATTTGATCTTTTTGTCATTTCCCTTTTCTCGTCAATTTTACTCAATAAATGCGGTTTTTTTTTTTTAATTTTTATTTTTTACAGGATGGCGAAAACAAACTCTGACAGTGAATGCAATTGCCACCAAATGGGAGCCCACTAAGGTTTCAAATTTTCTTTAATCTTTCTCTAAATTTAGCTTTCGTCTACCATTTTAAGTTTTTATTTCTAGATGGGTCTTCTAATGTTAATTGTTAATGTACTTGATTTTGTTTCTATTTTGTAGGTTGTTCCTCAAGCCGACAGAGTCCTGGTTCGTCTCGAACAGTTACCTGAGGTTTGCCCTTATCTATAATGTCCTTGTTATTGGATTTTATCGGGGGGCTTTATTTGATCTCATGTCATATTGATGTTTTTATAGCAATGACTCATGACTGGGAATAGATTCTTTATTGCTGTATCGGTTATGAATCCACCTATGCTTATGGATTTGTTATGTCAGCGTACTGATTTGCAATCTTTGTATACCATGTGATGACTTGTTAACTGGAGAACTAACTGTCATTCGAGAGGATTTACCCCAGTGGTCTTTTGTCTTGGAAAAATAGAGTAAAAGTTTCAGCTTTTGTTTTCCTTTTAGAATGGAAAGCCAAAGTTGCATTTTATCAAGTAATGTATGTTTTAAGATAGTAAATGTTGTAGTAACCTTACCGTTTAGTTAAGACTAATTATGAGGTCACTGTTGTTGTGATATTATCTTGCATTCTGGCAGAGTAGATCTCGTTCAAAATTGTTGGTCTGTAATGTTTCATTTGTGGGATTGGCAAGGGATGAGATAGTAACAGTGTTGTTATATTGGCCCAATTAGAAAGACATATGTTGAGTTGTTGACTGTAACTTCGCCATTCTAAACGCCAACATTTTTTATGACATAATCAGTGGATCATCAGTTTCTTTTGTACATTGAATTACATGAGTTTCCCTGTCATGCTTTCTCATGCGAAGAATGATCTATTTTATGCAATAGAAATCAGCTGGTGGAATCTTGTTGCCCAAAGCAGCTGTTAAATTTGAACGGTATTTGATGGGGGAGGTAAGATGCCAAATCTTGTGTGTTTGTTGGGTGTGGTAGATGATTGTTCAGGATCCAATGCTCCACTTTATTTATTATTATTATTATTTTTTTTCCAGATTCTCACAGTTGGTGCTGATGTTGGGCAAGTGAATGCTGGAAAGAAGGTAATGCCACTAATAGTTTATTTTTCTTTTCAAGATTTCCTGGTGTGCTCTTTTCTCCCATATCTAAAGTTGTATATGTTTCTCTTAATGCAGGTTCTTTTTTCTGACATTAGTGCTTATGAGGTAAGCAGCTTGCCTCTATGGTGTTATCATTTCCTTTGTTACATTAACACTATTGGCTGATTTCATTTGCATCAATATAGGAGGGGACTCCCTCTCCCATCGTAGAAATCAACACTTATGGTGTTCAAATTTTGTCATGTACCGAAATAATTATGAATCGGCGCACTCTGAATGCATGTGTGTTTGTTTCAGGTTGATCTGGGAGCAGATGAAAGGCATTGCTTCGTCAAAGAGAGTGACTTGCTGGCTGTGGTTGAGTGATGTTTCACCATAATTTGCTGATATAACAGCAGATTGGCTTTTTAGAATTTAGCATCATATCTGCACTTGTATTAATTCTACGGTGGATCTTTTTATTTTATAATTGATCTTCTAGAACCATGAATAACCAAGGAGATAAGTTTTATGGGCAGCATGCTGCTGTATCATATGCTTCTGCCACCCTCTGCCTTCCGGTTGTCTTAAGTATGTCTAAACAAGTGGGCAGTGTGGCATCTGTTCAGATTAAAGGCAGACGGCTCTTTCTCGTTGTGAAAAAGCCTGTGGCCTTTCAGGCAAGTTTAATTGCCATACATAGCCGCGGAATTTCGGAAGGAATGATGTGAATAATGAAAATGACGATTCAGTTATACTTGTTCCATTGCATACCAAGACGGTCAGGATTTAATTAAGGATTATGGTGAGTTTCAGCCGCAATCCCATCTGCCAAAGAAACTAAAACCAGAGGCGGAGAGAGAGAGCCCCATTTAGACCTGTCTTAGACACTGACGCAACATGATAAAGTTTTCTAATGTCTGAGGTGCTAAGGGTGAAGCCATTGGTAGCCTCTCATTTTTCTTATAAATCTTACTTTAAATAAAATTACGGTTAAGGATAAACAGAATTAAACAAACGTGACTTTTTTTAATTAAAATAAATTGCTTACATTAATAATCAATCTTTTTCACAAATTGTTTTTCAAACTTATTCATTAAACATTTTTGTACTTGAGATTGCTTTTGAATTATAATGTAAAATATCCATAATTTAAATCAATGATTAATATTCAAAAATTCATGACACATAAAACATCTTAATTTGTGTACAGGGTAATAACAAAATTATAAAATAAATAAAAGATAGCACAATATTACTTTGAGTATTAACAAAAAAAAATTAAACGAAAATTAAAAAGTATATTAAAAATAAAGATATTTTTGAAAATAAAATAAATATAACTGGAAAAAGAGGGTTTCATGAGGAGAGGGGTGCCGAACGTCCAACTCTTTTCCTAAAAGCATGGACTAAAAAAATCATAAGCCCAAGCAAAAATGAAAACATTAGAGCTCAAATAACATTAGAACTCAAATAGGCGTAACTCAATCATGCCCTCCTTCCTTTTGGGTGAGTACCAAGCAACAACTTTCCCAGAGCGAAGAAGCCTCAATGAGTAACTCAAGCTGTATATTACATCCTCCATATGTGAGCCATCTTTCCCAGATGCAGCATCAAGTAAATACTTTGAATCAACACGGAAGACTATCGGCCCTAAAACCTGGAAAGTGGGATACAGAATTATCATTTTCAAAAGTATTCCTAACATAAACTTATCGAGCACCGAACACGTATCACATTTCAAAAAGTAGTTCTCTCCAGTAGTAGAAGAGTTAAATAGTTTGTCTGCATTCTGCAGTTTCTCAAAAGATTATAGTTTTCCAATTCTTCCAAATTGTTTTATGTTTCAATTCAGAGAAGTCATTTGATTTCTTGAATTACCGTTCACATTAGTTCCTTCATGAATCCTGTTTCTTGCCTAGATTTCTAATTACAACAATATTTGACAGCAGCTAAAGCAGGTAGAATATGGTGAAGGAAATACCTGCTGCTGCAAAATAAAATTTAGCCTAGGGGAAAACACCAAATTGTCTGCACTGCTGGCTGAATTACGGCTGAAAGTATTCAAAATGCTTTTGGCAAGGCCTGAAACTGAACTTATGTCCAAACGAGCATCTACTCGGGTTAGGTCAGCAAATATTCTCCTGAACTTACCATGTTGAACAGTACAGCATATGGAGCCAAATAAATCTGCACTCAATGGACTTCTTTTTTTAGTGTTCACAGCAATGCGCCCATCTTGGGATTCACCGGCCATTGAGCTCTCCTTGCCCCCAAACCAGGCCACACAGGTGCCTCCTGACATGTTAACGTTAGCATGAGGAGATCAGCAGCAGAAACAACTCAATACAAAAGAAATTGGAATAAATGGAAATTTGATCCTTACAACTAAAATGATAATTGTCATACTGGTTATTTGCATGCAAAATCAAATCTGGCAGTAAATCCCAAAAAGAAATAAATGATAAAGAGTCCTTGAACAAGAAAAAGAAAAAAAAATAATAAGCAACAAAATCCAGTAAAGACTAATCCTTTCATTGCATAAATGACAAACTCATCCTTGCCCATGAACACCAAAAAAGTTGTATAAAATCAAATTTTAGAGAAGCCAAAAAAATACAAATTATTTAAATGAAAACACCAAATGTTAATTAATAGTGTGTGTGTGTGTGTGTGTGTGTGCACGCGCGAGCGCGTGCGCATTCATATAGGAGTTTGGATGTCAGTTCTTCATACAGAACAATTATTGAAAATAGAAGATCGTTCACTGATAATGGGGTTTCATCAGTATGCTATAGTTTTATCTTAATGATGAGAACAAAAGAGAACAAACTTTACAATATAGCATTTGATTGTTATTTGAGTTTTTAAGTATCAGATCACCAGAATTGTTATTGGGTAAAAATCAGTTGGGAAAACGAATATATTCATGCATGAAGGAAACAGAGCTCTCAATCGTGGGTTTAATTTAAGAAGAACAAAAGGTTAAGTGTGGAAATAAAGTATGTGAAGATAAAATAATAATTTTTAAAATTATTTAATCAGGCTTTCCCAGAAAAGGAGTTTTATGAGAGTTTTGGAGGGGTGCCAATAGCATCAGTCTAAAGTTTAAATTTTTACGGATTTAAGAGTTTATGAGGGCTATTTTTATGAATTTAATGAAGCTAGTTTACTAGATTTAACGGGAGCTAATTAGTAACTCAAGTAATTTCTCTTTACTCTTTTTTTTTTTTTTTGGAAATTATTTTCCGCAGTGGAGGATCAATTTATGAGGTGGATCCGCCTCTGCTTATTAGAACACACACGGAGGGGGATAGGGAGAGAGTAAAATTAGCTACAAGCACAATTCCATAATTAACTATTACCACAAGGTTGAAACTGCAAGAAAAGCAAAGTTACCAATGATTGTGGATATAGCTGCATGAGGTTCTCTAAGGCACACATCGTATGCCGGACGCCAAAAAGAACCCTTGTCTGTCTTTATGATGAGATCCTCCTTGGTCTCCTTGTTTCTCCACATGTCCTTTCTCTGCTCATATGAAAAGGCAGCCTTTGCACATAGTCCAGGCATCAGAGCAGCAGGTGGCTCACCATCTATGGCATTAGCACTTTCAGGCTGTCCGCCCTTTTTTTGTATACCAAAGCGATAACGCAACCCAGAATCTGAAGCGAGTGATGCCACATTTAAGGATACTGACTCCGGAACATCCCAGTACTGCGCTTTATGGTCAATGAACAGCTGAGGCCACGCAGCCTCTAGCGTAATGTCATGACTAAGTAGCTGCATGTACACATAAAATGTTCATATCATTGTTCAAATAATAAATAAATCTATTGACCATTAATAAAAGAATAAAACTCCGTATACGCTCGGTACCTGATGATAGTTAACGTCTATAAATATTGGACAAACTTG
>NW_006262339.1:50801796-50818701 GCF_000493195.1 Citrus x clementina
AAGATGGAAGAATGAATAGAATAGAAGGCAAATACTTGCCTTGTGATAGAGCATAAACTTGCTGCGTTTTCCTTTCTTGTGGCCGTGCCGCTCCGTGCTCCACAACAAGGACGTTGATGGACCAATAGAAAGTTGTGAACATAAACCAACGGAATAAAGAGACTTATCCAAAACATGCTTAGCAGCTGATGTGAATACAGAGAGCTCCAAATCCTCAGCGGCTGAAAATTCTCTTTTAATATCGGAAATCAGCTTCTTCGGACGAAACTGGCCAACCAATCCAAGCCACCTTACAACAAGTGTAACACACTAAATTTAAGTTCAAAATGATTTTTTTTTTTATATATATATGAAATTTTTAAGCACAAGGATAAAATTTACCAGTTAGAGGTAGATGGTCTGAGCAGGAGAGACTCAAGAGCGAAAGAGCCCAGCTCGAGCTCTTTCTGAGAAGGAGAAGGAGAAGCAGGAGCATAAGAGGGAATAATACCCAAAGGAAACCCCAGGCCCAAAAAAGAGAGCTGCTGGATTCTAAGGGCTCGGCTGGCTCGAGCGGCGTCCAGCGGAAACGGCTCGCCGGGGATTGAATTAGCCGACCCTTCCAGGGTTCGTGGCGACGATATGGGCTGGTCCCAGAATGCGGAGTCCATTGCCGTCTGCAGGTTCGCCATTTTCCTTCTATATGAGCTCCGGCGTCAGAAGTGTACTGTGTTTTTGCTGTCCCTTATCTACGCATTTCTTTTGATTTTTTGAAATGAAACGCCGAGTTTTGTTTTTGTTAGGGGCTTCGTTTGGCCTTTTTCCATTTTTAGGGTTTTAGGAGGGAAATGCTAAACCTGTGTTTGTGGTATCATTTGTTTACTGAGAGGGGAATCAAGCCGCGAGCCCACCCATATCTCGAGATGGGCAGGCCTGGTCCGACTTTTAACTTTCACTTTTTGATGAGAGTGGAGCTCCCAAACACTCCCCCGAAGTCCTCCTTATAACACCGCCTTTTTCTTTTTTCTTTTTTTAAATTTTTTTCCAAATAATTACAATTGTAACCTTAATTAAAATTATCCGAAGACGTCACACTCAGCCCATTTTAACATTCATCCGTCTGCAACCCGCAACCCGCAACCCGCAAATCCTATTTTCTCTTTTAATCGTTGGCAACTTCAAGATTGTTTTGAAGATGCAGGGAAATAACCATTACTGAAACGATATCTAGAAAATGAACTTTGCAATTGGAAATCATTTTATGCACACACATTATAAATTGTTTCCTAAAATATTACACTATGAAGAAGTTGAAACCAATTTCTTTCCCATTAATATTGATCTTTGTCTAATAGCCGTGGAAGACTGCAAGCTTCCTCTTTCTTCTCTTAGTTAATGGTTTGAAAGAGCGGTGGGAATTGAGTGAATTACAATAGAAAGCCAGAGACTCAATGGCACGGGGGAGGCTTCATAAAGAAAAAGAATGAACTAAGGGTATTTATGGAATAATATAGGTATTTTAAGAAAATGGGATTTTATTAATGGTAAGATTGTGAAATAATTAGCGAGTGGTTGTGTTGGGCAAGCTGGTGAATGAGAGAAAGTTGTAAAGAAAATGTTGCACAGCGCCTTAGTGAAAGAAGAGAATGAACTTGATCAATGAAAAAAAAAATATATATATATATATATATATATGCAAAGGTTAAATAATTTATAGCTACAGATTGCTAAAACTAATCAAATGTATTAAGTAGATTATTCCCAGCTAAGGTGGAAAGCTCTTGAGCCTCACGAATGATGGGGAAGTAGGACGGCAGCTTCTAAGTTGTAACGCTTCACAGACAAGTTTGAGTATATTCATTCATTCTTCCCAGCTAAGGTGGCATTACGAAGATAACAACATATAATTATAAATTTTTTTTTCTTTTTTTTTTTTTAATTTTGAAGTGAAGCAAGCATTTACTTTAGGTGGCATATAAAGGCCACGTTTGTCCATTTGACATATATACACTACATTAGCTTTTCTTTAACCTTCGCTTTAAGCATAAATATTTATTTTTTTATTTTTATAATACTCTTAAAATGGGACAAAAATTACATAAGCATGTACAAACTCAGAAATTGTGCCCAAAAACCAAAAAAAAATGTGGCCCAACTCTTCTCCATTTTCAATCCATCTCTTTCTCAGCCTCTTCTTCTTCTTCTTATTCGTTTGCAGTTTTCATGGGATAACCGGTCACAATATTGTGCATGAAACTTGCAAAAAATGTGCACAAAATGACCCAAACATAAGCCACAACTTTTGTGTAACTTCTCTCCAAGCTGATGCAAAAAGCCAGTGTGCAAATCTTGGCGAGCTCGGAATGATCTCAATGAAATTAACTAGAGAAAACGTGACAAAGACAAGATCTTACATTAAGGATCTCTTGAAGAAGAAAAAGTTGGACCCATTTATGAGGGCCTGCTTGCATGATTGTTTCGATCTTTATTCTGACGCGGTGCCTACTCTGAAACAAGCCATGAAAGACTACAAAGCCAAGCAATATGAAGATGCTAATATTGGAGTAAGTTCGGTTGTTGATGCCTGCACCACTTGTGAAGATGGGTTTAAAGAAAATCAGGGCGCTGTCTCGCCATTAACGAAAAGAAATTACGATGCCTTTCAGTTGTCCGTCATTTCTCTTTCAATTATAAACATGCTTAAGTAATTCATTCGTTTACTTGTGAAGATGGGTTTAAAGAAAACCAGGGCGCTGTCTCGCCATTAACGAAAAGAAATTACGATGCCTTTCAGTTGTCCGTCATTTCTCTTTCAATTATAAACATGCTTAAGTAATTCATTCGTTTCTTCATCAGTTCAGTGGTCGTTCGAGTTTGCTATTATTTATTTATTTATTTATTATTTGTTCTTTTATTTGGGGTTATCGGTTATGATTTTTGGAGTTACGTCATTTGTCCTCCAAGGTTGGGGGTCATTTGTCCTCCAAGGTTGGGGATGGTTGTCTTCATGGAAATTGTGAAAAGAACTAGATTAATCATCATCGTCATCATCATAATTAAGACTTGTATAAAAAGATTCTGAGGTTGTTTTGAAGTGAACTTAAAGAATGGGTATATTCTCTCTAATTAATCTTTGCTTGGACATCAATTATAATTTACGGTAGTTTGGGATTGTGGTAGTTTATAAAATAATTTATTTTTACTGTGCAGATAAAATAAGTTGTTGACTAAAAAAACAACCACATATTTAATAAATTGTGTTGTTGCGATTGTTATGAATTTAACGTTTGTTAAATTTTATTTCGAAAGTGTTCTTTTATTCTATAACGATCAAGATAGGCGTAAATTTAAATTATCTTTTATTTGTATATCAGGGTTTATGAAAAAGTAAGACATAATTATCCTTTAGTTAGAATACTAAAATTATAATAAAAACTTTAAAAGGTTTTGATGACTTGTTTAATAAGTTACTTATAAAAAGACTTCTAAAAACTGTTGTCAAAATAGATAAACTTATTAAAAAATTAACCTAACACTATTTTTATCAAAACTAATGAAATAAGCTGCTCATAGTGTTTCAACCGTAATTCTAATTGGGGTCTTAATATTTTCTTCGAGATCAATATTATTATATCTAAATTTAATGACCATTATTTTTTGGACCAACCACAGCATGTGAAACTTATTTAAAAAATAAAAAATTCTCTATTAGTAGGATTTCACGTGGCAATGTGTTATGAAGTGAATCACTTGTTCTTTTCTTCCCAAAGTTAATTTTATGTAAACTTTGGCATGTGAGAGTCAAAAGAATTTCCTTTTGGTTTTTCCATCTTGTTTCTTTCTGGCGGCCGAACACCCGAGTCAGTGACAGGCATGAGGATCCACAGTTGTAAGAGATAAATCTTTTAAGCATAGTTGGGCATAAGCAGAGTAGTAGTAAGAGGGATGGCCTCTTGATTAGTCTACCACATAAGGAAAATTATTTGTGTCCCCATATATGGGAGAAACAAAGAAAGAAACAGGTACTCTACAATTTTACTCAAATTTCAAATCAACCGGATCAATATCATGAAGGATAAACATGCCTTTATTCCCTCATGCAGAAAACAGAAGAATTTTAAAATGGCACTTGAGCATCTGCACGGCAATATGACCAGTCCGTTGAATAAGCAAGCAAATAATCATTGAGCATCTTACAAGGAATTTCCATGAAAATTGGCGTTTTAAGTATGAGTAAATTCAGATTTCATATTATGTTAGGAGATGAGCAATAATCTTCTTATCCTCGTTCAAAATACAGAAGTAAGGCCCAGTCATCACCAAAATAGTTCAATCAGCAACATAAACGAGCTTGCAATATAAGCCGCACCAAGAGCTGAGTCCAAAAACCTGTTTATGCTCACTCCATTTTCAGCAAAATTTAATGTACTCAGGTCAAGCATTTGGCTCCAAAAAACAAAACTGTAACTCAACAGGCCAAAACCATACTTAAACCAGGCTAACAGATAAAAAGAAGCCAAATATGCATCTCAAAGGAGGACAATGATAAAATGTCACCAGATCAAGCATCCAAATGCAGAATTGGATTACAGCAGAAAAACAACAGACGTCATGAGACATGGGTTCTTCAAATTTTACTCATTATCAGACAGATTTGGATTATTTTCCATCTACCTTACAGAGATCATATGCAAAGCCTACAAAAAACAGGGTAGAACAGATAATTTTTTTTCTTGATGCCCCCACAATAAATTCAAGAAGAGAAACTTCCTTATTCAAATTAACTAGCCATCGGATGATTGTAGATGTACTCAATGGCAAGATTACACGCATCAATCCTAACAGCTTCCTTGTCAGGGATTTCAAGCTTGAACTCCTCTTCTAGCGCCATTACAATCTCCACATTGTCCAAGCTATCCAAGCCCAAATCCTTCTGGAAATGCACATCAGGAGTCACCTGAATGGTTAAGAAGTGTGAGAAAACGACAAGCAAAACAAAGGCAGCAAACATGATCACGTGACAAAACTTGATTAGAATAATTTTTCCATAATGTGCGAATGAAATTTGGTGCTTGTAGCTAAACAAAACCACATGTTAAGACAAAAAATGATAACATGTCAATGTCACATGGTGTGAAGTTAAATCCACAGAACGACATTATTAAGGTAACTAACGGGGAAATGCAGCACAGGCTCAACAAGCTGCAAGTGACAAATAAGATCCACAAAATCGATAAATCAAGACGATAAAGCCAAAAATGGAAAAGAAAATGTAATGGACAGAGCAACCATTAGGATTCATGAGGTTATATGGCCATAAATGGGGCATGGTTTGGAAGTAAAGATCTATTAGCTAACCATCTCACTAGGAATAACGAGAGCATCTCCGAATAATTGAAGTTCTCTATCTAAAAGAGAATTCAAATGCTCAAATTAAAGCTAAAGCTGCGTTATGGAGTCTACTTGTACACAGTGATTGTGGTTTGAAAGGCGTCAAATAGATTTAGGGGATGAAACCCAGGCCCAGTACAACCAATGTTCAAAGGAAGCATATCGAATTCAGAAATACACCAATTTTCCCCTACTTTTAGGGAGGCAAATGCCATCAAACATTTGCTTGAGGATTAAACAAAATTGAATCCCCAATCTTTCCTCAGATTCAATCAATTTTTAGGAAGTTAAGACTAAAAAATTGAATTACAAATTAGAATTTCCCAGTAAATCAAACAGTCAATTAATTGAAAAAAAGTGAAAAATGAAAAAAAGGAGAAAGGGGGGGGGGGGGGGGGGGAGGTGTGATTTGACCTGGGAGGGATCGACTTTGGGGAAGCACTTGACAACAGAGAGCACTCTGTCAATGACCTCTTCTTTGGTCAAATGATCGTCGTGGGATGACATGAAACGCAGAGAACCTAACACACTCCATCGCTGTTTGGATCCGGTTAAGGCTAGGGTTTGTACTGGTACTCGAACGTGGTCAAGCACAGCTCTTCTCAATGCCATCTCTCTCGCTCTGCTCTTTTGGCTATTGGTAGTGAAGGAATCCCCTCAATTGCTTGGTAATAATAATAATGCCCAGTAAGTAAGTATATTCTTTATAATAAGGCTTTAGTGCTCAGTAACTATTTCTGTAACTCAATTTTCGAAACCATTTTTTTTAAATAAATAGATTTATTATTAATATTTTTTATACACAATATTAAAAAAAATATATAAAGGGTTAATTTTTAGAATAACCCCTCATGAAATAATAATATTTAAAATACCCTCTAAATGATTGTAAACCTCAACTTATCCTCATTTTTATAGAGAAGATGAAAAAAAAATCATTAATTAACCCCTAATTTTCTTCTTATCTTTTGAAAAAAAATAGAGCAAATTGAAGTTTAAAATAATTTAGAGGATATTTTGAAAATTATCATTTTAGGATGAGATAATCCGAAATTTACCCATATCCAAAACACTATTTGAAACTCGACATATTGTTTTTGAATTGGTATTTACTTAAAACAAAAATGTGAAAGAGAATTAGTATTTTGGAGTTGTTGTCTTTTTAGTTTAAGTCCCAAGTACTCATTTGATATCATTTCATGTTTTCTATATCTAAAAAATAATAACAATAATATGCATTTGGCATACATAATTAGAAATAATAAACAAATAAATTATGTGTTAAGTGGTAGTACTATTTTAAGCATAAGTTTTACTAAATATGTAAGTGATATTTGTATTTTAAAAGTTAATAACGCTAGTTTACCTTTTAATGTAAGATAATGAAGAGTTTTAAAATGAGAATTTCTAATTTTCTATAACCATTTTTTTATTTTTTACTTTTAGTTATGAACTAAGCTCACGTACATGGACCAAATTTGGTTAGATTCATTTTCTCGCCCGCGGGTGAACCCCATTTCTCTACTCATAAAAAGAATAGCCCAGGAATTTATTTTCCTACAAATCAATTTGTTTCCAATTTTATTCTTTTTTTTTCCTTCACCGATTAATCAACCATGATTTAATAGAGGAAGAAGCCAGACGAACAAGATGAGTTTTTGAGAAACAAAAATAGAGGGACAAAAGTTGTGGGTTAATTTTGAATTATTCTGATGAATAAACTATCTATAAATCATCTCTTATTTTTTAAAACTTCAATTTACTTTACTTTTATGAAGAAAATAAGAAAAAAAAACCATCATTTCACCTCATTTTCTCTCTTTTTTTTTTGGAAAGAAAAAAAATTTCTTAAAATTTTAAAAAATAAATTTACTGTTTTATATTAATTACTATAATATAAAAAGATAAGAATAAAAAGTGGAATATAATATAATTTATATTATATTATATTATAATACTATATAATATTCTATTAAAAATTAATTTTTATATCAATAGCTTTTGCTATATAGAGATAAGAAAAGTTGATGTGTCAATTGGTGCGTTGCACAAATCTGAGGGCCCCCTTGAGTTTATGTAATGCGCCAAAATCTACATTATAATGCATAACAATGAAATTTCTAAAATTACCATACACGGTCAGCAATACGTTAATGTAATAATACTATGCTATTAGTGAGACATTAATACATTATAATGCATAACAATGAAATTTCTAAAATTACCATACACGGTCAGCAATATGTTAATGTAATAATACTATGCTATTAGTGAGACATTAAGATTTGGCTTAGTGTGGATGATTGGATGAATTACTGAAATATGCAGACGGCTTGAGAAGAAATGGGGGTTATGAAATGACTTACCTTTTAAAATGTTGGAGAGGAAATTTAGTAGGTGTCAATTTAAGGAAGAAGATGGGTGGGGTGGGAACAAATTGACTCATGATTTTAGTTTGTATTTGTTATGGGATGGCTTATAATTTTATTCTCACGTAATATTTAAAGAAATATCTTGCTTCATTCGCATTAGGAAAAGAAATATCTCTTAAATCAATTAAATTAAGAAAAAAAAAATGAATTTAGATAATTATTGGGACTCTCATCCATAAGAGTATGGTTCCCATTTACGCGGCAGAATTTACCCTTGTGAAGGAAAAGATAAAAAGCCTGAGGGGTTATGTAAAGGAAAACAGAAAATGTGGAGAAAACGGTGTACATGGTGAGAGGCTGGCTCTGCCAGAGCCACTGAGCCAGAGCCAGCGCCAGCGCCCGCGCACGCGTGCAGAAAATTCGTACATACACACACCTGCAGAGAATTACTTCTATTCTATGCATAAATAAATAAAGGGGGCAGGCAGGCAGGCAGGCAGGCATCAAAGGCAAATCCCGAAAATCCGAGGCCCCCGAGATCTCGTCCTCCATCTCCTTCTCTCCGTTGAATACACCCGGCCGAGATCTCGTGTAATTGCACCAAAACTGTTGATTTTTGTTGTAGATCCGAAAAAATGGCTCCGGTTTCAGCTCTAGCCAAGTACAAGTTGGTGTTTTTAGGGGATCAGTCCGTGGGCAAAACTAGTATCATCACTCGCTTCATGTACGATAAATTCGACAACACTTATCAGGTATTTCTTCTATTTGAATTCCGTGCAAAATAGAAATCATAATAATTGTGCTACGTATACGGGATCCGTTTAGGAGGTTGATTACGTGTTTGGATTGGATCTGATATCGTTTCGCGGGCATATGATTGTGTCATGAGTTGGCCGAAGATTTCTTATATGTACGAGTTGACGTGACGTGTTATTCATCTCTCTCCTGCTAGATTTGAGATATTTGTAACTTTGATTATCAGGCTACCATTGGTATCGATTTCCTGTCGAAGACAATGTATCTTGAAGACCGAACGGTTCGTTTGCAGCTCTGGTGAGATTCTTTTGCACGACTGGCCATACAACAGACATCTTTTTCATTTCATTTCATTTTGTCGTAAAATCCTATGATGGAATTAATGCAGGGATACCGCAGGACAAGAGAGATTCAGGAGTCTCATTCCTAGCTACATCAGAGATTCCTCTGTCGCAGTCATTGTATATGATGTTGCAAGTATGTTGCACCTCTCATTCTTCTCTCTGTGCCCTGGTCTTTCAAATTTCCTTGTTCGTTCCTTCTTCTTTCTTCCTTTACAAGTAGTCGGTTTACTCTGTGTCATAGCCTATTTCTTACAATGATCTTTTTAACCACCTTGCTATACTATTGATTACAACTTCTGTCTTATTTGCTTGTGTTTTAGGTAGGCAGTCTTTCCTAAACACCACCAAGTGGGTTGAAGAGGTTCGAACTGAGCGGGGCAGTGATGTAATCATTGTCCTCGTTGGGAACAAAACTGATCTTGTGGACAAAAGGTATTGATTCTACCCTCCTTGTTAATAATAATTGATTAATAATGTTGTCTGAGCTGCATTTTGTGTTTCATGTTTCAGTCACTTAGTTCAAGGACCTTCTTTTGGATCTATGGGTTTTAGATCCACAGTTACTAGTAGCTTCACTGTAATTATATGGGTTCTGAATAAGCTTTGAACTACCCTGAAATTGACTAGCTTTATCGTCTAGCATTTTAGTTCCTGAAATATAGCGATATTTAACCGTTTTATTTCTTGATAAAAGCTATGGTATTCGTATTCCCAATTATAGTGATTCATGAAACAATGTGAGTTAATGACAATGATATAAATTGGTTTAAATTGTGAAGATGCTACCCTTGTACTAATAGTGTTTTACCTTTATTCCTTGCAACTCTGTTTCAGTAAGTGTTTGAATTCCACATGTATCCCCGTCAACTTTTGAGACAGTGCAAAACAAACACGACTTATCATACGTTGCCTGACATCATATTTCTTGTTTGTTTGGCTAGATTTTTTATTTTCATACAATTTTGTTTATTGTTCTGCTTCTTGTCACTTATTTGACAGGCAAGTTTCAATAGAGGAGGGAGAGGCTAAAGCTCGTGAGCTCAATGTTATGTTTATTGAGACTAGTGCCAAGGCTGGCTTCAATATAAAGGTGAACCCATTATTTATTCTGAAGAAGTTATTTACTAGGAACATAGTTCACTAGCTTCTAAATCATGGAGCAAATCATTGTGTTTAGGGCATTGTGATTGGATTAGAAACTTACATATACGCCACTAGTATTATGTTTGATGGTGTTGAAAAACTTTTGTGTTTGGTTCGTTTAAGTCACAAAATTTGGAAAAGTAACAATTTCATATGTTAGCACCAAACATCCAATAGCTGCTGTTATTTATCGAGTCTTGGTCCAAAAATGGACGTATTGACGTGGTTAATCCTTTTTAGGCACTCTTCCGGAAAATTGCAGCAGCATTACCTGGAATGGAAACACTTTCTTCAACAAAGCAAGAAGATTTGGTCGATGTCAATCTGAAGTCTTCCAACACAAATACATCTCAATCACAACCACAATCAGGAGGATGTGCTTGCTGAGATAATACATCTTCTGGGCCCTTCTTTGCAACATTTCCATAATGCTTCTGTAATCTCTTTTAAGTGTCTGTAAAGTTTTGTCCTCCCCTTCTATAGCATTGACGTTTTGGGTTTGTTTGACTTTGTTAAGAAAGTTAAATCTTGAAGAGGATATTATTGTGGTAGTCAGCTAGCCCTAACCTGTCTCATATATACAAATACATGATGTATGGTTCTTGTGGCCTCACAGAGATTTGTGCCAAATTCCCTCTTTAGGAATGTATTTAGTTTCATTTTCAAAACTAGTATTCCATTGAACAAAGTGGATTTTTGTACCATCTCATATTCCATTTTGTTGTGGTGCTTTTACCCGGTGGAAATTAAACTATTGGTGAAGGGTCCGATGGCCTCTCAGTTTATGTAGGTACCTTATCGGACGGTACGCCTGCCTCAAACAAGCGATCAAATGAAAAACTTAATTTACGCTTACAACTAAGCCTGAGATTTGAATTTTTCATTCATTATTGTCACCTTCACTGTGGAATTACTCATGTCGGGGCCACTTGGCATGCGAAGAATTATCATTGAATGGACTTCTCGAACCTGAGAACAAGGGAAAAACCAGTTAATTGGCTCGCGAGTATATATTTTAAAGTGCTATTTGGGATTGAGGTGCCTAGATTACAGTTGAAAAAAAAATTATAATTATAAAATAAAAATTAATAATACGTAATAAATATAAATTTTAAATAATAATTCTGATAAAATTATTAAACATATAATAAATTTTTTATTATACAAGTAAAAAATCGTATTAATATATTTTTTAAATTATAACAGTTAATATTTATCAAATATTTTAATATTATAATTTAAAAATTACAGTTGTCCAACTTCAATCACAAACTCATCTAAATAAATGCCAAATGATTAATCTCAATAGTGCATTTTAAAAGATGCTTGCCACCGAAAGCCGAACGTTAATATATATTTTGCCGTCTTCGATCAGATCGTGCGGTCAGAAATGATCCTTTAATTGGAACATCATGACAAACTTTATTGAAAAATTGCCATTTCTGCAAACTAGAGTAAATAATTGGCCCAGCGGCAGATTTGAAATGAATAAATAACCAACCACCAAAGCCCTTTTCATGCAAAGGCCTCTTATGACCTTTTGCACTTTCTTGTTTTGTTCCCCTTTTCTGACAGTTAGCTTACTTACATGCGTAACACACGTGGACTCTGTTGATGGGTTCAATTTCATCGGAAATTTCGGCTTCAATTGAATCTCGGCAGCCGTGAAAACAACTGCCACGCATCTGATTCCATGTAGCGTACAGAATTAGACCCTTTTTTGAACTCTTTTAATTGGTGGTGTCTTTTCAGTTTCTTATTTATTCTAACGCTTGCTCCTTCTGCCTCTTTTTTTTTTTTTTTGGTGTTTTTTAAACTCGAAGGGCTCGAGCTTCGTTCAGTTCGTGCGGCTATAAATCTTTGAACAGCATGGCAGGTTTCTGTCTTCTCTGTCTTCTTTCTTTTTGTTTGAAGATTACGGTGAAATTTTGATCTGGGTTTTTATTGTTTTAGTCTTTATCACAATTTAAGCAAATGCTGAATGATTAGTAGAAGAAGTTGAATTAAATAATTTATTTTCTGGAGCTAAGGAAACCGAAACTCTTTTGCTCAGTTGGTCTAGATGATTTATCATCGGCTTAAACCCACAAGCCTTCCTTTTTTCTTTTTCCTTTTTCCATATGTGGACATTTTTTACTGTTAGAATTTAGAAAATCATAAAATTGTAGTAATGTCCAAATGGTTGGAAACTTGGAATTGAATTTTTTGTGTAACAGATTGGGGTTTAATTCTATAATCTGAAGTAACAAGGCTTCAAGCTTAAGTAACACAAAATCTTCAATTGCAATAGCTTCGATTAATGGTGTTATATGGCAAGTGTGTTTTTTAATCGGATAGCTCTGCCCTCGAGCTTGAGGTTTTAATCTTTTTGTTAGCAGAACCCTAGTTTACTTCGGCTTTAATAATGAATAAAATTCTTTCGTTGAAACCAAATTATGAATACCATTTGCTATTGTAGAATAGACTAATTTAAAAATGGGATAAGGATAACATGCTCAATAAGGCGTGAGTTCAATTACCATAAGGGTGTCCTCCTAATAACATCCATGAATCTGATTAATTACCCTTCAGACGCTGTGAGCATATGCTTTCTACCTTTTTCTTTATTATCAGGTTCACCTCTCACCAATGAATCTATATTGTGTTTGCATGTCTACAGTAATTGATAGTGGGAGCAAATTCTTCAGATATGTCCTACCATACGGTCTGTTATATAAATAGGCAAATGCTTCCTTCCATTATGGATAGTAATACTATGGCTGACCATTGTGGGTATAATGGTAGATGTCGGGATCAAGTTATTATTATTTCTTTTTCGGCTTTTGTATTAAGCTTATAGATTTTTCATGATAAATGATTCCCTACAAAAAGTTTTTTTTCAGTGAACGTGTCATGGTTAATTAACTCCTTTTTTTTTCTTTTTGTAAATTATAAAAAACAAAAACGAAGAAAAAAATTCGATTTCATCCCGTATTTAGTACAGTGGCAAAGAATCAAATTATAACTATATTTATACCTTTTTCTACTTCGTCTTCCAAGTGCAGGATAACCCCAATGGGTTGTGGGTCTTTTTTCTACCAAACAGAGTCCTTCCTTCACCACACCCATGGGGATGGTCTACAGGGTTCATAACTACTCTTACTACTAGACGCTTCCCTAGCCAACATTTAGATCTGGGTTTACCCAAACTTTTCTGGTTTAATCTGCTTTCTATGCATTTGGAGGTGTGTGAATCAAATTGTAACCTGTAGTGCCTACTTTGAATTTTTATTTTTGTTATTATTATTATTTTATAGATTTTTTGCATGAATGGATACCAAACCTTTCTGCATGGACCCCACCCATGTTAAACCCTGGACTCTTGTACCACCCAGGAGAGTTTAACTAACTGAACCAACTAGCACCCACAGGTGGTTGCCTTGTGCTGAATATATGTTTATGCATGAAATAGACTTCCTAATGCTGAGCTTTTAATTTTCTTCAGACCTCCCTCTCATGTTTTTTCTTGTTGTCTCTTTTAAGGTTTGTAGAAGATGTAATTTGTTATCTAGACAGGAGTATGAACAATTTATCACTTATCAATGTTATTTTTTGTGTTTTTAATTAACAATGGCTAATTTCATTCTTGCCATATAAAGATTCACTTCTGTATTTGCTGTTGTATTGCCATTTATCCCTTTTTAGGAAATACAACTTCTGGTTACTTTTTAAATCAAGATGATGGATGAATTGTGTATTTCTTTGTTTTTTAACCTGAAATGGTAAGAGTAAACATTGTACCAGTCGAGTTTATGAACTTACAGTGTTTAAAGTACTTTTACGATCCTTTTAGTAGGATACATAGACTTTTCTTTAACGGTATTTTGTTGTGTTTTTGTTATAGACTTTCTTTAATGGTACCTTTTTTGTGTTTTTATTATATCCAATGGCAGATAATGAAGAACCGATGATTATAGACAAATATTTAACCAACCAATCACCATTATTTCGTAAACTCAAGAGCTGGCAATGGTGGGTTTTGGTGGTAGTTAACATTTTCTTCCTCATCGCAGGCCAGGCTGCTGCTGTTATTTTAGGAAGATATTATTATGATCAGGGTGGAAACAGTAAATGGTTGGCCACCCTTGTGCAAACTGCTGCCTTTCCAATCCTCTACATCCCTCTCTTTCTTCTCCCTGCTTCTCAAGAGGTTTCATCTTCTTCTAGATATCCTTCTTTTGTGACTCTTGCCTTGGTTTACTTAGTTCTTGGAGCAATATTAGCCGGTGACAACATGTTGTATTCTGTTGGGCTGTTGTACCTTTCTGCCTCTACCTATTCCCTCATTTGTGCAAGCCAATTGGCTTTTAATGCTGTTTTCTCTTACTTCATCAATTCTCAGAAATTCACTGCCTTAATCCTCAACTCTGTTGTCATCCTCTCTTTATCTGCTGCTCTCATTGCAGTCAATGAAGGTTCTGAAGGACCATCAAAAGTGTCAAAGTGGAAATATATACTCGGCTTCATTTCTACCGTTGGAGCTTCTGCAATTTACTCTCTTTTGCTTTCTCTGATGCAGCTTTCCTTCCAGAAGGTGCTGAAAAGGCAAAGTTTTGGTGTGGTTTTGGATATGCAAATTTATACTTCGTTTGTTGCTACTTGTATTTGCATTGTGGGTCTCTTTGCCAGTGGGGAATGGAGAACTTTGAGTGGGGAAATGCAGGGCTTTGGCAAGGGAAAGGTTTCTTATGTGATGGTAATAGTTTGGACAGCTGTGTCTTGGCAGGTTTGTTCTGTTGGTGTTGTGGGATTGATATATGTGGTTTCTTCACTCTTCTCCAACGTAATTAGTACATCTTCTTTGGCTATTACACCTGTTGTTTCGGTGATAGTTTTCCATGACAAGGTGAATGGTGTGAAGGTAATTGCTATGCTTATGGCAATTTGGGGTTTTGCTTCTTACATTTATCAGAATTACCTCGATGATTATAGGTCAAGGAAATCACGATATGATGGAGAAACCCGTAACGACCCTTAATGTCCTTGATTATCTGTGGAAGTGACACACAGAAACTTGTTTGTCATAGATACTTCTTGATCAGTCATTTTTCCTCTGTAATTGATAACCATTTTTTAGGAATCTGAAACGATTTCCGTAAGTTCTATGTGTGGCTGTTATGACTGAAAAGCATGAAATGAATCATGCTTTTATACATATTAATTATATGGGTTTCTTGATCTTTTAGAATATATTTGTCAGTAGCAACTTTAGAAACAGTTGCGTGATGCA
Source organism: Citrus x clementina (assembly GCF_000493195.1). Classification (NCBI taxonomy): domain Eukaryota; kingdom Viridiplantae; phylum Streptophyta; class Magnoliopsida; order Sapindales; family Rutaceae; genus Citrus; species Citrus x clementina. The sequence goes on from NW_006262339.1 coordinate 50,817,051, forward strand.
TGCATCACCTTTACGTACTTGGCTGGGAAGATTCACGGGTCTTATTCATAGAATTTTCCAAGTAGGTCCAGTTTCTTTTCGTAGACGACATACCAGAAGTTTGTAGGTGGATGCATATGAACATATTAATAGCTTCTACTTAGTTATAGACCTTGTAGTCCTCAGTTTTTTTTAATTTCCAAAGACAATTACTTAAAATTGCAATCAGAGGACGGAAAGAGACTGATCCCTTTTTAACGGTGGTTCCAGAACTTTTGTATCAGAGACTCTTTTGCTTATTTTCTAGAAACCCAAACGTCGGATTTTCAAATGGGGGATGTATCTCCTCATGATCATTTTCTGGTGTCTGAATATGGCTTTGACTGTTAATGCCTCTCATTTACTCGTAAAAGCGCATGTTTAATGTCGTCTAAGCTTTGTATGTCCATCTTACAAAAACATTTTGAGATTATTGATTCCCTGAATTGATGTTCTTGCCTGCATGAATTGGTACAAGAGCAATTTTAAAATATTGTTGTTGTCACTGAAGAAGCCGAAGCCGCCAATTAGCAAGACTTGTTAGATAAACGACCCGTCGACACTCACTCGTCAGGAGTTAGTTTCTTTCTTTAATTAATTAACTAATATTTTTAATTGAATTTGAAGATATAACGGGCCCCACATCTCAGCCACTCTCCAATCCGATGAAAGGTTTTCGTTTACTTTTACTACAATTTTAAAAGAGTAACATCGACATCGTGTAAGTGGAGTTGAGACTGGTTCAAAGCTTAAATTAATATTTTACAGGACCACGTTTTCGGCTGTTAAAATCTCAAACCGCAGTTATTGACTATTGGAAGTGAAAGTGATGGGGCCGTTTGGAGTTGCTGAAAGAAACTCTGCTTTCTGTTACTTCGAATTATTAAAAGGAGTTGCAATTCGTATTATTCGGTTGCGTAAAAACTTAAGCTAATACGGGGTATAACTTACTGAACGAAAGTGTCTTAAGTCCAACCATATTAAAAAAAAAAAAAAAAAAAAAAGGTAGGGGGAGGGGGGAGGGGGGGATGGTCAATTTTAATTTAAAACATGACAAATATGTCAATAATATTTTTAAACGAACTACAGACAGACGAATATGCATAATTAATAAATAGAATAGACACAGTTGTTGCAAAATGAACAAGTGTCGTTTACGGTAAATCAATATTATAAATAAGACACAAAGTTGTTGATTGCCCTTTATTGTAGGTCATATGTACTTCAATTTTATTTTTTAACTCTTTCCCTAATTTATGAGTCGAAATTTTCAAAATTAGAATATTTTATATTTGCAATTGTCGTAAAAGGAAATGGCAAATGGGGGGAAAAAGTCAGATGTATTAATTATTTGTTAATTAATTTGGACAGTCCTTCTCCATTATGCTTATTGAACAGCACATGGACAAGTCAGAGAATTTAATTACGACTTTTATTCAAATTATTCATTTTCAAAGACGGCAACAATTGATTTTTACAACGTCCTTCATTAACTCCTCGACCAACGAAGATTTTGAATTTTCTTGCCTCCGCCCCCCCCCCCCCCCCCCCTGGGTTTTGGTTTTTTTTTTTTTTTCCCTCCAAAATTTTTTTTTAAAAAAAAAAAAAAAAACCCAAATAAAGCGGGAAAAAA